>NC_088202.1:135685536-135993036 GCF_037126465.1 Ornithodoros turicata | reverse complement strand
AGACGAACTGCTTAAAAGAAAGCAAATAGAAACCTACTATCTTGGTTTGCGAGTACTATACGGAACTGCTAAGCACCGTGCGCTCTATTGAGCCCCACGTAGTGAAACTGCTGTCCTGCTGGATTGATGTGCATTTGCTTTCTTCTTTCATTAACGGTCAGTAGAGACTACTGCCACGCGGTAATCCGATTACATGCTGTTCGTCGCCATCATTTGAATTTAGTGCCTGTAGCCAGCATTAAGGTGCTGTGTGCCTCAGGACCTCAGAAGTCAGCATGACTTCATCCCGTCATCCAGGCGATGCGACTATATTTGCCTTCTTTTTCCAAATCATCGTAAAGTCGGTTGAGAGCGCCATGCAGCAATGCAAATGCGTGTAATTCGTCGCTCTGATTTCTCTCCATAATCTCTACCGGAACTCACGTTCATGTGTCACACTCGGAGTCGTAACTGCAATGGAACGCTAAGCCATGGGAATTACGCGTGTGAACGCTACTACAGGTAGCGCGAATGTTTGCTGCAGCTGGGATATAAAGTGCTACTTATGGAGGTTTTGGATGGAACACGCAACGTGAACTGTGTGAAAGAACAGTTCACGTTAGGAACTGTTCGTTGCGTAGGGTTCATCTCGTTTCATGCGTGTGCATTTATGTCCCATAATCTGGTATACGGCATTGGTGGCAAACATCCACCAATGCATCCATCAACAATAGCAGCTGTTTGCCTGAGCCTCCTACGAACTCGTTGGTAAAATAAACCATTACTATTCGCCGCGCTTGCACTTGCCTGACAGAAGTCGGTCTCCGGTGAATAGAAGCTCGGCCACCGGCCTGGAGGGCGGTGACCGTCTACCAGCCGTGGTACCCACACCACAAACCTCCCAAACGGAGATTCTGAACGACGAGCTCGGCCACGTCACCGGTATCCTTCAAGATAAATGTTGCGTGGAAGATATGCAAGTCGCTGAAGACAATGGTGAGAAGCCATTCCAAGTCGTCACGTACCGGAAAAGCCGACCGGGTGGCATCCCAGTCGTCTTCAGATGTGCGACAGAGTCGGATTCATTCTGGCAGGTTGACCCCAACCTCATAGCAAGAGAGATCTTGAAGGCTACTCAAGAAAAAGTGAGGCACAACCGTATCAACAAGCACGGTACTCTCATCGTCCACGTGTCCTCTGAACAGTCTGCCCGCAGCCTGGTCGCACTAAGATCACTTGCTGGAGTCTCTGTTCATCCCTACATCCCAGAATCCTATCTGCGCGCGATGGGACGCATATTTAAAGTTCCGCGCCGATACAGCGAAGAACAGCTTCTAGAATATCTGAAGCCCAGCGGAGTCCTTCGTGTAAAGAGAGAAGTGGCATATACCCGCGAGAGCGATGGTTCCGCCAACGAAATCGTCAAATCCAGTGTCCTCCTAACGTTCCAGCCTGGGCTCGCGCTCCCCCCGGAAGTCTGCATGGGATTCTCCTGCTACCCGGTGTCAGAGTACGTTGAGCCGCCAGTTCAATGCTTCAAATGTCAAAGGTACGGCCATTATGCCCGAAATTGCCGCGGACCCCTGCGGTGCAAGGTGTGTTCCGGTCCCCATGACTTCAAAGACTGTACGGCAAAGCGCGAGCCCAAATGCGCAAACTGCACCGGACCCCATACTGCCACCTATCGAGCTTGTAGGGTTGCTAAGGCGGCAATGGCCAGTCATCGACGGAGAGTCTTGTGCGAACGGACAATCTCACCTCCTCTTGTCAATAACCGGTCGCAGCTTGATTTTCTGCACCATCCTGAACCTCACTTCCCGAGCCTTTCAAGTACCAGTCAACAGCCTCAGGTTGGAAACAAGAAATTAAATAAAACATTCGCCTCCGTCGCCAGGAAGGCTCAGATGGTCACATGTGCTTCGCCACCCCAAACGCCCTCAAAGGAACATGAACCGATGCAATCTGTGACTGGATCTCAGCGTCAAACTTGCTGTCAGCCAGCGCTCCAAAGTCACGACAATGTCTTCGGTTCCGTCCTCACTATGCTGTTCGCAGCACTACGTGACATCGTTCATCGGATTCCCTTAGCATCCGATCTACCGGAGGTCAGAGCAGTGCTTGCTCTCGAACCACTTCTGAACAATGGTGCCTCCACTTTGGTACCCCGGAATGCCTAATAGGACAACGACCCTGTCAGCGCTTCGATATCACCAAGCAACAGTCTTTCAATGGAACGCAAGGGGTCTGCAGTCGAAGTTGTCCGATTTCCGCCAGTTTGTGTGGCGACACAAATTCCCCCTCATGTGCATATCTGAATGCGGCATTACCGAGGAATTTCGTTTGTCGGAATATGTCACCTTCGTTTCCGAGCCCCTTGGAAGAAGAAGCAGAGCAGCGCTCTTCGTGCGCTCCGATATACCTGCAATACAAAACCGCGTGCGGATAACAGGGTCTGGCGAATACGTATGCTGTACTGTTCGTTTGGCTTCTCTTGACATCACTGTCGTCTCCTTATACATCCCGCCGGCAACTAATTACAATGTGGATGACTTGGGCGCACTACTGGACAGCATTCCCTCTCCGTATGTCGTCTGTGGGGACTTCAACGCCCATAACATCATCTGGGGCAGTACACGCTCGGATACGAGAGGGGAGAGGCTTGCTGCCCTGTTTCAAGAACGGGATCTTAGGCTTCTCAATGATGGCTCCCCTACTTTTATACAAGGAGCACTACTTTCATCGTGCTTGGACCTAACAGCCGTGTCTGCATCGATAGAGCATCGTTTCACCTGGTGCGTTGACGTAGACACGCTCGGGAGTGACCACCTGCCCATACTGCTTAACATCCGTGGCGCCCGCCGGCCCCGCGCTAGTCACTGCATCAAGCGGACCAACTGGGAGAGTTACAGGACTGCTCTCGAATCCACTCTCGCCGCCAATACGCCCGACAGTGAAAGTGGCTTTTCTCGGGCAATCACTGATGCAGCGAAATTAGCTACAAGCGTTATCCGCGTCCCCGTCCATTTTTCTGCAGTTGATGCCGAATATGAGAGGCTCCGCGCCATTCGTCGTCGCGCCGAGCGCAGAGCACGTCGCACTCAACTTCCAACTCACCAAGCTGAAGCTCGACGGATCCAGAAGGCAATTCAAAGGCGTCTACGTAAGTTAGCGCGCGACCGCTGGCGGAACTTCGCTGCATCTTTGTCACCCCGTACACCCATGTCACGTATATGGACCGTGCTCAGGGGGCTTTCTGCCCCAGTTGCTCAGCGGAACCCATTCCTATCGTTATCACTAGCTTCCGGGCGCTCAGTTCTGCAGATTGCTGAAGAGTACTGCGCACGTCTCACCACGCTCTCAGCCTCTGCGCTGTCTTCTGCACGTGATATCCCTATCGTGCTGGATTCCTCTTCAGACCCTGCCTTGGACGTACCTTTCTCGCTTGTTGAGCTTGAATCTGCCCTGAGGAATTCCCCCCAGCACACCTCGCCTGGAGCTGACCAGGTGACGTACAAAGCCCTTCGGAATCTCCCCTTATGTGGGCGTCAGCTCCTCTTGAGGCTCTTTAACAGAACCTGGCGGACAGGTGAAGTTCCACGCGGATGGAAAACTGCAATGGTTGTTCCTCTTCTGAAACCAGGCAGGTCACCGCATAATATTGATTCCTTTCGCCCGATTGCCCTCACAAGCTGCGTTGCGAAGACAATGGAGCGCATGGTCTTCCGCCGCTTGAACTGGTACCTGGAGAGCACGCGGTTTTTTCCTGAGGTGATGGCAGGATTTCGTCAGGGACGTTCAGCAATTGACAACGTACTCGATCTCGTCGCTGAAGTCCAACAAGCAAAGGCTGAAGGCAACCTCACCGGTGCAGTTTTTCTCGACGTAGAGAAAGCTTATGACAACGTGTTGCACAGCACCATCGTCGCGACGCTACAAGAGGCAGAAATAGGAGGTTGCGCCGCCTCATGGATCCAGGACTTTCTAGCTGACCGACGCATCTTCGTGCGCACAATGGAAGGTGACACCGCTTTCCATCCAGTCCGTCGTGGTGTCCCACAGGGAAGTGTATTGAGCCCTCTCCTCTTTAATGTTATAATGGCTTCGCTTCCCGCCCAGCTTCGTGATCATACTCGCATCACTTTGTACGCAGACGACATCTGCATATGGACCTCTGCCACCCGTCGAGACACCGTCCAACGCCGGTTACAATGCGCCTTGGATTCTATTGTAGAATACCTTGCCGACCGAGGCTTATCGGTCTCTCCTGCTAAGACCGTTGCCATGGCTTTCACCCGACGCTCATTCCAAAGGTATCCATTGTTCGTCAGTGGGACACCGCTGGACTTTGTGCCTCATTGCAAGTACCTTGGCGTGACATTAGACAGAGGCATGACGTGGTCCCGGCATGTGAAAACAATAGCCACCAAGACCAGCGGTTTTGTAAATGCTTTACGTTGCATTGCTGGATCGTCGTGGGGCCCTTCATGCGCTGACCTCCGTCACGTGCACACAGCGTTGATTCTGGGCACATTGCGGTACAGCCTGCCTGTTCTACACGGCCTCAGCATATCCGGAGAGCGTGAGCTTCTCAATATTCAGGCCCGAAGCCTCCGTGTCTGTTTGGGAGTTCCCAGAACGACAGAGACCTATTCTGTCCTGGCAGAGGCACGCGAAACTCCAGCAGGCGTCCTACGAGACGTGGAAACTCTCCGGATATATGCACGGTACCTCACACAGCATCCTTACCATCATCTTCGGCTCATTGATATTGACTGTCCGGACTCCAGCATTGGTATTGCTGTTGACCGCCTGAGAGTGCACCTCCCCACCACGCCATCAGTGCTTTCCTATGCCCCGCCGATGTGGACTCTTCGCAGGCCTCCTGTATGTGATCACATTCCTGGTCTTCTGAAGAAAAACGCTGTACCTCCCGTTGTTGCTCACCAACTTACACTGGAGCACCTTAACTTAGCGTACTCTCAACGACTCCCTGTGTACACTGACGGATCAGTGTCTCAAGGCGGATCTACTGCAGCCTTTTATATGCCAAATGAAAACCTTGAAGTGGCGCACAAGCTCCCCTACGAAACGTCATCTACAGAGTCCGAGCTCTTCGCCATACTGACAGCGTTGAACCACATAGCGGTATCACCGCCTGGCGCTTGGGTTGTGTTCACGGACAGTAAGGTGGCGCTAGAAGTTCTAGCAAATTATTGTTCCAGAACAATCGGCGGCCTAGATACCATGATAGTCGCAATATACAACCGACTTCTATCCTTTGGTCATAGCCTGTGTTTCCAATGGGTACCAAGTCACACCGGCCTGCACGGAAACACCCGCGCAGACGCCTTAGCACGTCGGGCACATGGGGACGGCACCTCCAGTAACTGTCTCCTACCACTTTCAGCCTCATCGTGTCGGTTACAGACACAGCGACTCCGTTATAACGGCACTCGGCAGTTTCAAGAGGACGCTGTCCGACTGAACGACCATCTCCGATCTATCGACCCGTCGATGGATTTCGTTGCCACACACCACTGCTCGCGTCAAGAAGCGTCCATTCTACACCGACTACGCCTTAATGTCGCCAGGACACCTCTACTCCTCTGTAAAATGGGTCTTCTCCAGTCGCCCAAATGCCCCACTTGCGCTGTTGAAGCTGATGTGCCACACCTTCTCCTCGACTGTCACAGATTCGACACCTCTCGAGCCACGCTGAGACGACGCCTACTCGAGCTGCGGTGCACGGACTTTTCTCTGGCCACTCTGCTCGGCCCAGTACGAGATCACACACAGCAGTCTGTGACCAAAGCAGTGCTGACTTTCTTGAGAGACTCAGGTCTGATGAACAGCCTGTGAACTCAGTCGTGAAATCTCATTCTTCTTCTGTGCCCCACTCTCACCTTCAACGCATTAACCTCATGCTTTCTTTTTAAAGTCATCTTCTGTGATTCATCTCATCATTCCTTCACCGTTTGTTAGTCATCTTTTTTGTCATCTTTGTCTTTAATCTACCTTATCCTTCTTTCATCATCTGGTAGTTTTTCGTTTTTTCCTACTTCTTTTCTTTTTCTTTATTTCTTATTTCGTAATTTTCTTTATTTATTTATTTATTTATTTTTCTTACTTTTTTTCCCTTTTTTTTTTCTTTATTTCTTTTTTCTTAATTTTCTTTCTTTATTTATTTATTTATTATTCCTTCTTATTTCTTTCTTTCTTTAATTATTCTCTTTTCTTTTTATTTATTTATTATTATTTCTTATTTCTGGAATAGCAAGCCGACGTCCCGTTTGGCTGACCTTTCCCCGTTTTTTTTCCCTTTTTGTCTAATAAACATATCCCCCCCCCCATTACTATTGCAGAATATCAACCAATATGACAGTGGACATTTCCACGGCTGAAATAGAAGTGTTCTCACTGTTGGCTGTAAATGCATCAGAGCGGATCATTCTAACCGAACATATAGGTCAATGCACAAAAATGAATCAGAAATTTGTCTACTTCAAAGTCTGACGTTTGTGACGACACATGCGATTAAATGTCACATTTCCAACGACGCAACTTGCAGCTCATGCACAATCACTCAATCACCATCACTCAATCTGGAGCACTATACGGATAGCAATATTCTGTAACATTTCGGTAGCTATTTTCGTTAAAGTATACAGTACAGTATAAGTAAGTTTTGACCGGTCGAAAATACTAGCCTTCTGCTGATATGTAGCTGAGCACATGCTCCTCACGAACATCAACGCCACCTCTTTAAGGCTATATCAAAAAAAAAAAAAAAAAAATAGAGGGAACAGTGAGGATATGGCAGCATAAAACACCTCATCTCGTATCATGGTGTGCTTAAAAGCTTAAAAAAATTTGTCGTAACTTATTACCCGTTGTTCTTCGTATATGTTTTCGTATTCCTACAAAGCTCACTGCACCAGGTATTTCTATAACGTTTAAGCTATTGTGTATCTCAGGCTTTTAAGCTGTGTCGACAGAACTCTGTTTAGTTTAGTTTTGGAAAGCAGAAAACGCTATAAGCATTACTTCCCTATCAACACATCCTCCTCCATGCTCTACATGCTCTACTCCTTCGAATTATTTTTGAGCGGAAGTCATCCCCATATCATCGTCATCATGTATTTCTCTCTCTCTCTCTCTCTCTCTTTTTGAGCCGCCGGTTCGTGTAAGCAATCAGCCCGCTTCTTCACGCCGTTATTGAGGGGGGGGGGGATATGTTTATTAGACGGAAAGGGAAAAAAAACTGGGAAAGGTCAGCCAAACGGGACTTCGGCTTGCTATTCCAGAAATAAGAAATAATAATAAATAAATAAAAAGAAAGGATAAGAATTAAAGAAAGAAATAGGAAGGAATAAGAAATAAATAAATAAATAAAGAAAATTAAGAAATAAGGAAAAAGAAAAAGAAGTAGGAGAAAACGAAAAGCTACCAGATGATGAAAGAAGGATGAGGTAGATTAAAGACAAAGATGACAAAAAAAAAGATGACTAACAAACGGTGAAAGAATGATGAGATGAATCACAGAAGATGACTTTAAAAAGAAAGCATGAGGTTATTGAATGTAAACAGATTGCCACCGCTTCGTGCGTCTCGTTTACGAACGGTTAAATTTATGAAGAGTTTCCAGGGAAGTGCGACGCCATTAGCAGCCACTGCCTGAAAAGATCCAGATGGGAAGGATGTTTCTATCACGCGTGACATCTCGAGAGCGTGGTCGTTATTCTTCACGCCTGCCGTCGCTACAGCGTTGCATGGCGTTTCTCAACAGTACAGTATACAAGTATGCGGCACTTCTGAAAAAGATGCGGTGCTACCAGGAGACACTTTGCAGCATTTGCTAGCAGTCTCTAAGAGCTTTTTGACATCGGGAGATGTCACGAATGTCACAACCAGTCTGAGCAACACGTTGTTCGGTGTGAATGAAATTGTTGACAGCGACTCTTATTTGATCGGAAGGTGCTCACGGCAACGGTTACGAGATGAGGATAAGCCATGTTGAAGTGGGTGGCACAGGGCAGGAATACTCAAAATTTGTATTATAATACAAATACATAATACTTGCTAAAAAATGGTATTATAATACTAATACATAATACATTTTATTTTCAAGTATTATAATACATAATACTGTCACTTCCCTGTATTACTCAAGTAATACTAGTAATACTTTTGTGCCGTGGCAGACAGTTATTAGAAAAGGAATCCCAGACATATTTCTGAAGCCACCGGTCCGGTCACCGAAGTGACTAACTTACAGCTCTCAGGGCATTCTTTCGCGTGACGCAGGTGTGTGTGTCTATAATACCCTTTTTTCTGCCTTACTTTCTGACGCACCGACCCTGGCTCCATTCTATGATATGACCCTCTAAGGGCTCCGGGTTGTTCACCCAGAGTGGAGAAGTTTCTCCGAAATTTGAGTCAGCCAGCTCCTGTAATCGTCCCTTTGTTGCACGTTGAAGTGTGATCCTCTGTTGGCAGAACTAGGTCGTGTTCGTAGGACTGGAATGGTACCGAAATCATACACGTGTAAGACCCATCACCTCAGGCAGGACATGTCATAAGTATTACGAGTTTTGCAGTAATACAACGCAACTAATACTCGAATTTTTTGTATTATAATACGTAATACAAATACACTTTTCGGATGGGTATTATACAACAACAACTTTATTTTCGACCTTGGAGAGTGGGGAGTTTCATCGCCACAGGCGATACTCTACCTCATTGCTGGATGGAATGGGGGGAATAAAATAACGAGCCCACAATACACGAGTCACAATAACGATCGAAGTCCGATGGTGTCCAGAAATGTCAGAAGAGCTTTGAGCGCAGAGCGTTGCTGGGCTGGATTGGGCCAGGGACCAAGCAATTTCGAGAGGGAGAAAGGGCGAGAGTCCAGCTGACGAAGAGACTCGGAGAGTGTGGTTCGGGAAGGTTCGTAGTGAGGGCAATGAAGAAGAATGTGCTCCAGATCCTCAAGAGCACCACAGTGGCAGCAGGTGGGAGAGTCAACTTGCCTCAAGCGGTAACGCCACTGAGCTGTAAAGGCCACATCGAGGCGCATTATCGTAATGTATCGTATTATAATACAATGTATTTGTAATACTGCCCAGCCCCGGGGTGACATCATGTTGCTTATCCTTGATTTGGTAGCTTCTTTTATCGTAGAGTGCCTACGATCTACTTATTATTTTCTACTCCGTGTTAGCGCCGCGAAGCAACTGTGGCTTACGATCTACTGAAATTCCTTATTAACGAGGTACTTCCAGCGAAGTTAACGACGCAATAAAATTTGAATGATTCGTACTCACAAAAAAAAGCAGCTTTTCGAGCTTCCTTTTTTTTCGAATCCCGTGTTAGTACCCCGTGTTTGTAAGGAGTTAGGAGTGTGAGTGGTTATAAAATGGTTCGTATACGTCCGACTTCAGATGATCCAGATCGACAACTATTTGAAAACTGTGCAGGAAAACATAGGGAAAACTTCAGGCAGCCTCTTAGCTTTTAACATGACCTTGAACCTACTTCCGAGGTGCGTAGTCTGTACGTATATACTTAGGTATATCGCTTGTGCTTTTGCTGAGGTGTATTGTCAACATAAAGGACCCAATTGGACATAAAGTATTGGACGAGTATTAGCAATGCTGACCCAATATTGAACTAATATCGGGCCAGTATTGCGAATATCGGTCAACGTTTCGGCCAAGACGTTGTGCTGCTTGGTATGGTGCCTCGTGCTGTGATTTGGTGTGAGGAAAAATAAGATGGAGAATGTGGCGCTCATGAAGATAGCCGGCTTGCTTAAAGGAGCACTAAAGAGGAAAAATGTCTCTTCGCGATAAGAAATATTCCATCATCACGAGAATGAGGCAAAAGGAACGCGATTACACCCGTTGCGCCGTTTGCAATTAAAAACGTAAATAACGTTGCCAGTTTGGAGGTTCCCCTTTTCTTCCTCCGAATCGGCGCAAATCGCCAAGTGTGCGTTACCCCCAAGCGCATCCAATTATCCAAGCAAACATATCTGCCCATTCCCGCATTTCTTCGTCCAATCAACGCGGTGCGAGGGACTGATGAGGGACTCTGACTTGGATGTAACGCGTAGGGATACACACCTATAGCCGGGACGCATCTGTAGTAGCCGAAGCTTTCGCTAATACCTCCACACAACAAGGTAACAGACACAGAATCAGGCAGCGTTCATGCGGGGCAACTTTTTTCAGCAACTGCGCTGTCAGTCGGCTGAAACGGGGAACCTCCAGCAATCAGGGTTGCTCGGTATCGGTGATGGTGAAGCACTGTCACGTGACTCCCGATGGCGTGATGTGATTTCGTTCGTGGGTTCATAATTCAAATCCTGCAGGGTCAGCTGATAAATATTTGTATCTGTTTTTTTTTTTCTACCAGTGCCACGCAAACGTGTCAATAACCATTTACTGAAGATAATGGTGATCTTTTGGCGTAATGAACCGGCTAAGGTTTGTGTTAAAAGTAGCTATTCGAACCCAGATTCTCCGATTGCCGTAAGGTTGCTTGTATGTGGAGCTACCCAGTCGCACGTGCGAACGCGATCTCGAAGTGGCAAGTGGGACATTTCGTTATTTTGACGTGAAAGTCCTCATTGCACACATCTCACATTGCCTCACCTCAACGCGCATCGCGAAATAGCACACACTTGTTGTTCTTCCGACGTTGCATTGCGAGTGTATTCGACATAATGAACATTGAGTACGGAATATACCTGCTTCCAGCATAGCCTATGAGACCCACAAACACCAACCCCTTTAGAGCCCTTCGAAAAAACAAACAAAGCAGTACCTCGTGACTAATGCACTGGACTAAATAGTTCATGTGGAAGGATTGTTACACCAGAGCAGTTCTCCTCTGCAAAGTGTAAATGTCGCGATAGAGATTCTCAATGTGTAGATATAGGCACATGCTAGTTATATAGATATACGCGTAGGATGACTGAAAAAAAGTATTCAGAATGAATTTATATTTAAAAAAGTAACGTACTTACAAACTTGAAACTTGGTCGCCATCGAGGCCCCCTCCGGAAAGCACACACTTAGCTCAGCGCTGTTCCCACTGCTCGAAACATCTTCTGATATAGTAAAGTAACTGTCGCGTCACATTCCTTTCCGTCCTTCGAACATTTCAAATTCTTTTTCTATTCAGTTGCATTTTGCTTCTTTCTTGGGGGGGACAAACTTGACAGAGGGGATTTGCTCAGGCAACAGAAAAATTCTGAAAAAAAAAATCAAGATGAAAAAAAAAAAAGAAATCAAGGATGTTCGAGAGATTCAAACGAATGTGATGATACCGCTCCTTGCGGTTTCCAAAGGAGTCTTCCAAAAGACGTCTCAGGTAGCGGAGCCACCGCCGCGCTAACAGTGTGGCTTCCGAGGGGTCTATCTCGAACGGTGACTAACTTTGACTAACCAAATTTGCAAGTGTTTAGATTATTACATATAAACCCACTGTGAATACTTTTGTTCAGTCTTCGTACTACCATGATGGGAAATAATAAATATTACGTAAAATACCACAGTATTACGCGGTACAACCACTTTGCACATCGATTGCAACGCGTTAGTAGGTGTAGGTATATAGCGCTATCGGACCCACCAATGTCGGCAGCAATCCGTCTGTAGCCGTTGTGGAGGGAGAAGAAGATTGAGAAGAACCAACAATTTACAATAGCGCCCTTGTCCCTTACTGTCCCTGTCTTACATACCGGATGCTGCCGTCATGGATAATAGTGAATTTTAGTGCATCGAACGCTATCGCCTTTGTGTACGTAAAGGAACCACCGTTGGTGGTTCTGCGCACGCGCAAACAAAATAAAATTAACAACAAAATAAAATAAAATTAACAATAAAGAGAGCTTCGCGCATTGTGCAGAACCACAACGCAATACCTTACGTACGGAAAAAGCGATAGCGTACGAAGCACTAAAACTCCCTAATCACCAACTTGCCCGTTTTCTCGTCTTAAAGTTACAATGAATACCAAAAAGAGTGCGGGTGCCCCAAAATAAAGTACACAAACTAAACGATTTCGGGATTCATTAAAAAAAACTTTCACTAAAAATTGTACAGTATTTCAAAACAGTTTCCGCAAATTTACCGCAAATAATGGACCCATAAAGCCACGCCATATAAACGCGTTTAGCATTATGCTCCAAAAAGACAATCAATTTTTGTTTTTCGTATCTGCTACGTTACTTTACCTACTGATCACACAAGACATAACCTCACTATACCCTTACACTGCATATCGGCTTCTTATTGCGTTACAAGTTATGTCTGCTATGAACAGCCCGCATAACTAACATAAAAAATATCCACTTTCATACTGAACCTCCAACTAACCGCAACTTATTACAGCACATCCACTTCGTCCATGAACACCAAATGCCTCGCGTGTTCTGCCACACAGTCATCGTTCCCAGAGGAAACAAGGTTTGACCAATTGAGTTTGGGAAACCGAATGAGGGTACGGCCAATTGAGTTTGCCACCGGAAACCACCAGCCAAAGGCAACAGAGCACACGTTATTGCTTCTAAAGAAAAGGAAGAGATGAGATAGTAATACGAAGAGGTGATGGGCAAACAAAAGAAAGAGCAACGCACCCTTAATAGAAACGAAAGGGGAGAAAACTAAGCAGCTACAGCGGGTGATACGCCCCGAGCCATAATCGATAGCGTGCAGAAAGGAGGAAACCTGCTGATTCATGCTCCCATATTTGCATGCAACACGTAGGGACGCAAGATTGAATGTTGACGATGCGTCGAACGGAAAGCAAACGCATTTCACGGAGTTAGTTTTCGCACCATTGTGTCGCTTTAACGTTGGCTTCCGTGAATCATGGTTGAGTACATGGCAGCAGAGGTGGGGAGTAATGCATTACAAAGTAATGCATTACTGGTAATGCATTAATTTTGAGTAATGAGTAATGGTAATGAATTACTTTTTACCAGCAAGTAATGAGTAATGGTAATGCATTACATTTCGACTGAGTAATGCAGGGTGGCATTACTCATTACTTTTGTCGAATGTTCATTGCGCCACGTGAAGATTGGGAACATCCAGGTTTTCTTCAACCCGCCTTTAACAATGAGCACAGGGCAACAAGGAAAGAGAAAGGTGCAGCCTGGGGAATTCTGCAAGAGTTCAACAGTCAGCGGTGTGTGTCACAAGTGTCTACATGATGATATCACAGATTTTCTCTTGTGCGCATTTGGACTAAAGGAAAATCAATGAAATATAACCTCTATGAGGGTAATGCGTAACAATTGCTGTAGGGATTCACTGTTTTGGTATGGTACCGTGTTAGCTTCTCTTGTGCTGTCAGAGGTAGTTTCTCTGCCAGGACAGAGCTGTAGGCTGGGTCTGATCCGCTGGCTCCATAATGCAAGAAAAGGCAACATCTTCAATAAATCTTAGCCTATCAGACTCGCTTCTGCGGGGATTTAGTGGCACCGATTTGGGGATACCAGGGTGGCTATTGCCTATAGCAAGAAAAGCAAGGAAAAACCTTATGCATAGCACCTTTGAGGCTTATGCCCTAAAACGTAAATGTAATGCCAGAGTAATGCCATTACTTCGTTAAAGTAATGGCATTACTAATGCATTACTAATATCGAAAAAGTAATGAGTAATGTAATGCATTAGTTTTTTATACAAGTAATGAGTAATGGTAATGCATTACAAAATAAAAGTAATTTCCCCACCTCTGCATGGCAGCCACGGAGTGCGACTAGCTACGTCGAAAGGACATTGTGCAACTACCACGTGAGGCGTTAATATATCTCTGATACAGAAGCTATGAAGACGCCTATGTACATTTGTACGGCTGTTTAGGGTATTTAGAGCCATATTCTGTATAAAATAAAAACATTTATCCGAGGACAGACACAGAACGAACAGCGAAAACAAAATAATACGCAAGAATAAGAGATTTCAGGCATATTTTATCGTCACTGCCGTTTTGAAGTTAATATTTTCGTTGTGTACAATAACGCGTATAATATTTGTGGTAACAACAGCAATAACTATGCGATAACAATTTTACTTCCTCTTACTACTCATGCATCTATGACTTGCTTCTTTCTTTAGTTTTTTTCTCTTGTAGATCAATGCTTTTAGCAACTGTAGCAAATTTCGCAAAACCAAGCTGCCAAAATATATTTAAGTTGCAAACTGAGACTTACAAACGAGTGTGTACCGTCTTCTCCTTGTGTTAAATACGCCCTGCGGCGTAATTATTTAAAGCTTGAGTGCGCGCCTTTGTGAAGCACTTTGCAACGCTTCTGGTGGGATAGATTCCGACCGTGCGCGAGCTTTTCGCGCTGTTGCCCATGTCCACAATGATACAAGGCGAATTAGTTTGAATCGATATTATTCCAGCGATCCACCATAGAGCAGATTCCTTCTAGATGAGGATAATTTACGAGTCTGCGTCGCAAGGATCGTAATGAGCTGACAATGTGCACAACGTGCAAGAAAAGAAGAAAGTGAACTCAGTCACGTGTAATGCTGCTCGCACGGCGAGAGCTAAATATAGCGTTGAAAGGACGCGGTATATTTAGAACGCTTCCACAACACTAACGTTCCAAGCCCATTAGCGCAGACGGCACAGTTGTAAAGGTGGCACTGCCTCATCAAGACATACTGCGCAGGAAAGTGCTCTCTACAGGGCGCATCCTTTACTGGGGTTCTGATCGATGTGCAGACGTGCGGGAGTGCTGGTCAAGAATCAGGAGCGTGTTCATACTCGACTGTTGTAGAATCAGTGACGCAATTTGAAAGTAAAATATACTTCAGTATATACAGTACAACAATATGTACACTAGGAGGAAAGTCTGTGTGCGAAATATCGATGACTCGTAGCCCGCACACACGAACCCACAGATAGAAACACACAGGGGCGGCGCAACGTCCTGAGTTCAGAGGAATTCCAGATCCCAACCGGGGCCCCCTTACATCCCCCACCGCCATTCGTTGTGAGTTCTACCGCATCAATCATTAAAGCTTTGACTATGCTGGCAATTTCATCGATACAGGAAGTGGGTTTATGGCATTTTATTCGCATGCTGCACTTGAGATAACACCAGTGATTTCCCCAGAAATTCACTGCTGGGGGGGGGGGGGGGGTGCCGAGCTTTCAAAGGGGAGGGGGGTCATGCTTGGTCAAGGTTCCACTTACGGAATTTTTCTTAGACATGGAAAGAATCGTGGCACAACGGTGACATATCTGCACAGCTTTCCCGGTTTATTTGTACATGTTACTACTTTAGAACACAATACATTAGAAAAGAGATTCATTGTGAACGGCATTTCAGCATTAAGATGCATAATCACACGACCGACAAAGATAAGAGACTACCATCTTGTCAACGAACACCTAGCAATTAACGGTGAAAAACTTAGATTGCCTCGTTTGGTTGAGTTGTGCGCAAATGGCTCTTGATGATCCGCATTGAGTTTACGTGCCCGCACGCATTTTTGCTCGTACATACGCGCAATATATGCATTGCACAGTCACTTTCAAATGATTTTGGACAAATGCATGGTACGATCATCTGCGTGACTGTGGTCCTACAGCCCAAGTTTGACAGCACAGGATGCAATTCGCTGCGCCAGACTCACACCAGAACGTGTTGGTGGCCGAGCTGGGTGGAGTCACCTGAAAAATTTCAGGGGGGGGGGGGGGTGTTGCAAAAATACAGGGAGGGTGTACACCCCCCCTGAGGGGGGTGTAGGGAAATCCCTGGATAACACTTTGGCGCCTCACCTTCATGGGAATTTTGAGCCTCCTTCACAAATTCGGGGGGGGGGGGGTCCTCCGTTCCGCCGCCCCTGGACACACAGACACAGAGAGGTAGGTTTGTCTCTTTTTTCGCGTTCCTTGTATAATTTTAACGAAGCGCGCTCTATTCATCCTATCGGTTTCTTCTGTTTATTACGTACGAGTCGGAATTCCATTGTGTCTGTGTTGGTTGAAGGCTAGCTAAAGGGTTTCTTCGTTACGTTTCGTCTTCATAAGACTAAGCAAGTTGTATTCATATAACCTACATGAGGCGCACACGTATATCTTTATTTATAATACAGCATTGCTGGCGACATCAGTCGTATTTATGGCAGGAGCATCCATTTGAGACGCACGCACGAAGTGCACTATCGAGTTAATAACACGCATGCTTACACGGGAGATTGGGTACTAGCTACTTAAATGGGGAGCTCACGTTGCAAATCTTGCTTCCCAACTATATCTAATGCGGGAGAGCACACGCTGGCACTGAAGTGATCGACAGAAACCGTATTGGACTATGTGTTTCCCAATTAGTTTCATTCTAATCAAAACGTGACCACGTACCCCCCCCCCCCCCCAAGTCACAATATACCAACAGAAGGAAAGATCTAATGGTATTCCATTGTGTAACAAAATAAAAACTTACGTTGCCTGATTTTTGAAAACTGCTTCTGTTCCCCACGCTTAACGACGTGAGCTGTGCTAGCCAGGGATCAAATCAAATCAAATGAAATCAAAGCCAATCAATTAGGTGACAATCAATCCAAAACAAACTCAACAAGACAACAGCCGCAATGCAGACGCTTTCCTTAAAAAAAGAACTGTGATTCTGAAAGAGACACGCACAAAAACTGAATCCTGAAATGGTGAAAATCTACAGAAGTATGTAGGCTTGATACCCCACGTTAACAGATTTCGCAACTCAACGGTGCGGTTAACATTTCGGAAATCTTATTACGTGCTGCAGCACTGCTCGGATATGGCCTTACGCAAACCCAAAGTCTTTACACATTCAACGACCCTTGACGGCGCGGGATATATCATTTATACCGCGGCAGAACCGAACGACTAACCCCTTCGCTTAAACATGCACGATATCTGCGGAAGCGTAGCAAAGAAAAACACGAAGTCAACGCTATCCATCTTGCCACAGCGTCGGTACATATTGAGTCATGTCTCGGAGCGACAGGCAAGCGACGCCGCGTGCGCCTTCGTAATTATAACAACATCCAACCGCCGAACCTCATAAACGTGTAACGCCGTCACATTTGAGAGTCAGGATACCCGCTACGGAGGCTCCTGTAGAATAAAATAAAAGGAAAAGATCGCCGGGTTTTTAAAAACAATATCCCGTCGTAAAGCACGCGTTGTTGTATCGCATCTGTTCCATACGACAGAGTAGGCGTCAAACTGTCAGGCCTTATATTCCCGCCGTAACATTTATATAAACATGGCGTATGATTTATCGCAGAGCCTCGCGTCGGAGGAGACGTGCAAGGCGTCCGTCGGAGTGCGTACGTTTTCTTTTCTTTTTTTTTTCAATAAAAATCGCACGTGAATTCTAGGAAGGCGAGAGTTCGCGCTTCACTGACGCTGTTATCAGCGACAAACATGTGCCTGTCCCCTCCTCCCCCCCTTTACTGGGGGAATGCAAATAATGTATAGATGCT
Source organism: Ornithodoros turicata (assembly GCF_037126465.1). Classification (NCBI taxonomy): domain Eukaryota; kingdom Metazoa; phylum Arthropoda; class Arachnida; order Ixodida; family Argasidae; genus Ornithodoros; species Ornithodoros turicata. The sequence goes on along the minus strand of NC_088202.1, from coordinate 135,975,556 downwards.
TTTCTTTCTATTACGTGAAGTGGTGGCCGGTTTCAGCACTATGCTTTGACGGGTGTCCCATCATTGTGGATGAAATGGTACATATCATGTTGGCAACGCAGCGAACATCTATATATGGTATGGTATGAAATGGTAATGGTATGAGATGGTATGGTAATGGTATGAAATGAAATCTACCAAAGGCGCGACGTAGAAAAATGAATAGAGCATAGTAGGAGAAATTAAATTATATAGACTACAAAAGAATCCCTTTATAAGTATGGACGGTGAATGGCTCCATCTTTGGTATATAATGGGGTCTAGGTGATTATCAGTTGGTTTCGATGTTGGCGAAAGAATAAAAGGAAGATATTATTGATTGATTATTCGTGTTGACATACGTATTTCTCGTTTTATATTAATTATCGAAAGCGACGCATATTGCGAATAGGGAGTATCTCAAAACAATTTTAACGTCGCCTAATCGTCACTTCATCACTTAGGCGTGCACTTAATATAATCTTAAGAATAATGTAAATTAAATAATGTAAAATGTAAATAACGTAAAATAAATAAAATAAATGTAAATAATGTGAATTCAGCCATCTCCATCGCTTCCTTGGCGTAGTCATGGACTCGGATCTACGTTGGACTCGCCACATAAGCACCTTGAAGCCAAAGTGCAGCGATGGCTCCCTGCTATTCAACGTCATTCTGGCTCAGGATGGCGCTATGATCAGCGCTCCCTTTTTGCAGTTTACACAGCTTTGGTGTGGGCAACTGTGCTTTGCAGCCTTCTGGTCCTGCACAGGATTTCCACAACATCGTTAAATGCTACTCTTCGGAGCGTGTTTGCTCGAAGCCTTCATTGCCACCTTGGAATTGCGAGAATGTATGGAACACGGTAGGTTCTGGCTGAAGCTGGTGAACTCCCGATTGAGGTTCTACGCGAACGTGAAACAGCTCGGCGCCTGCTCCGTTTGCGCGCTCACAATCGCCGTCACCCGCTCCACAGGAAAATTCGATACCGGCCTCAAAAGCGACTTTTATCGAGTAGCGCAGATGACACGCCCGATCCTCACTGGCTTCGTACCTGAGGACGCACCGCCGGAAGCCCCTTGATCTCTTCCTGTCCCTCCCATCTTCGGGAGTCTTCGGAAACGAAAAGCCCGACTTCCCTCTCAAGCCCATTGAGCACTTTTTTTTATGCTCTGGTAGAAGAGAAATTTTCCAGTTCTACAGCAGTATACACGGATGGCGCATCGAGAAATGGCAAGTGTGCCTCGGCGTTTGTAATATCACCTGCAGGCGTAGTGCAAGGACGACGCCTTTCGCATCCAACCTCATCAACATCTTCAGAACTCTATGCCATTCTATTCTTTCTGCTGCACATCGTTGATTTTATCCCGCGAGAATGGACAGTATTCACCGACTGAAACTCTGTACCGCAAGCTATCACAGTACAATGCTTGCAGCGCAGATTTTGAGTCGGTGAGCACTGGCCATTCAGGCGGGGTATATAATTAACAATGTGCTGCAGAAAGAATAGAATGGCATAGATTTCTGCGGCTGTGGATGAGGCACGAGCCTCATCAGGCTCGTGCACCACTAGTGACGGACGTGCTAAGGGCTAACCAGCATGTACGAAGCAGGACACAGGCTGGTTCTCCAGTGGGTTCCAGCCCATTGTGGTGTCGTGCGGAATGGACAGGCTGACAGGGCTGTAGAAGCAGCTCTCTCATCTCTGAGAAGGACGAGTATTGCACTGCTGAGAGGAGACCGTCGTTCCATTCTTCGACGACTAGTGGCACCTATGGCTTCCCACCAATGGGCACCGTGCGACACCTAAAGGCGGCGCGCTGTTCCGTCACGACAGCGCCGCCAGTGGTGGTCCTGGAAGTATCCGACGTGATACCATGCCGCCCGTTCTATGCGTTCTCAAGTGGAATCGTAGCTTGCGTGGCGACCGCCGCACTTGGAAGGGCTGATTTTCGAAGTGCAAATAATGTGAAACCTTTGTGAGGCGCGATCGAAGAGAATGGAGACAAACTGCACAGCGCAACCACCGCATATGTAATGTAGTGTAGGAGACACGGTTGTCTAAAATCAGCAGTCCGTGGATTATCATCATCTCAAATCTTCAGCTGTTGCAAAACTATTCCTTTCGAGTAATAAACACGTGCAGCACTTGGTCTATCTTGAAATACAATACTGGCACAACACTTTCAAGCGCAACAGAGGTAATACGAGACGGCGAGGTACAGGCGATTTTAGCTAACAGTGTCCCCAACAGTACGTATCTAACAGTGCGGCAGGTGATGCAGCCACTCGCGTCTGTTGGAGTGATACGTCGAGAGGATGGTTATTTCACGTCTCACAAAATACTGGCTTGCTAGCGAAGACAATATATGGGTATTGGTCTGACTCCGGCCATCATACCCGTATTCATTTCGTCCTTTTGGCACATCACTGCGCACATAGCTTCATCACGAAAGTCTACGTCGTGCGTCCGTTTCATCCATATAAATAAACATGTGGGGTTACAACATATTGTCTGAACTTGCACTGCAGTTTTTCCAGTATCTTCAGATACAATAAAGCTAAAGAGATCCTCAGAGAAGAAATTATATATATGAGTTTTTACCTCGGCTACCGCCGTGGCTTTGCGGCACGACGGTTTCATGAAATGGTCGGTGCACAAATACTTAGCTTTTTGGACAACGTAGAACTTCCGTTCTCGCTGTGAGACTCGTCAACCAATTTACCAGGAGCAATATCGGCGCCGGCGATGAAACACCTCAATCATAATTTCAAGTAATAATAATAAGTTGCAGTTTGGTCTCTGCATTTGACGGTGATACAGTATCCAGCGGCGTTTCACCGTCACAAAAGCGGCAACTGTAAATCATTGATCATTTTGCAGGTCCTCATTCAGTTTAATCGAAACTAGAACAAAACAAAGAGAACATATTCGCTCATGTTGTGCACACCTCATGCAAAGATCGAACGCGCGTCACGAATGCTATTCGCTGCGAGTACAGTGCCCTCGCTGGTATTGGAAGCACAGGAATCTCGAGAAACGGAACATCTGGTCACTAATGAAGAGTTCTCTTAGGCGCTTGCACAGTTAGCGATACAGCAGTTCCAGTGCGGCAAGAACAAGACGCTCGCACTTCACATGTAAGCAAAGCTGGCTACCCGGCGGCAATCACGCAAGGTACTTTCTCCGGAGGCCGTATCGCGGCGCCACCAGTTCGTCGCACAGTCCTTATAGACAAATGACATCCTCCCTCCATCTACGCTTGCACAAGTTCATCCAACGCTCGCTTTCCGGATGCATGCCAAGAAACACATCTCGTCATGACGCTGCATTAATTGATCGGATGCGACTCAATGTGGCTTTACAGCTCAGTGGCGTTAACCCCTGAGACAAGTTGACTCTCCCACTTGCCGTCACTGCGGTGATCTAGGATATCCGGAGCACATCTTCGCTCATGATCTCAGTTGTCTCGCGACGTAAACCCCCAATTATTAAAATGATAAAAAAAGTATTAAAAATTGTTTGGTCCAATATGGCCAAATCCGCGCCAGCCAACGCTCACCGCACTTCTGACATTTTTGGACATCGCAGAACATCGAGTCTAAGTGTGAAGCGCCTCATTATTCAATGCCACCACATTACTACCAGTAATGGGGTAGAGTACCCCCTGGTGATGAAACTACTCAATCGTAATCATAAAATAAAGTTGCTGTTGTTGGTCAAAGTGCTTGATGTGCGCGCTCGGGAGTACGGAAATTGAAAACTGTTTCACGTCTCAACAAACACGTCTCAAACGAAATAGGAATGACACAGTACAATCTGGAAAACAACTCCATTCCTTTTATTTTTTTTCGCGATCATCAACATCAACAACTCCTGCACGACACTCGCGCACACCTATTACATCGGCCTCGTTATAGTGTTCAGCTAAACACGCTTCTCAAGTTAGTACACAAACGATAAGTAAACCAAGAAAAAATTAGAGGTCAAGTACACATCACAGCATTGAGAATTGGCGAAGTAAAATGTACGTATTTGATTCACTGAGTGACAGCCCGTCTTGGAGGTCGGAGGAATATCGTCACATTAACTTAATCAAGTCTAGAATTCATCGCCTAGTGAAGTGCATCGTTTGCATGAAAGCTGGCCGCTCATCTTTTTCTTTTTTACTTCTGTTCCTAGTATTTGTTTTTCCAATGCCTCCTTCAGCTGAACTGAGCAATTATCTTCAGCCGATTTCAAAAAAAGAAAAAAAAGAAGTAACGTGTTAAGTTACCTCCTGGGGTTCGTTTCAACAATCGCTTTTAGAGGAAAAATACTGACACAGCCAAGCTGTAGCTCCATCAACTCTGTGCAACGTCAGCAACGCTACGTTTGATTAATTGCGGGCAAACCCAAACAGCTCAAATTACCAGAGAAAACTATTAAAAATCGGAGCGAAACAAAAACGTGTAACAGTAAGTGTTATATTGTTGCATCGCAGCGACCCCTTTTGTTGTTTTAACCTGAGTTGACTTTTTGTTGTTACGTTTTGTTAAAACTGTTTGTTTGTTTGTGTAAAACTTCCTTGCAGAAAGAGTATACATTACTCTGTATTTGGTACAGCGCTGCTCTCCAGCGGTGAATCACTCCGTGTCATAGTCACGATTTATCTGTTATTGTTGTTGTTGTTTGTGTTTCGGAAAAGCTCGTTCCTTTCTTTGCAATGCTGTTATCCTCTATTATGACGTTATCCTTTTTTTTTTACATTGGAGTTCCCCGCCATTGTGCTGCAGAATACATTCAGTCGTACGAATGTTTTCATACCTAATGTTGTCTTACAGAAAACAATATTCGGTGGAGTTCTTGTGAGTTATCCTAATTAAGATATAAGCGAGCACTACGATTTTATTTATTTATTCGTAAAAAAGCAGAAGTAACCATTTTGCGATCCAAGCAGGAGGGCCACATGTGCGGTATTATACAGAGACAAATATGTTCAGCGCGTAATTCTATCAACAAAATCCTTTACTGAAACAACAGGCACCTTGGTCAGGATCAAGCTGGTTCCAGTCACGAACAGTACGAGTAAAGGACGAAAAACAGAAACAATTATTGTATAAATACGATATTGTCACGTCTTATGCCTCTATACCATCGAACGCACGTTGTACTTTTTCACAAACCCCACTGAATTATAAACCGTACCGCGCTCTCTTAATCTTCCCCGCAGTCATTACTATGAAACAAAGTACGTGTTGCCGCCATTAACAGATCGGAGTCCTTCATGCAACGCCGCGCACCCTTACTATCCTAAACCATCCTTCAAAAGCCCGTGCATGTTGCACCCAGCCCCACAATCCCGTCCACATATTACTTACCCGCTCTCTTCCGCGCCCCACGTTCAGGAATAATTTCTTCAAACGCCACCGATGCGACACGGGCTGCCATGCAGATAATCGCAGTTCACCACCAAATGTTGCGATTAATAAAGACTCACCCCCACCCCTCCCTTTTCCTTTCCACGAATAGTACACTGAAAGGACGGAGAGGAGTTGAAGGGAAAGAGAGATGTCCCGCGAGCCGGGTCGACGGCACGTTGGAGGATGTCATCCGACTGACCGCTTCACCGAGGCCGCAGGCGTAGAGGCAATGGGGTGTGAAAGTGCACAACAGCTCGGTGTTGGCGTTATTTTGTATTCTAATGGCGGTGATGATACAGGATGGGTTTTCGTCGAGTAGGGAAACGGCGGAGGTGAATGGGGGTGCATTGCGAGAGGAGTCTCGGAGTTGGGAGTGGAACATTGATACAGGGAACGTAAAGTGTGTTTCAGCTTAGGTCGATAAATGTTGTACATGGTGATAACTCGTGGCGCTATGTCGCGAGAGGATCGTTGCAATGAGTGCTTTACTGACCTGAGGGTACTTTAGCGTGCGCCGAAATATGAGCACACGGTACACCGTATTTAACGTCCCCGGCGGAGGATGACTTGCCACCAAGTGGCTGGCGTTTTCGGCCAGGTTCGAACCCCGCAACCTTGGGATCAGAAGGCGGATACGTTACCAGCTCACTAAATGAGGGTGGTATTCTGTGTAAATGCATGCATTGTTAAACAACGTCAATAAATGCAGTTGATCGCTTGAAGTGGAACTTCGCTCAGAATTCCTGCATACCGTCTTCGTTTTTTGGAACATTGCGTTTGCTGTGCTTCAGAATTTTTCGAAAAGACACAACAACAACAAAATTGAGCGTAGCTGTTGAGGTTGAGTTATACACCACTGTTTTTATTTTCCATACATAGTATTTTCTTCAGTTAGCACGCCGCGACAAATAACGGCGTTCCGGTTTTCATCCTATCCCAGCTCTTGATGGTCATGATGGTCATGAGCGTGTTTTATTGCGCTTATATAGCCAGGAGCCGCAGACCAAGCGTGGCTCATTCGACTGCTCTCGTACCATCCTCCTCCTTCACTTTCCTCCTCGCGCCCTCTTCACTCTCGCCGTACGCTTCCCCGCCGCTTTCCTCCTCTCGCTCTCCCGTACTTTCATTTTTCGCTTCGCTCCTCGTTCGCTCTGCCGATTATAACGCCGACGCCGCTCAACCCAGGAACGGGCGCCAAAGAGCTGCGCTCTAAAAAAGCGAACCTACTGTAGAAAACAGCGCAGAAAATCCAACGTCGAAACTTAAATATGACCCATCACGCCACGCTTTCCGTTCCGACACAGTGACGCAGTGACATAGTGACGTCAGCGGAAAAGCGGCGGCGATGGAGCGGAGTACATGCTGCTCTGCTGGGGGTGAGTGAAAACACGCCACGTGCGCCACACACGTGACCCCACGCGCATACATAATCCGCAGGCATTCAAATTCCATTATGAAGGCTTCAAATCTCATTATGTAAGAAAACAAACTAGATTTTTAACAGTGGGAACGGCGAGAATGCAGGCCAACCTGGTTGTACTGGATGTCCATACCTTGAAACCCCGAGATTGAGGGAACAGAAAAAAAAAAAAGATCCGTGTTCGTGAATATTGCCACGTATCGTCTTTGGGGCGACCAAACGCAACAACAGCAACAGGCAACGAGGCGTCGAACGACGGGCTGGGGCCCGCGACACATGGCGCTACATGGCAAGCGATCCCTCTGGACGACATCCACCAACGGCAGGGCGGCATGGCAACAGCTGGGCGCATTCGCGACCCGCCCAACCTGCACCACTCAGCTACCAGTCTCGCGCACAAGGAACTCGCAAGACAGACGTACGGCGAACGTCAGATTTGAGACCGCTCTGCTACCACTGTGAAGAAGCCACCCGGGTCTACCGCCGTTTCCCGTACCGACGACTGGGTCTACCCGGATTTTCACCTGACGCCTCCCGCCTTCAGCGCGTAGTCACCCCGCCGCTAAAAGGAATTAGGAGTGGGTAGGTGTATACGTTGCAGTTGCAGTGCCCTTCTGCATATGCTATATTGCAATTGATTTCATCTTGGAAAAAGTGTTATATATATTTTTAAAAAATCTGTTCACACTTAGCGTGGACACCCTGTGTAAAGCACACATAAGCTATATTCACTTGTACGTGTATCTGATCTGACACGTCTATCATGTATCTGACTCGACTGAAAGTCTGGAGCTAACGCGCTTAAAGCGAACACATTTCAGTGTAGAGAGCCTATGCTCAACCTCGTTCTGAAAAATTTTCCTCACCTCAACCTCCCTCTCGAAACATTTTCCTCACCTCACCTCAATCTCTCGTTTGAGAATTTTTCCTCACCTCAACGTGCGTGAGGTGAGGGTGATGTGAGGGTGAGGGCACCCTCACCCTCATTTGCCCTCGTGAGGATGCCCACCTCTGCTCACGACACGACCAGTCTCCGAGCTCGACGAACAGCAATACAGTCCGCCGCGACACTCGCAACCTTACCACCAGACATAACGGCGCCGACGACAATGTTAAAGACGACGACGTTGGCTACGAGGCTTCGCAGGGTGCAAACGAAATGCGATGAGCCGACAAAGGTTCTGGCATCGGGACGATACCACGTCTGCGGAGGGGGCAATGCCACGTATCGTCTTTGGGGCGACCACACGCAACAACAACAACAGGCCACGAGGCGTCGAACGACGGGCTGGGCCCGCGACACGTCGCGCTACATGGCAAGCGATCCTTCTGGAAGCATATGCTCCTTCGCTCACATGAATCCATGAATCTCAAGGACGGGTCGACGACATTGGAGAGGCTTCTGTATTTCCTCCTCTCCACCGGCGCGCGCTTTCTACAATGTTCGCCGCGGTGCATAAGAGCTTGTGAGCTCACAGTCGGAGCATTATTCCTTTACCTTAGTGTCCAAGAGCTACCGCTCTTCTGTTAGCCAGCTAAGCAGCTGAATAAAGTGTCCGCCGATTATTCGCCGTCTCGCTCGTCTGTTTTCATCCGTGACAATATGAAAAAAAGATTTCAGTTTCTTCTCCCTGCCACCTACAAGCCTCCTCCAAACGCATTACAACATGATCAACAAAAGCTTCGTCTGTACTCCTTCTCTCGGGTTTGCTTCGCAGCAATACAATATGCATTGCCTTCCCGATGCTTTACCCACAAGTCACGCACCGCACCGAAGAACCTCAGTTCGAAACCACAAAACACTACACCGCCTGAACAAGTCAGACGGAGAGACTCCATCAGATAATTTCCGTTGTATGTTCTACCTTCGGAGGACTGATTTATCATCTGCCAGTATATTTTTATTTCCATCATCCAGAGTCATTTTTCATGCCGTTCTCCGCGTACATCACCGACGAAATATTGCTGGTCATTCCTCACGATGCAGAGTTGTTGTTTTTTTTTCACCGAGGTCAGTCGCATTGAAATGCGCATCAATACTTTTTCACCTGGAACGAAGGTCATCCCACCGTTTCGCTCTCTCTCTCTCTCTCTTTCTCCTATTGTAAACAGAATCACGTTCGAAATGAACCGGCACGCTGCGTGTCTCGTGCGCTTCAAAGTCTTTGTTTGTTTCTTAGTCGCGATGATTCTCTCAGACGCAAAACGGATGCGTGACTGGTGTTCGATACTCTCGCGGACCATGCCTTTTCGATGGTCCCTTTCAATCGGAAGAGGGGTTTCTCTGCAGAAAGGCTCCGCTGGTTTACTTGCACGAGCAAATGCTTCCGCTATACAAGATTCTAGAATGCATATTTGCTTCCGCTATACAAGATTCTAGAATGTATTCCGAAAAAGAAGGAATTGTAAGCAGCACGGTGATCTACAATGTGTCCAGGTCGTGCTCCTAGTGTGCATGCATACGTGCGTGTGTGCGTGCGTGTGTGCGTGCGTGCACTGTTGTGCGTAGCGGCACTACTGTAATCGCTGCTTTTTTCAGTAGCGGAGGTGTAATTCCGCTACATTTGTCATTTGTAGGGGGAAAGTAATTTCCGCTACAATTTTGAGTAGCGGAACCGCCACCGCTACCGCTACTTTTGAGGGAGAAAATAAAATAAATTAGAGGCTAGAGTACGTCCAGTGAACTCGCTGTCAGATCATGTAAGCCCGACTCGAAGAAGTCGAGCCGCGGCCGTCGCTCAGCCCTGAATCTGGCAGGCGTATACATGGCAGATATTCATCGGCCATCGGCGAGAAAGTAGCGGAGGAGTAATTGCGCTACTTTTTTTTTTTTTTTTTTGTAGCGGTAGCGGTATCGCGCTACATTCGTAAATTTGTAGCGCCGCTAGTACAGCGCTACTTTTAAATAGAGTAGAGGGTAGCTGTATTTAGCTACCTAAACTGAGTAGCGGGCACAACACTGTGTGCGTGTGTGCATGCGTGTGTGTATGTGTGTAAACGAGCAATGAATGTGACCGAAGAATGAACCGTACGAAGTACACACACATTTACACACTTACAGAGTAGAGAAAGGAGAGCGCTCCGGTGTCAACGTTTCATATAGCTAGTACGGGCAGCGCCTGTGTGGTTTCTATTACTATTCCTATTTCTATTACAATATCTGATCTATTTTCTGTTGCTTTACTTTGAAATGATTGACATGTTCGAGTCAAGACCCAAATGAAATGCTAATTTGTTATCCTTTCCTTCCCGCAATCATGCTACCATTTCGGATGGACAACTACAAAAGGTAAGCTTTCTTCCTCTTTATATATCGCGGCAATCATTCAGTTTTCGGTGCACAAGCATCTGACAGGCGAAGAGACGATTACGACCCAGTTTCTCATACGCTACATTCCGCTAGCGGCGCCAAGCAAATGAAACAATGCGCGTGTTCTTAAAAGTAGACTGCCATGTTTTCCGAGAAAAGTTCGATAACACAATACCGAGGCGATGAACGGAAACACGGACATCACTGAAAAGGACGTGAAAAATTCGTAATTATGTAATCAATAAAATCACCCGCTTCTGACCGCTTACTGGCAACATTGTGACTCGGTTCCAATTAATCGGTGTGATGTCAGGTACGGTGTCCGTGTGCGTCTTTCTATTCGGATGGGCAGTATACGTCAGCGGTCTGCATTTCCTTCTACGACGGACATACCGGTTCTGCTACGGACCACCATGTAATGGAATGTGGAGCAGAGGCACCGTGCGCGAACTATAGATGACGCGCCGCGGACTCCGCTCATCGCCTCTGGCGGAGATGCCCGTGACCAGTGGAGGGAGATATTTGCAGAAGCGGGTCTCCACCCCACTTGTTGGAGTAACAATGTGGACGTGAAGAGAGCCGAATTTCAACCGCGATTAACTTTATTAGGAAATACATCATTAGCAGGGGTGTTGCCCTTTTGTAGAATGTTCATTTATTTAATAAAAACAAACAGAAAATAGATCAGTCTCTTCCGTCGTAACCACGACAGGTACGCGCGTGCTGCAGGCAAATGTGAATACGCTGGCTTACAATCTCGTCCTACAAGTGGGCCTGTCTATCTGAAACAACATTATCGCCGTACACATATCTGCGGACGGCAAGAGTAGAGAAGTAATCGATAAATAATAATGTTAATATCAGGGCTGATCGGCTTCAGTCGCTTCGTACAAAAGTGTTCGATGTACCCGCGAGTTTCTAAGCCACGTGTATTATTTGTATATTTATTTTTCACCTGCAGCCTATCAGGAGAACCGTGGCCTTAATTAACAAACCTGCAGTGGTATTTTTACCAGGTATTTTATGTATTGTGCACTGGAATTGGTATTTTCTTTTCGTATGGTATTTTGTGATGATTCAGAGCAACACGCCTTGTAATACGCCCCCTACAGAGTGTTCGGCACGTGGACTGATTTTGCCTGCTTGAGATTTCTTTAATATGTGATGAAATCGCGGTACAGGATACACACTATTACTCTTAAAAATATATTACGCTGATTAAAAATCGGCTGTTGATGAAACAGCTCCAGCAGTGCCTCTATGCAGTGAGGCTCAGATGCTGTTTCCGTCTATCTGTGTTTCATTGACGTCAGATACTACTATGTTAAGCTAGTGCATTGTTCACCGCCCCACAAATATCGGTTATTCCTGGGCTTGGTGAAAGCCTGATATTTCCTAACCAACCCAGTTAATCATATAATTTAAAAATCGCCTTCGTAATATATTTTATGCAATGTTTAACATGAATCAGGTGGGAAGCAATTGAGAATACCCCCTGGACCTGTGCTACTGCGCGTTCATCGAGCAAACGGGGTACTTCTGATGTGTTTGCAAGATCCCACGTCGTTTGGGAAGCGTTTGTGCCGGGAATTTCAATTTCATTTCAAGTCACTTTATTCCCATCACACGATAAAGGGGGGGGGGGGGGCTTGACAAAAGGCAGCGAGGCTGCTCGACGAAGGCCGGGAGCCCCGGTAAATGCAGTAAGCAGCACTACAATTACATATGAGAAATATTAAGATATTTTAGGTTAACACATTTGAACAATTGTGAACGCGTATGTTACATCACACACATGTATAAATGTGATGATAAATGGTGGAGTTTCGAAATTAGTAGATGTCACGTCTGGTGTTCCACAGGGATCCGTATTGGGGCCACTAATGTTCTTGATACACATAAATGACCTTGCCAAAGTCGTGGATTCTTGCATGAGGTTACTTGCTGACGATTGTGTAGTATATCTGGCAATCCACTCAGCAGATGACATTAATATCCTACAGAGAGACCTGGTCAAAATCGAGACCTGGTGCAGAGAATGGGGCATGACATTAAACATCTCTAAATGTCAATCTATCGCTTTTTCGTCGAATATACACACTTTAACATATAAGAACAGTCTCTGTTCGAAATATCGGCGGCTTCTGTCCTGAGGCAACTCCCTTCCTACATTCTACCGGTTCGCTGGATTTCTACCCATCTATAATCTAAATAACACAGTCCTTCAAAGTGTAGAAGACTACAAGTATTGGGGAATCACGCTGAGCAGGAATTTAAAGTGGGACAAACATATCCAACGGACTGTTAGTAAAGCTACTAAAACACTTGGATTCCTGCGACGAAATTTTAGATCAGCTCCTAAAGAGATCAAGATAACAGTTCACGAGTCGTATGTTCGCCCGATCTTAGAATATTCTAGCGCAGTATGGGGGGACCCATCTGGTATTGGTCTTCGGAAGAAAATAGAAAGGGTACAAAATCAAGCTGCAAGGTTTGTTACGAACAATTACTCTCAGGATGTCAGATCAGCAGATTTAAAAGCAGCCTTAGGCTGGACATCACTAGAAAATCGCCGCAAGGCGTCTCGGTTGAAACTTTTTTTCGACATGTACTATGGATACACGGGTGTTAGCCGATACGATTATTTGCGAAGTCCCCATTTTATCTCGGAACGGCTGGATCACGCATGCACCCAAGCAGCACAATGTACCGAAAGTCCAGTGCAATAGGGGTGGACGGTATGTGTCTTATCAATGTTCTTTAGCTGCAAGAGCGTGTTCAGGGCCTTCCACCTACCCGTCCACCCCTATTGCACTCGACTTTCAGTACATTGTGCTGCTTGGGCAAGGTCGAGCGGTATCGCCACCGGTCGTCGGTCTTTAAGGATTCATTTTTCGTGCGAACCGTATCAGAATGGAATGGCCTTCCACGGGACCTAGTTGCCACCAACAGTAGAAACAGGTTCTCCATGAATCTATGTTTATTTATGTCTGAATCTTCCTTATGCTTAGAAAGCACTGAGTTTCTGTTAGCTAGATATAGTGATTGACATTGATAGTATCAGTTGTACTTCCCTCTCCCGTACGCAATTCCACAGTAAGTGGAGAAGTAGGGTACTTTGAATAAATAAATAAATAAATGTATACATCCACATACACGAATTTTACAGCGCACTTGCAGACATAAAGTATAAACATAGGCAATGTGTATTACAAATTAATGGAATAGTTCTGAGTTTGTTTGAAGCTTGCTCAATGTGCTATATTGATACCTTGTTTTAATAGATTGTTGATTAATAGAGGAAGAGTAAATGTCAGTGATTGACTTCTCTATGATGTGCGGAAAGGGAGAACCGCCCGTTTTCCATCGTCACCAGTTGGATTAGGCCGAATGCATTGTTTGAGGTTCGCTATTTGCGGGAAATATGTGTCGCTGCATTTTATGGCTTTGATGTATAAGATTTGTAGAGATAGAGTCAATGGATATAGCTGACGTATATTAATTATGTTAAACTTCTAAAAAAGTGAACCGGTATGAGCGTCATAAAGCACACTAACAATGGCACGAACAGCTCTTTTTTTTTTGCAGTAAAAATAATTACTGTAAAATTTCATGCGATGTTTTCCCCCAGACTAGATGACTATACAATATGTGTGATATTAAGATGGAGTTTTATAGAAGTCGTCTAACAGACGTCGGGAGCAAGTGTCGATTTATATTAAAAATGCCTACCCGTTTAGAAAAACATTGCTCCAGGGTGAGCACATGTCAGTGAGGTAATCGTTCCATGACAGATTCTCGCGGAAGGTTACATATAGAAGTTTCACAGACTTGAATATATTTATGAGGTTATTGCCGATAGTAAGCGTTGTGGTGGTGTTATGTGTTTTTTTTTTTCATCTTCGATCTTTAGATCTTCTCCAACACACATCTCCCCACACCTTCAAGGATCTAAGCCTCTCCACAAAGAAAATACAATGAAAAAAAAAAAAGAGACGCGGAACGACAATAAATACGGGTGTCACATATCCCTTACGGAATTCCATCGGAGCTGAAATTCAAATCCCGCGCGAATCCCTGGTTTTCTGCCATGTCGAATCGAATATACAAGCCGATAATGTATATTAACAAATCTGTCATTGGTTCTCCACCCTTTAGAATTATTTCACACAATTGAAAAACGCCAACCAGAATTTTCGATGTGAAATCGTATTTGTCTGTGTCTACGACGCACTAACCTACGCATACATACCTAACCGCATAATTAAACGGGTAGTTATTATTCATATGGGCACAAAAAGCGATGCTATCCAGTTCGCATTCCTTATTATACCAAGCGCTGCGCGAGAGGGAGGCGTCTCCCACAACTTAGCTCCGATTGCGAGCGCACGGTGGCGCTAGTGGCGCGATGCACGGTGCCTGTACAGCTCCGAAGATAAGCCTCTGGCACACTGTAAATTCGTATATGTTTTGAACTGTTGCATGAAACATCACGAATACGACAAACACGTATTAGAGACCAGTGGACAGGGTGCTCGACCTGGAAACGCATCATTAGTCAGAGCATCTCCTTAGTCACTTCTTTCACATTTTTTCGAATGCAGTATACTCGCTATAAAGTAATTTTCGGCGCATACATTTAGATACGGTGCACAGTCTCGGTGAATAATGCAGATACCGTGCTCATTAAATGAGCCGCAGTTGCAGTAGTCGAACGCCGGTACATCCCCCTGTATTGTGGGGCATGCTTGAAAAGCAGTCGCCGAGTCGCCGGAAATCATTATGCGTTCGTGTTCATCACTGCAGCACTGGAATACATGGCGCTATCGCTGACTAATACGACCACGCTTCGCATATCATAGAGGGCCGTTGGCAGGGATATTCCCAGGATTTTAATTTCGGGTTGCTGGAGGTGTCCTGTAAAGGGGGTCTGTGACGTCAATTTCTGGTGCTTTTGTGGCGTTTTTGGCCGGTATTTTCGGGGCAGGAGGTGTTGCAAGATTTTTGGGAAGTAATTAGGGGGCGGGGGATGGGGGGGGGGTGAAGTGCTGGGACAATCCCCGGCTGTAAGATTGGTGCAGCGAAAGTGTTCACGGCAGAGACTGTAGAGGTTTTCTTAATCTGTCAACATACAACTAACGATCACATAAAGACTCGCACTTTATTTTAATGTACATCCGTGAGCGTAGAAATGAAAACTCACTTCTGTAGAGATGCATATACTTCGTCTCATGTCACATTGACTTTTCATGATTGCGACCTACGTGCACTTGTGAAATGTGAGCGCAATGGTTTGTTGGTCCAAATTTTTTCCAATGTATGGAACGTATCCAGAACTTAAGGGGGAATCACTTCTGTGCAAGACAATAGAGAGTTTGTTCGCACAGCGCTCAGAAACGGCGGAAAATATCGTCAAAACAGAAGTACTGGCGTCTTCTCTTTGCTTTGCCCTCGTCAATGACACATTTTGTAGAATTCCAGGACTATCCGTTTA
Source organism: Ornithodoros turicata (assembly GCF_037126465.1). NCBI lineage: Eukaryota > Metazoa > Arthropoda > Arachnida > Ixodida > Argasidae > Ornithodoros > Ornithodoros turicata. Next base: position 135,959,911 of record NC_088202.1, on the reverse strand, counting down.
TTTGTATTGAGCCCCAATTCGCAAATAGTTTAGTGTGCAACACTCTATCGAGATGGCAGCACATGTTCCAGACGCACCAAACTTTAATTTATTAAAAATCAACGGCTCAACCTTGTCCTCTAAAAAATACGTCATTGACTAGAGAAAAGCAAAGAGAACACGCCAGTACCAATCTTATGATGATAGTTTAGAGCGTTCACGTGTCATGTGCGAACGAAAATCACCCACAGGTTTCTGAAGAAGTGATTCCCCCTTAATGCTCAGAACGTTACCATTTATTGTGTCCTTCGTCGTCGGATCAACTTTTCACTGACACTTTGCACAGCAGGCACGACGGATTGTGCTGAACCTGACGCGGTTCCCCCATCGGATCACTCAACGGCTAACTTCATAATACGCCTTATTAACGTCTTGTACATAAGGCCTCATTAATAATTTTCCCATGGCAAAGTGATCAAAATCCATGACGAAAACCCGAGACTGGGAAAAAGACGAAAAACAGACGACACAACACAAAGTCTCAACTTTGTCAGTCAGACAGAACACAAAGACAAAGACACAAAGACAGAAGACAAAGACACGAAGTCAGTCAGACTTTGTGTTGTGTCGTCTGTTTTTCGTCTTTTTCCCAGTCTCGGGTTTTCGTCATGGATCTTAGCCACCAGCTCGCTTGCTTTTTAACCATTTTATCCGGAAAGTGATCAAGCACAGCTAAAATGTTCAAGGAACAATCAGTGCCGCGTGAAAAAGTTTGTAAACAAATCCTGAAACGGTGCTGGCCATTTTCAATTAAAGTACATAATACACGTCTTTTTTACAATATCTTGTATTCTGAGTGTTGTCCTTATATAATGTAACGAAAAGCTGCAACACAATATGCATAACACCTAGAGGGCATGGAATGCAAAGTGAGAAGAAAAAGGCTGCAAACATACAAGAGCACGGGGGGGGGGGGGGGGGGGGTGTATGTATAGGAGAAAGAAGAGAAAAGAGCACGGACCAGTCGATGTTATATAGGCAATGCTCAGAAAAGAATAAATATCGTGCTATTAACGCAACACAGGTATAAGACACAACACAAACACTTGGAACACATAAAATGCTAACAAACATCACGTCACCAGACCCGTTAACAATTCATGTCCTGTGATATTCACATATTACAAACCTACGACACGATTAGATTTACCGCCAATAAAAAGAGACGGGACACGGCACAACGAAACGATATAAAACCTGAAATTGCCATACAGTACAGAATAACGTGCACCTCTTCGTAAAATATCAACATCATAATGCCGTGTCTCCGAGTAAATGTTAAGCCTGCAACCCTCGAGAGATATGGACCATTAGGAATGCTTTCTCGAAGATGGATAACACTCTCGCTGCAAATGGAGAGGTACATGGATACCGACTCAGGAAGTGAATTGTGATAAAATGCATCGTCGTCACAGAATAGAACTTAAAGGTACTTGGTGTTTTTGGATTGGAGCTGCCGTAGAGTCTCAAGGGCTGTGTCGAACCTATACGCTCGCAAATGATCACACGCACACGCATATATTTGCACTATAGCGCAAACAATGCGGCTATATTGGCATTGAAACGTATACAGCGTTTCACCATTTGTGATACCCCTCGTGTTCAAAAAGCGTTGTGGAATATATGGGGCTCACAGCTGACTGGAAACGGGTCTGACTGCTTCTGATCCAATAGCATTTTTTTTAAAAACCCCGTTCCACCATGCTATTCGCGGATTAACTATGTGCTTGTCGTGTTTTTCATAAGAAATACAAAACAACGCGGATAAATACTGCACTATTTTGTAAAATACATAGGCTTCCTTTTTTTCTTTTTTTTTCTTCTTTTTTCTGGCAGCTCTCCACAGGAGGGTTACGTGAATCATTAAAGCTGTACGCAGAGGCAGTGGCGTAACCAGAAAAATATTTCAGAAGGCGTTCTACGGGGACTTTACATAAGGAGGAGGATATCACCCTCGTTTTCCTCTCTCAAATGCACTCAAAGCTAAGATTTAGTGTGCATGTGCGTGTGTGGGAGGGAGGTTGAACCACCGAAACCCCTTTCTGGCTATGACACTACACACACGTCATTTCTACACGTAGCCTGTACTGCGTTCAGCATCAGCGCTACAGCAGGTTCTTTTGAATTTTTAATTCTACTATAAGCTCGCTTGGTACTCACCTTGCAGCCGCATTACAGAACTGCGGAACACCATGGCAGATATGATGTACTCATTCATGACTCATACGCAGACGTTTGGCACTTCGGCCTTCGTTGACCTTTGTTGTCAACGCGGCAGATGCACTCCACGGAGCTTTCACTTGTCCACGTGTTTCGCCGCTGCCATTATGCCGAAGCCCCCATCGCAGAGCGTTATTCTTATTTCGTAAATGCAGCAAGCGGAGCTTACATCTTTACAGGATCGTTGTGCCGCCGTGTTGTTTTCCCCCTACCCCATAATACAACCCAGTGACGCAGTGACGCAGAGAGTGAAGCTTCGGGGTTCAAGCTCCCTTCTTCTTCCCTTCTCTCCTTCTTCCCCATCTCCCTTCTTCAAAAGTTCTCGAGCTACGCTACTGCTGCAACCTGTTGGCCGCACTTCCAAGAATGGATAACTCTGTTGGCAACTGTAAACGTAGCGATCGCTAGTTCTTGTGGATATTAATATATATAAAAAAAGAGAGAAGAAAATAAGAGAAGAAGAAAACAAGTGTGAAATTCGTTTTAAACAAGTCATTCGATGCTATTAAGCGACGGAGTCCGGAAGTTAACTGATGGAAAAAGCAACCGGGTGCTCCAAATTTTTAATGCACAACGTGCCTCTCGTACATTATCACACTCACTCTCAGATAATTCGCAATAGTTCCACGCAAAACACAGTCACAATATCCAAAGTTCCTTCTGCCTTAACTGTTATTTTTCTCTCACTACGCGAAGCATGCGCTATACATTCGCGAGTTTGCTACTGGGAGTCACCCCAGACAGTGATCACTAGGGCCCGGGAGTTAATGCAAGATGTAGCTCTCTAGAACGCGTTCTAACAGATATCCTAAGGTTTCTCCAGACATTACCAATCACGACGACATAAATCTCCAATGTTTCGTGTGGCATATTTACATATATTTCGGCATATTTCTTCCTGGTCGTCATATAACATAACGGTTGCATATTATGTCATATTTCGGCGCCATCTGAATATTTTTTTTAAACATTCGCCGTTCCTTTCTGACGCTACTCACGTTATACCCCTGTCACGCGAACTTAATTTAGTGACACTTGCACTTAGTGTCATTCGTGCGCTGTCAGGCGGCATCTTGTAGAGACGCTTTGCAGAAAGCGCACTAAAGATTTAGTGAGGTCCTCAAACGCGCTCACATCCTCACAAGGTCCTCATTTCACTTCTGCGGACCGAGTACGCAGCCTCTATAGAGCAGGCTTCTAGGTACAGATAAAAATAACGAGGAGAAGCAAAAGGCCCTGGCAACCAACGTTAGCAACGTCCCTAAACGTTGCTGGCAACCACGATATTTTAATGCGTTAGCATTACAAGTGCCAAAACAGAAAAAAAAAAAACTGTGTGTGTGTGTGCGTGCGTGTGTGAGAGAGAGAGAGATGGTGAAGGCCTCACCGAGACAGCGGTGCAAGTGGACATGCAAAGGTGATATAAGAGGGTAAATGTAAATGGACGTAAATGATTTGAAATTGAAGTGGTCGAAGGTAATTAAGAGTAAGTGGTAAGAGTAACTGGAGGTAGTTCGAGGTAGTTGAAGGCAATTAAAACAAAAAAGTTGAGTTTAGAGTTAATGAATGTAAGATATATGTAATTAAGCGAGAGAAATTAAAAAAACACTGAAGGTAACCGCAGGTTAAACAGGAGGTAATTAAAGGTAATTAACGTCAATTAAGGGGGAATTGAGTGTAACTATGGCAAGTAAATTAATTAACACTAATTAAGGGAATTCAAGATTACCTCATGTAACCTGCGGTTACATAAGGTGATTAAAGGATAATTACAGGTTAATTAAAAGTAATTGAGGCTAATTAAAGGTTAATTAAATGAACTTACATATAGGAATTGAAATTTTCAAACCGGGACTGAAGCATTGACTTGAGGTGCACAACCGGAAGCCAGGTTAGACCGGAAATGCATACCGGAAGTCAAGTATAGACGGGATGTGGACAACCGGAAGTTGGGTATAAACAGGGAAGTGGATACCCGGAAGTCATGAATGGACTGGAAAAGGCGGTCAATGCTAACGCATTCCTCTCGCATTTACCGATAAATCGCCAGTGTTTTTTTTTTAAATACTGACGAGGTTTTAAAACAAATGTTTTCAACTGCGTGCTTATTTGATTTAAACGGAGACTTCGCAAGGACTCGAAAAAAATTAGGCGAGCATCATACCGAACACAACATTCGCACTCATTTTGTGCGAGTACTTAATTCGTAAATGATGACAACAACAAACCGAAACCGAAATGCAAAGAGCAGAGAACAGAGCTCCACACTACGTCAGTTCGTCCGGAGAAGGATTCCGTGACGACACCCAGCGTTGTCGTCTGCTTCCAATCCTCTTTCTCCTTTGCCGGATGCCGGATGATGTCAGCAATGTGTTGCTTTCAGCGCCCTCTTGCTTCACAGAGGCGAAGCACTCGCTTCGTAATAATTCGTTTGAGTAAAATATGCGCAGTTTTGGAAAAAGATATTGCGTACACATGTTCCTGACACCACAAAGACAATCTTTGTGGTGATTTTGTTGCGGATTTCTTCTTTAAGTACAGTGAAACACTGTGCGGAAACAACATATACTTACTCTCGTTAACAGCCTGCGAACACTTCGCAGTATGGTGATCTTGCCGCGGCCATATTTGTTGCTATATTTGCATTTCTTAAACACACACACTGCCTAGTGCAGGTAGTGAGTAGTGCACCGTACCGACACATGCAAGAAGGGTTATTTCGTAGTCATCCATTTTCAACGCTCGCTTCCCTAAATTACCTGGGCGCAAGCATCCGTAACGCCATTGTTCTACAGTGAGCATAATTAATAAAGCACTTCGTTAATTGCAACTGTTTCGTAATAATCGAACGGCTGGATGGCGTGGCCACCGCGTATTTATCGTGCCCGTCGGTTTTCCCCGATAACATTGCACGTAAAATTCACTAGAGCGCAGAAAAATATGTACTAAACACGCCTGAAACATGCACGCAATTATGCACGACAACTCATCTAATATGCAGTAAAAACTGTGAATATATGCAACGTGTTTCATTGTTCTTGGTATGAAAGCAAGGGATCTAATGCATATTGGACAAAATTTGAGCATTTTGTCAGTGATCACATGGTAAAATAAAGACGACTTCGTTCAGAAGTACACCAGCGGCATGGCTGAGTGGGTGAATTAAATCATCTGCCCGTTCGTGCTAGCCAAGTAGCCGAGGTCGTCCGGAAGACTGAGAGGTGGCCTGTTCGAATCCGACCACCGGCTGTGCTGTCTGAAGTCTTTCCTGGCTTTCCCAGGCGAATGTCGGCACAGTTCCCCCTGAAGTCGGCCCAGGAGACACACTAACGCCACTCTTGCTGTCCACGTCTGTACGCCTCTCATAGCCACAAAGACGACTAACTCAACAGATATAAATGACTCCAAAACTCCACAGACAAAAAAAGACTCCACAGATATAAATCATGCGGCACAAAGGCTTTGCATTCGGCACTGCATCACAGTGCAGATTGAAATATGATGTTCGTATTGTAATCTGCACTGCCCTAAACCGGCTTCGTATATGCAGTAAAGAAAGTGGCAACCTCGTCCCATCGGCCATCAGCACGCACGCGCAGCGGAAACACTCCGACGCCAGGCGCAGGCGCGAGCCGTGAGCGCCGCTGTAACAAAACGTATCGAACACTTGTGGTTGTTTCGCGCAGCGCAGCAGCCTAGATGAGGACTGAACATTACACCCCATCGCAACATCGAAAATATGATTGTGGCTGGAATTTTCACGAATTAAGCCCCCTTAATTTGTGAAAATTATTGATTAATTATATCGATTATTATATTATATTGAATGAATTATATTCAATTAATTCCCCTTCTCCAATTAAGCGAAAACGCTCCCGCGCCTGTCCATCCGAAAATATATTAACTATGTATGCATTTCATGCGAAAGATGCCATAACGTGCTATACATGCGTTTATATGCACCATAGAAACCTTCTAATCGGTCCCAAATTAGGACCAAAAGTGTTTTTTCTTCGTCGGGTTACAAAACCATATCGAGAGAGAAAAAAACAAAAAAAAAAAACACAAACCGCGAATTCGAATCCACAAGTGACCATGGTTCCTTGCTGAAGATTAGATTTTGTGTGTTATGCAAAGAGCCTTCAGCTGCGTTTGAGATAATCACCGTGTTCGTCTCCTTCTTCCCCGTTCTCAGGGTTTTAATTATGAAAATGGCAGATGTTCTGAGGGTGGTCAAAATTGTCCATTAATAAAATGCACATGTCAGAGCCTGAATGGAAAAGAACCCTGAATTAGTGTAGCGCAGAAAATACTAAAGCAGCGCAGAAAAGTCTACATGGACAGCATGCATTACCCGCGCAGCGGCGTCCGAACTACTTGTTTTCCCTAAATAATCTCTGTCGAGCCACACTCAAGACGTGTAGAGGCTCTGCTAGATAGGATATTATAAGGAAGAGGAAATATTAGGCAACGTGAGAAGGGACGCTGCCGAAAAGTAAGACTAATACCCAAGGCGTCGTTAGTTCACTGTATCTCATGGCCCCAATAGGCCATATGATATACAGCATAGGTAGCGCCCCTTGGGAGCAATTTTTGATGTGGGCACTTGAGAAAATGTGTCCTTCATCTTACGGCTTGCTGTATATCATATGACGACAACACCTAAGAGTAAAGGTGTCCTGGTGACTGCAGAAGTAACGGGCACTGTGAATCGTAACTGTAGAAGTAACACGACTTAGGGTGATAGTGGTGGTGATGGTGAAAGGACTCGCCGTTATCGGCCTCACAGATGTGAGCAAAGTCACGACTAACCCATTGGGGAATATGTGTCCTGGGCTGACTTCTAAGGGAACTGTGCCTACATATATCAGAAAGCGTCTGAGGAAAACTCAGGAAACACCACAGACAGCACCGCCGGCACCGGGATTCGAACCCGGGTACCTCCCAGTCTAGACGTGACATGGCCAGTACGCTACCCACTGAGTCACGCGAGCTGGATGTTTTGCAGATCGGAGCATGTTCACGATGCGTTTCCGAAAACACCACAAGCCAATCGCGTCACCTCTTTCAAGAGAATGACATCACGTGGCTGACATTGGATTTGACAGCGTTCTTTAGGAAGTTTTCGTAAAGTGCTATTAGAACTCACTAATGAAAGATCACGTACATGCACGAAGAACGATTACAGAACGCTATTCATGAATGTAATGACAGGTAAACAAACAGCCACGTTTACGACTTGGAGCCTCCTAGAGGCGAAATAATGTTGAAGGACGATGCTCCATCTTATCAAGATACTATATGTGCTACTAAAACTATTATAGAAGACGTAAGAAATAATGAAAAACAGAAACTTCTGCTGCTACTTGTGGAAATTTAAATACCTGCCAGATGGTACGAAACATGGTATAAAATAAGAACGGGTGGGTCGATGATAACGAGAGTTGCACCAAACGATAGAGAAAGGATGGGCGCGCCTTTCAGAATGGCAAAGAAAGTTAGTTTCGATATTTATGAGAAAAATCGACTCTTTTGCCATCCCGTATACAGCCCGTTAGTGACGACACCACCACGATGGATTCATACATAACCTTTCGCAAAAAAAAGAAAAAAAGGAAAGAAGAAAAACAGCAGTGGAGCAGACAACTTTGTCAGTAAAGTAGGATTTTGCTTCCGCACCTTGCATGAAAACCAGATATTCACAAATCATAGCAGAGAGCCATAAGCACCTGCTGTCTACATACTGACGTCCTCAGAATGACCGCAAAACGAAGAAGTAAAAGAAGGGGGCGCATGACTACTACAGTGACTACGGCCATTGCTCTGAGGTGGAAGAAGAAGAAGAAGAAGACTACAGCCATTCTCCACGGGAAGAAGAACAATAATCCCCATCATTACTGCACAGACATAAACAAACATCTCACGCCCTTTTGTCCTGGCCAATCTCCCTTAGTGGCTCACGGCCATTATCTCATTGGTAGAAGAAGAAGAAGCAGAAGAACAAGAATGTTCCGGAATACCAGTACCCAAGTAACCTAGGAACCATGAGGCCGATCTCTCTGTCAAGAGCTATTCCCATATGCTGCTGTTGCGTCTGTGCTTTCGGCACCGCAGTATCTCTCGTCGTTGCTCTGAATCTCCTACCCTATGTGATTCCGCGAAGCGACCCGCCACATTTGGCTGAAGATGTCTTTTGCTGCCCTGATCTGGTGCGTCATCTCTGCAACGTTCCCAACCGTAGCATCGACCCTTGTCACGACTTCTACCAGTACGTCTGTCACAACAGCAACCATCAAGAGCAAGATACGACGCACACCAACCGCATATTCAACTCTGCCATCCTCCCATCTTTCCTCGGGACACGAAAATCGCGAACCAGCAGGACTATTTCCAGGTTTTACAGAGCCTGTCTCGCAACTTTCTCTGGAGAAATACCTCGTCACGTCGAAGCCATCGAAGCAATTGCGGACAACATAAAACTACCTGCTCGTCCAACGCCGTACCTCATGCTTCGAACCATTCTGCGACTCACCATTCTGTACAGGTTAGAACCGGGAATTAGCATACAGCGGACGTCCCATAGGAGGAGGACGTTTTTGCATATTTACCTCCTGAAGAGCGTGGACTGGGACAACGCAGTACGAGTCAAACTTTTGAAAAGTGGTCTGGAGAAGTTGAACAGCATCACAGACGCCAACATTACAATGACCGCTGTACGGTATTTGGTAAGAGAACTGTTTGTCTCGCCCAACGTGAACGAGACGGTAACTTCCGAATCTGCCATACTTGCCGAGTTCATACATGGTATTAGCTCGAAAGACTGGATGGATTTGCTAAGAGAATACTCCTGCGATAGCTCCGTCAACGCGGTTCACCACAGCAATCTCAACTCACTGAAGACCTTTTTCAGCGTCCTCACGAATCCCATTTTGCAGCGAACTGCACTAACCCTGATGATTGTGGAAGCGGGGGTACGCGCATGGGAGGAGCTAACGCCAACACCAGGTGGTTTCAACATGTATAGTAGCTGTTACGACGGAACCTTGTCGAATCATTTGCTCTGGGACATGGCCATTGCTGAAGAGTTCACGGATCCCCGCAAGGACGCTGTGATTCGGGACCTGTTCTCGACCATAACCCATCAGGTCGTGAAACTTGCTACCGATGCATTTCACAGTCAGGACTCCCACAAGGTGAATGCTACAATAACTTCCTTAAGGCTTATCCTACCGTCCGACATGCTACCTAGGAACGTCAAATTTCCGGAGCTCACGTTGAACTACTGGCAAAACAAAATGGCAATGCGGGAGTTCGAACTGAAAGTGCGCAAAATGCAGGTTGCGTTGGGAATACCAAGCTACCGATACGGAGCTCACAGTGACCCACTTGTTGGCAGAATCAGTAACAGCGTGTTCGTCTCGGCAGCGGTGTATGCTATGGTTAATTTCAGCGAGACTGCGGAACCGTTGATTAACATGGCGGCTGTGGGACCGCTATTTGCGAGCCCGTTGTGGAAGATACTTATGCGTACCGGTGACAGGTACAGCACTGCGACTGCAGAGACAATGCAAGGCTACCTCGAATGCCTGACAAAGTCGCCCGTGGATAGTAATTCAAGGTTGAGCCTGGAAGCGGCCCTGCGAGCAGCCAAAGGTCACGACTGGTACAAGCCTGTGAAGGTACTTGGTGCGACCGAAATGTCCCGCGCTCAGATATTTTACATGACGTTTGCGCTGACCTTGTTTTGTAGCGAGGATTACGCTGACGATGGAAGACGAATGTCTTTAGTTAGTAGGATAACAAACAGCATGTACGATTTTAGGATCGCGTTCGGCTGTCCGCCCCTGAAGTACGGGACACGATTGTGTTCGTTGATACGTGACTAAATAGAATAACAAAAAACAAACTTCCTCGCATGCTTGACAGCGTAAAATGTCACTAAGCCCATGTCTTATGGTCTACTTCGAATAAATGAATTCAGGGCATGTTAATGCGCCGGACCATCTTACTATGGATGCTTACCAGATGCGGTATTGTGGAACTGCCATGCTGTATGCTTTCTGATAGTGTGTTAATGACGTTGATGACTGGTAAGTTGCACAACTAACTGATAGTACGGGAAGAGCTGAAGAACCTAGCTCTCGCAGCGACGTTTACTGCCATTAATTGGCGATCGAGCATGTTTGAGAGAGTGTATAGTCGGAGTAGTCAATACATAATAAATTGTTTTCTCCTTCGTCTCTTGGCTGCGTTCAACTTTCTGCAGAACGCGTGAGCGCCCGATGGTTGCTCGGCAGATTTTTTGTCTCTATGCTCCGACACGCTATGCTCGGTAACGCCAAAATATCGCATGAAGTTTTTCAAGTGCCAGCCTCGTAAACTGTGGGATATACGCAAATCTACTTTAGGAAAAAAAAAAAGAAAAGCTCTAATATCTGCCGCCCTCCCTGGACTGAACTGTTTCGGTCCCCGGTCCCCAGAAGTCTTTCCTCAGTTCCTTGAATGATAAGGCGCGTCCTGCGGACTAAATCTCGTGTCTTCAGAATGCTACCTAAGTAATGTTACTGAAATCTTCTTGGGTCTCGCTTTACATTCCTGCAAAATAGTTTCGCTTTTCCCCTCTTTCGATGAGCGTCACGTGACTTCTCCACCACATGACCCTCCTACGACGCCGGCGTCGTTGCTGGGAGACGAGTGCCCTCTCCAGAACATGACATCATTGCAATCTGTGGGCTTCTGATTGCGTCACCCGCTCCTCGCGTAATCGAAACTTGTGAAGGCTCAGCAGGTCCTCAAAGATTGACAGAAATGCACAGCGTTCGTACACAGGATTGAAATTTCGCGTACAGAATCCTTGGGGCACCTTCTTTTCATGGACTAAATAAAATAAATGTTGTCTTACCGAGCCCGGAGTTAAGCAGTACTCTCCCTTCTGTATCTCTATATTCTGTATCTATACGCTGTAATATGGAAGAGAGCACTGCTCAAAAACGTGCTACCATAGCTGCGACTATTTTATCTGAAATCGTTGACAGATTGCCTCAAAGGGAGCTTTAAGGAACGGCAGACGTTTCTCGACACCGACTCCCAATCACCACTAGGCAGTCGGAGCGCAGCAGGTTGAGTCGTGGAAGGATTTATGGAAATGCGACTAATGGTAGCGGACACGGGTTCCATGTCCCGGCTGCTCCTTCGAGCGTAATGTTGGTCTCAACAACGATAAGTTACATATACGGGGTATGAGCAGCATATAACGCGAGCCAAGGTTCCAGGTTTATAGTCGACGACTTACAGACTTGTACGTGAAGCGCAGCGCGAAATCTTTTTGGAAAGATTGCTAAATGACCCTCAATCGCGGAATCTGCAAATTTGAAACAGCAGTTTTTTTCCCTACTAACAGACGGCGCTGCCGTTCATAATACGAAGCAGTAGTCGCGTGCAGCCAAAGTAGTTCTCGTAAAATACTGCTCCTGTCGTCACGTTACGAGAACCTGAATCGTAAAACCAAAGAGAAACGTAGTATACTCACGGTCATGTAAAACTTAAATAGAGACCAAAGACAGTGGTGGATACGGTTTCGCTACTTCTACCATGCCTATGAAAAAAAAAGAAAAGAGCGTCCGCATTCATTACGAGCAAACGAAACACGATATGCTGGAATTCCAGACACTGCATCACAACGGTGAGCCGTACGTGTGGAAGAATACCGCATCATCAGCATGCACCGCTGCAGGTATTGCATCATTTAGTCCGCTAACTACTCGTACCTACTAACACATCTTGGCATTCACGAGCGTTCTGAGGACGCGGTCGGCTAGTATTCGCGCTTATGTATTATCCAATTGGATTTACCTCTTGCGTAAACGCCCTCCGAGCTTCGGATATTCCGTTAATTGGGCAACGCGCACAGTGAGACGGCTCGAGTGAGAAGTGCGTCAGAACCTGTGACATTTCAGATCTAACCACCTTGGTTTGAGCCGACACGGCGTCTCGTGTAAGATGGGTCAACGAATGTGTTACTCGCAAATAGAGTGGGTGCGCAATTCGTTTCTATTTACTTCTTCATTTATTGTTGTTGTTGTTCAATTGATGTGGAGGGTATTCAACAGGCGGATGATGGCCTATAGAAGCAGTTCATAGAGGGAAACATATAAGACTATGAAAACGAAATATGTGTGATGAAAGATGATGAAAGATGGAAGTCAGGGTCGATTCACACGATGCAACTTTTTGCTGCAACTCGGTTTCCGCTATAGTTGCACGCAGCCGAAGTTGCACCAAAAAGGTCCCTTTCATACGGCGAGCAACTCGGAATGCCGTAGTTGTCACCGAGCTCGCCAGATGGCGCGAAAAACATCGTTGTCATCATTTTCGTCCAATCGCACTGCGACTTCTGCTCGTTACGAGTTCAATCCGTTGCGAGTTTGATAATTTTGCATAATTTCAACTGGTTAGTGATAATTTCATCGTCTCGCGTACTGCCGCTGCAATAACTGACACATGGAAGTCTTCCTGATTGGTCGCGCTTGCAAGGCGGAGCCATGTGATTGACAGGTTGCAGCTAGAGTTGCAGGAGAAATCGCTAGTGAAGCGATCGGCTCTGCAACTCCTGCAACTCGAGTTGCGCAACCAGAGCATCGCGTTCACACGGTGCAACTTGGTGGCGCAACCTGGTTGCGCGCAACTAAAGTTGCATCGTGTGAATCGACCCTTACTGGAAAGGTTAGCCAGCTGTAGGGCTCGATCTATCATCGTTAATTTCTTAGGCAATTTGAGGTTTTGTATGTATTTGTCCTTTCTATGTTGTTCCAGCCTCAGAATATCAGTTCTCTCATGAAATATGTGTGTTTAGCGGTGGGAGTGATAAAAGTGATAATAAGCGAACCCGTTACTTTCTCCGTGTACAGACAGTGCCATTCGTGAAGTAAGTCTTGCGGGTAGTTAGTGTGTAGACATCGTCCAATCTTTGTTGGGCCCCATAACGGAAAGAATAATTTGTTTCATGCGGTTAATTTGACGCAAAATATATAATTTTATTGAGCGTACAAATTATGAATGCAATCAGTATGGCAGGACTTCTTGAAAACTGTGAACTGACTTATGACGTCTGTGCACGTAGGTGCGAGGGTGTTTCAAAAAGTAACAGCAAGCTGACAACATTTCAGGAAACAAATATGGCCAGACATTTCAAACTCCTAAAAACGGAAGATACATTCTTGGAGAAGGTTTTGACACTGCCCACTAGATGGCGTGGTAAGTTGTTTCTACCATAGAGGAGGAGAGAGCAATCACCAGATTTCTCCGAGCGGATGGTTGGAAACCTCGTGAAGTAAAAAAGCGCTGCAACCTAATGGATGTTCCTGTGTAGATGACGAAATGTGAGTGCATCACTATGAGTCCGAAAGTACGAGGCAGTCTTCAGAATGGCGGCACACGTCTCCTCCAGCCATGAGAAAGTTCAAGTCTGAGCCACCCCTCCCCTGGGGTGAAAAGGTCCTTCTGCATTCTCGGATATCGATGAACCAATTTTGGACTGTTATCAGAAAAAGGAGTGAGACCAGGGAATAATGCACAATGAGGTGCACTTCTGGAGGAGGAGCTTAAGACCGCAATAGAGAACCGTCCTATAAAGGATATATTTCTGAAGGTGCCCTTCCCCTTCAATGATAACGCACGTCCTCATATTGCTGCTGCTACACTTGACACCGCTACCAGATTGAAATTTCAGATCTTACAGCATCCCTCGTAGAGGCTTGACGTTGCTGACCTTCCTCTGGTTACCATATGTGTTTTTTTTTTGTTTTTTTGTTTTTGTTCCCAGAAGGACCCTTTGAGGGGACAGATATTTCGAAACGACATAGGATGTGTATCTATAATGACATATACGCATAAATGACATATCATTTGTATCACTAATTACGTAAATTATGTGTATCAAAATATTGAATTGGGCTGTTACTGCTTGAAACAGCCTCTCGCACATGAGAAGCGTTTATTAAATTTGTTGTTACCGCGAATTATAGCTCTGCACGTAGAGCGAGTACGAAACCCATATCTTTCTTGTTTTTTTTTTTAGTTACCTATACCAGTTTGTTGATGTTTATTACATTATCAATATGGTTGTATCAGCGGTGTCTGTAATTGTTATGAGGCCTTTACTGTTTTTGATCATGTATTAAGGTGCGTCATCACTATGCCGATTGGGAAGGCCGATCGGTTCTCCCTCCTGTGCCTTGTCTATGGCTCACTATGAATTCTAACGCTTATGGTGCAAAAACGATATCTGGAACGTTACGGACGCTAGGGATTTTTTAGACATCTTCCCTCTTTACTTTCCCGATTTTACAAATTGATGAGTACATCTTCACTTTAACAAGAAGGTAAATAAACTGAAAATAAATATAACTATTTTTTACCACTGGTCATAAAAAATATTTATAAAACCAAACATTTATGTGCCGCCTGGCGTTTCACTTATTTCATGTTGCTTTCGCATGCATAGATAAAATCACATATTTAGGCAGTTGTCAGGGTTGATTCGGTTGATTCCTTCAGGGCTCTCTAGGGTTACGCTTTCTTTAGGGGTGTTTAGGCGATAACGACACAGCACATTTCCTCTCACAACCCAGCTTCCTTTCCTAGCCCTGCCAGCCTTGTTTATGTGTAGCTTTATGTGTAGCTATAATATGGGGCGCAATAAAACGTTATTGTCGAGGTCACGTGTGTGTGCGTGACGTCACGGAAAGCCCAGAAAGTATGCATAAAATGCACTCACATGCGAGCTGCTCATGCGTCAGAAAGAAATCTGGAGCGCTTTGAGTAGACTGCATGAGTCATTCATGTAGACCTCCAGAGAAAAGGGAAAATCTCGTACCGTAATAAAAGTCCGAACGACTCGACGAACAACACTAGCCAGAGACGTTTTTGAGTATCATTTTCGAAATGGAGGACACAGTATGGCCTATATTCGAAGGCGAATGCAACACAGCATTGGGCGCAACGGTCTGTGAGGTCTGAAAAATGGTTCTCCCTCTGCGATTTAAACGGGCCATGAACATTTGCAAATTGGCTCCCTTCTGTAACCAGAGCTTTGCGAGGGATACTCAATAAGTATAGAGATATGTGTGCGCGGCGGGGCACAGCTGTCTTTACAGAAAAAAATGAGGCAGTAGAAAGATTTTTTCCATGTTCTTTTTTTTTTTTTTTATGGAACGAGCATTCATAAAATGACCGGTACCGCACTAGATATCATGGACCAAGAGGT
This sequence comes from Ornithodoros turicata, assembly GCF_037126465.1. Lineage (NCBI taxonomy): Eukaryota > Metazoa > Arthropoda > Arachnida > Ixodida > Argasidae > Ornithodoros > Ornithodoros turicata. The sequence continues at coordinate 135,944,388 of NC_088202.1, read as the reverse complement.
GTACGGACGTGTTATGGAGAATGACATCGACATTTCGGGTGAAAGCGAGAATATTATAACGAGGCAATTTCGCCATCTGGGGGCAGACGTCAACGCTAATGGCTCGTACTCCCAAAGAACGTCGATAAGAAGTACGTTCAGGGATGTTTGTTTTTTCTTTGCCTCCTTTGTGGGACCAGTGCCGTACCTAGTGTGTGTTCCACAAAGAGATATGTTCAGTGGCAAGATTTTGCCCACGAATTGAACTCTCAAAATGAATGAAATTTAAGTGATGTATGCATGTAATGTAATGTAATTACGTAAGCACGAATGCCGTTAAGTAAGCACTGCGACATGTTTAACGAACGCGATGAAGACAAGGACGCACTGCACAAAAACGGCGTTCAACTGCAACTGACTGCTGCCATACTCGATAAGTTTTCCCCACCACGGGGCTAACATCTCAAATCCCCACGAAGAAGGTGTCCTCATTTGGAGGCCGGCTGAGCAACTTGTGGTTGCCATTGTTCGCCTCTTCTTGTTATAATAATTGTGAGTAGATTTATACGCAAGGTGAGTGACCCTATATTTGCTTGGCCGCAGGGTGCCTCCTCTTGAGAGAGAGGAACGTTTGACGTGACGACGAAGGGTGACGAAGGGTGACGAAGAATCTTCTTACTGTAAAGTTTGTTATGGTGTTGTGATAGCCACTCGTTTAGGTACTGACCCGTCTTGTCGATGCGTTGCTTCTTCCCATATGGGAGCGGAATTGAATATATAATCGCATTACGTCTGCATGACAACGCTGGACAAGCGCAACTTCGACCTCGCAAAAGTGCTGGGTCCTTGGCCACCTGATAAGAGCCTTGCTGCCTTGTCACCTCCTGTGACATTTATTCAGAGCAGCGCGCAGGAGCAACACCTCCCAGATAGTAGAAGGCCTGCGCACTGCCCAACTCACGTCGGCCTGCGTGAGCTTTGCGAGCTGCTTCGAGCTTTCCTCTCGTTCGCCTTTTCATTGACGTCATAGCAGCAGTGGCGTATCTAGAGCTACCTGCGCCCATGGCAACATGGTTAACACGATGTCCTTGGGGATGCGTTTTCGTGTGGTCCGCACTAGGTTTCACACTACAACCTCTCTAATAGCGGGTGCTTCAGATCATTTATGAATGTGCCAGGTTGAGTGCCCGACCTGGCACATTCACATCCGACCACATAATGGCGCCCCTGTTCACCTGGCGCCCATGGCACCTGTCCACACCTGCCACACCCTAGATACGCCACTGCATAGCAGCATCCAAAGCAGGCCTTCGTGTGTGACGCTGTGTCACGCGGGGTGCAGGCCTTATGCTGTCTAGGAGGTTTTGGTTGGAGCCAGTCTATAGGACAGTGTGATTCATTGTGCGCTGCATTCACCGGTGATTCGACCTTTGGCCGATATTTATCGCAAAAGCGGCCAAATTTGTCGTGCGGCGAATTCAGTCTATCCCTATTGTACTTTTTTTCCCTCTTTTCGCCAGCATCAACATCAACGTACGCATAAAACGACCTTTTTTCTTTTCTTTCTTATCTGTGTTAGTTTGGTTCCGAGAACGGGGAGACATGTTCCTCGAGGTGTTCAGTGCGGTCATCATGGGGGACAGCGCGAAGACGCATCTAAAGACTACGTCGCACAATTGTGGTGCCGCCCTTTTTCGGACGGGGCCTGATCCCGTAAGCCTAACCAACACGCTCTTCTAGCCCTAAGTAAACATTAGTAGAAGGGAGACTGTTCCGCGGTCTAACTGGGGGATAAGTGGATACGTAAAAGTTCACATACGCGTTTAAATACTGGTTTCACACCGGTCGGTTTTGGAGGACGCCAAATATCTAGGACTGCTTGCACTGGGGGACATTTGTAAAACATGACAAGTGCTATTATAATTTCATTATAATTATAATCTCATTATAATTTCCGAGCCATGCGGCCATTTTCGGTTTCGCGACAACCGGCCTTACATTTTTGCGCTAATTAGTGGTTGTAACGATACTACAATATATAGACGCCATGACCTAGTTATAAATAGCGCGAAAGTTGCCGCACGATTTGAAATAAGCAATTAATTAGAACTTCATGTCTTCCCCTATACAGAGCATAAGATTGGTGCTCCCGGCCCGCGAATTAACGAGAAAATAAACCAATGTGTAAAAAATGTTTCATAGGGAACCCTGTCTTTAATATGCAGTGTGCGAGTTTTAACATATCTAAAGCAAGAGGAATCCTTTACAAGACGTATCTCTGCGAAATGAGATGCTTGGCTTTAGAGACCGTCAATGAAGAGAGAACCCTAATTGCGTCTATATCCTGGCGTGCAAATTAATTGTGTGTCATCACTCTTAATGGCGCAATGTAAAGTGTGCACTAATTGCTCCTTTCAGAGACAGGAAAATGCAGCTGAGCAACTCCCTTTCTATTGCGTGTCAAACGTTGCAAAGACCTCATACGTTCACCCTCCCAGCATGACCTCCTGTATCGCATGTGTTGAAAGAAGCAGTATTTGTAAAGCAATATTTAAGATTTTTTTCATATCCGAACTTCTTTGTTTTGTAACACGTCAAACTTACGTACCATCTGGAGGTTTGTAATATAAATCATGATATGGTGCTTTCACGCATCCGTAATAGATTTTGAATTTTTTTTATGATCTAAAATAATGAGCTTCCGATTTTTGCTCCATTCAGCGCATCGTTAAGCCAGAGGTGCATTAATATAGGTACTACATGAATTACTCAAATATTGAATATTCGTAACAGCTGCTTTTGTTTCGGTCAGTGTAAGAACATATTTTCAAACTAGCATACGACACTTTTGTTGCCACCAGCGGCAGAGTTGGTGCAGCATCTGTTGGCTGGCAGTATATCCAAAGTCATATCGAAAGCCGCGCTAAACACTGGGGAGTGGTGCCATCGGATTCCAGCACCAGGTGTGCTTTGTGAAGTTTCATGCAAATCGAAATCCAATAATATGTTTTGCATATTTATAATATCTGTTTTCTTATATTTTTATCTTCAAGAACAGCTTTTGATTATGCTTTTTAAGCGACGTCATGCACAAGGGCAATGTAGAGATGGCAAATTTTTCGAGATTTTAAATGCTGAAACAAAACAAGAAAAAAAAAACATTTCTTCGCTTTATTTTTAAATTTAAATTTTCACTATTAAAAAAACTTAAATGTATTAGTGAGCATTACAGAACAAATCGTACTGTGACGGAAATTAGAAATATATATTTTATTTGTTGAGCGCACAAACACAAAATATAATGTAACCATTAGCACAAGGCTTAAACGCATATACAGGGTGTCTTTTTTTTTAGGCGATACAGATTTTTTCATAAAAAACTATAAGGGCTATAGACATGCTGTTTTCACTTCTATCATCTCTGAGCCGGCGGACGTTCTTGACCACATGTTGCTCGATCGTCAAATGACTAATTGGCTAAAAATCGTTAATTACCTTTTTAATTATAAAAGCTACGAAGTTGTCCCAACGAGAACATCTGCTCCTTTCGGTGACCTGATATCGTAGCCGTTTCCAGAACAAAAATCCGTTCGGTCGATCGTCCGCAAAAAATTCGTGAAGGAACACCATTTTTTCGTTTGTTTTGTTCATTGCGCATCTTCGGAGACCCGTCTTTCTTTTGCCCCCAATGTGAGAGGGTGAACGAGCACACTGTCGCCTCTTGCGTCCTGGTAAAAGTGTAACAGAAAATGCAGCACAAGAAAAGGGCAGTTCCGATAGCGTCACCCGATACATGTTTTTTTGTTTTGTTTCCGCAAGTTAAAGCTCATCTTCGACGCATCTTCACCATCTCACATTGGGGTGAAGGAAAGACACGTCTCCGAAGATGCGCAATGAACAAAATAAGGAAAAAAATGATTTTCCTTCGCAATTTTTTTGCGGACGATCTACCAAACGGATTTTTGTTCTGAAAACGGCTACGATATCAGGTCACCGAAAGAAACAGATGTTCTCGTTGGGACAACTTCGTAGATTTTATAATTAAAAAGTTAATTAACGATTTATAGGTAATTAGTCATTTGACGGTCGAGCAACATATGGCCAAGATCGTCCCCCGGCCCAGAGATGATAGAAGTGAAACAGCATGTCTATAGCCCTTAGTTTTTTAATGAAAAATCTATATCGCCTAAAAAAAGACACCCTGTATTTGTCATACTGAGATGCAAACTTACCAGTAGTTTTGACTTGCAAAAATACACGAATGGCTTTAGGGGTCTTCATGGGTAACTAAAAAACAAAAGAACAACAAAAAAACAAAGCAAACTGGAAATAAATTAAAATTTCATTGTTCAGTGACCAAGATTTTCAAGTGTACCAGCATTCACCATATCAATAAAAATGGAGTTTATCTTATCTGGTTTAACTCCGAGCATCGTGATATTTTGATGGATGATGTTCTGGCCTCGTTTATGCATTCTATGTTGCCTCAGAACTTTATATTAATCGTTTTCGCGAACGGTAATTTTGCCCATTTTTCCGACACTGAGGCAAAAAGAAAGAAAGAAAACTGAAAGAAAACGTTTCTTTTTTCTAAATCTTTCGTTTTTTTCCCCGAGCCTTCGCTTCTTTAACCATCAGTAAAACACTACTTTACTGCCGAGATAGCATAAACAACATAAATAAACAAAGCTATCCCAGCGATTCTTCGCGCTCCCATTGACGTCCATCTTAACTATACGGGAAATTACCCACTTATAGTTTCTCCTTGGTACTAACGAAGCTACTTCAATCTACAATGCAGTGTGTGTTATCCAGTATTCTTCTCAGAAAAGCGAAAACGGTCATTACGCTTTCCACGCACGTCCACTTTCTTGTCTCGTGTCGCATAAGAAATCCACGTTCTCTCCTGAACGTTATTCGCTCATTCTCTCCAGCGTGAAAGTGCCTCGATATAGACTAATTGCCCATCGATATTCTTGGCACTCTGACCTGCCTCATAAAAGTGCGGTGAACAAGGCCGGTTTAGGAGCAACACTGAGCTGAGCAGCAATGTACCCCTGTACGATATAATACAGAGGTGCAAAACTCATTCGGGTCCGCGGGCCGCATTGAGCCATGGAGGAACTGCGCAGGCCGCACACCACGGGTTTGGGGTAGCCTGTTTCTGATATAGATGACACAACGTAGAGCTTAACAAGAGAGAACTGATGTTCTGAGGCTGGAACAACATAGAAAGGACAAATAAATACAAAGCCTCAAGTTGCCTAAGAAATTAACGATGAAAGAAGAAAGTCACTGAAAAGGTTAGCCAGCTGTAGGACTCGAACCCACATCTTCTGGATTACCGGTGATCCAGAGGATGTGGGCATTATGGGAGGGACATTTATGGGACATTATGGGAGGGGCATTATGGGAGGGCCTCCCCATTATGGGGCATTATGGGGAGGCATTATGGGCATTATGGGATGTGTGCGTTATCGGGAGGGACAAACCAGCCACCCTCTCTCACTCATCCTCCTTTCACTCTTACATATTTGCTCACTCATGCACACATTCATACGACGGGATCGACGCAAGCGGCAACTGTTGAACAAGAGAGAACTGATGTTCTGAGGCTGGAACAACATAGAAAGGACAAATACATACAAGGCCTGAAATTGCCTAAGAAATTAACGATGAAAGAAGAACGTGTGTATGAGTGAATAAAAATGTAAGAGTGAAAGGAGGATGAGTGAGAGAGAGTGGCTAGTTTGTCCCTCCAGATGACGCACCCTTGGAAGTCGCTGAGAGGGTGTGTTAGCTGGGCTCAGTTGGTAGAGCCCTGGACCGGCAATCCAGAAGATGTGGGTTCGAGTCCTACAGCAGGCTAACCTTTTCAGTGACTTTCTTCTTTCATAGAACTTAAAACGACATAAAATGTGGATATCTGCGTTATACCTAGCGTTGCTCAATCGCAGGGTCAGCAATCCTTTTTATTTGCTATGCTGTACAGAGGAAACTTGGCGCCCCCTGAATGAAGAAAGAAGGAAGTCACTGAAAAGGTTAGCCAGCTGCGGGACTCGAACCCACATCTTCTGGATTGCCGGTCCAGGGTTTGTGTTTCCATCGTGTTTGGCACCTCTTGTTTGTAACAATTGCGTCAACAGCGGATGAAAGTAGCTGCGCCGTTCCAATCTTAAGGACTACGTTGAAGTGTCCGTTTGTTAGTTGTGAGCGTAACTTGGACTTATTCAGGTTCAACAGACGTATGTGGACACACGTAAAGCCACGAATTATTATTACTATATTAGACGTATATGTTGTACCGAACGTGGTCAGATTTCTCTGTGACAACATACGTATCTTCGGATACTTTCGTCCAACGTAAGAATAGAACGAAGTCGCACCAACTTCAGCGAACTTGTTCTTATCGGTGCGTCGCATTGCGGGTCAATGAGTTCCATTTGTAAGTCATCACTCATCGGGAACGTTCTCCACAGCTGCGGAAAACTGCGAGTCAAAACGACCAGTTTCAAATCTCCTGAAGTCAAATAATTTTTGCTCGAATTCACTAGAGAGATCACCAAGCCTGCGATTGAACCGGGGGGGGGGGGGGGGGGGGGTAATGGCAGTATCGGTTCGCCGTTGTTGTCCTCACAGAAAGGGGGCGTCATCACGACTATAAGCAAAAAGAAAGCTGGATGGAGGATAGAGGATATTACAATTCGGCCATGTAGGGTATGCTCAGATATTTTGGTAGGCATGTACTAGCAATATCAATCAAGTAAATATCAGACGCAGGGGCAGAGTTTAGACAGACATCAACGAAGACAACGAAAGTAACAGAGAGACAGACAGGGGACGTCGAACTTTATGATCGATTATTTATTTATTTATTTACATACGTTGAGGACCCCCAAGGGGGTATTACACAACGGAGGGGCAAGGAAAAAGACAAGGAAACAAAGCATGTAAAAAACAACAAAAACAAACAGACAAATAGCAAAAATATTGCAACAGATGTACAACCAATATAAAACAATAGATTCGCAGTGCTCACTAGAAATGACATTGGATGAATGCAAAAGGAAAAGACGGTCGAGGTGAGAAAATAAAAGAAAAGAGGTGGCGGAAAGTGACGCTGGGGCGATCATGAGATGTAGGCTATGTTTTGTAGTGTTGGGTGATGGCAGCCTTAAAGTGGGCGGGGTCTTGCATAAAAACGATCGACTCTGGCAGGTGATTCCAGTCCCGAATTGTTTTAGGAATGAAGGAGTACATGAAAGAATTAGTATGACATTGTGGGGTTCTAATCTTGTGAGCGTGGTCGTGACGTGAAGAGATGTATTCCGCAGGGGGGAGAAGACGATCACGAGTGTTTCTGTTATAGAATAGCTTATGGAAAAGACACAGACGGGAGACAATTATGATCAAGGTTCAAAGTTCGACGTTGAATATCTACCGGCAATTCCAGGTGTGTTCCAGATACTCGTTGAAAACAAACTTCTGAAACAACCAATAAAGTGCTTGGCAGTCAAGCTGATAATGCTGATAAATTTGTTGTTAACACCTGGACATTTTTTAAAGTTATCATTGGAACCATTCTGTAACGTTCCACCCCAGGATTGAGGAGGCAAGTTTCCTCGGAAAATACTCGAAAAATATTACTCGAAAAAGAATTATACAGTTGCAGAGACACGTTTTAGATAGCAGTTGGTTGCAGTAATTAGTTACCCAAAAAAGTAATTACCTTTAATGAGTTACTTCACAGCTCTGGTGGTAATGCTCCTTCTGTTCTCCGACGACATGTCTCACGAGCACCCGTTTTGGTACTGGCATGTATCGTCAATTCGGTCGACGTCGTGAGGTCGTTTTCGGCATCTATAGGACAATTCGTAGTGACAGGCGACAGAATTTCGCCACGGAACACGTTAAAATGGTGCTTGTTTTCTACTGTCTTCACGCTTTCAATAAGAAGATGCGTGCACGGTGCTTTGAGCTCAATTCCAAAATAAAGATTCCCATGCGATCAGAGCGGTTTTGTGGACGCCAAAATCTCCATAATATTTTTCTTCCTATTTCTCTCGCTGGTTCTGTGGAATGTTTGCAGTGTAACCGAAGAATGACATCGGAATATACAGGGTGCCTTTTTTTATACAGATTTTTCATTAAAAAACTATAAGGGCTATAGACATGCTCTTTTCATTTTATCATCTCTGGGCAGGCGGACGTTCTTGGCCCTATGTTGGCCATCCCCCGGAAAAAAATGCGTGAACTTTTTTTTCTTTATTTTGTTCATTTTGTTCATCTTCGGAGACGCGTCTTGCCTTCACCCGGATGTGAGAGGGTGAAGGAACACAGTGCCACCTCATGCGTCGAAGATGAGCTCGAACTTGCGGAAACAAAACGAAAAGAAATGTATCGGGTGACGCTATCCGAACTGCCCTTATCTTGGGTTGCATTTTCTGTTTCTGGGTTGCATTTTCTTTTAACCTTTTTTCCGGACGCAAGAGGAGATAGTGTGCTCTTTCACCCTCTCACATTAGGGGTGAAGGAAACACGCGTCTCCGTCGATGCGTAATGAACGAAATAAAGAAAAAATAGTGTTCCTCCACGAATTTTTGCGGAGGATCTATCGAACAGATTTTTGTTCAAAAAACGGTAACGGTATCAGGTGACCGAAGCAACCAGATGTTCTCATTGGGACGACCTTGTAGCTTTTATAATTAAAAAGTTAATTATTGAAAGTTAATTAAGACATTGCCTTATGAGTTTGCTAATGTCCTCCTAAGGAGTGCCCTTCACCATATGCTATATTGCAATCGATTTCATCTCGGAAAAATTGATATATATATATATATATATATATATATATATATTTTTTAAATATGTTCGCATTTAGCTGGTACACCCTGTATAAAAAAGGAATAAAATAGCCAGAGCTCTTTGGATGCACGTATAGCATATGTTTTTAACTCAAACGTCGCCATGCCAGTACTGGACAGCTGTTTCGGCCTTGTTGGGCCTCATCAACAGTACGCAGGCAGGCAACGTTTGAGTGGATGGCGTCAGAAGGTCACGTAACACGTGATTACGTATTACGTGATTACGTCGCCATGCCAGTACTGGCATGGCGACGTTTGAGTTCAAAACACAATATATATATATATATATATATATATATATATATATATATATTAATTTATGCCAGCGTAGCGTAATTGGTTAACGCACTCGACCGGTAATTGAGAGATGCCTGGATCGAGTTGAAGTTTGCTGTCAAAAGGGTGACTCACTCCGTCGTCTTGCTGAGCGTCCCTGTCCCGTCTGCATTGCCAAAAGTGCGAAGTTACAGCCCAGCCGTGTACACAACACTACAGGCTACAATTTAAGAGGATCTGGTAGTAAAGTGCAGGACTTATCTGCGGACGTGGTACGGGCATCAGTTCGAAATGCCTAAGTTTGTCGCTAATAAAAGCATTTGACAGCATTTGTGAGGGCTTTGGATGTGAAAAGCATGCCTTACGTAAGTTACTTCCCCTACCATCCCCCAATGCTACACAAGCTGGTGTTTAAGAGTTAAGTGAGTGTATAGCGCAGCTCATTTACATATGTGATTGTAACTGTGATGTGTTAGCTAGCCGTTACGCGTTGTGTTGTCTGTAGGGTGTTGATTCCAACACTATAGCTTCTAAGAGATCGTCGTAATATATATGTGAAATATATGCACACTTTTAAACTGTGTGGAATTCCGCCCCCCCCCCCCCCCCCAACCTCACCCAGGTGTAGGACCCGACCCGTCTTTTGTCTCCCCAACCGCCGCGCCAAGGAGCAAGGACGTGTGTGTTGCCGTGCGGGCACGGACTGCTGGTGCGCGTACCTGCCGTGGCTGCTCTACAGCCGCTTCGGACGGTTTTTACATACGGCATTGGCTGCACGACACGACCCAACAGTGAGGGAACACAAAGCGCTTGCGATGAGACGAAGCCGAGAAGATCCGAAAGTGAAATTTCAACAATGAGATTGAACTGCCCTTGCGCTGTTTTCGTACACAAACTGTAGGACATCTGACGTTGTATTTCTCTTCTATTTATTCTTCGTTGTTCTTGCATTTTTCGTTCTAGTCTTGGAGTGTGCTGCGCTTACGCATCCCTGGCAATGCAGAAAGTAGTGCCTTAATGTCTGCTGAACGTTCCAAGCTTTTTATTTATTTTATTTTTCTTAATCTATATCTCTATCTTGGTTTAACGCTGACGGGAAAATGTCGGGCAGCGCCGAAACGGGAGTACAGAACGAAGGTACATAACGTCGAAATAACGTTATCAGAAACGTGCGACCAGGACAATGTGATGATTTTTTCCACAAGCAACGGCTTGAGGGTAGTTACAGAAAATGTAGGCACCCCTGTGGTCTTGTTAATGGCATTAAGTGCGCGCCATGTCGGGTGAGCTGCGACGTCTGGAGTCCTTTAGATTAAACAGTGAGCGACGACAGAGAGATCTACTGCACGCTCCCTGCGTAGATGGCGCTAAGAGCACGGAGAGGTCCTCGAAGTGAATTTGAGCAGCATATCGATCCATCCTTACAGGGAAACTCTCGAGCAACGCAGGATGCCTCCACGCTAAAACATGACTAGCGTAGGTCCTTCCAAAATCAATTGCGCGGATTTACCGTTAGCAACAAGTCTATTTTTAGAACAGAAAAAGAGCGCAGCTGGATGCACTGCATGGTCCACTTGATAGTCGAGTCGTACATACTGAAATAACGCGCTAGAAAGACGCGGACAAAGACGAGGCGAGCAGGACGGCCTTTTTGTCCGTGTCTTTTTAGTGCGTTTCTTCAGTATATATGCCAACTGTACCAACTAGCCCAACTGCTGACCTTGGTGCCTGTAGTGGATCCCATCAGCGTTGTTACACATGGTGGGGGACACACGCTTATTCAAAGCAAACCCAAGCAGCACAATGTACTGAAAGTCGAGTGCAATAGGGGTGGACGGTATGTGTCTTATCAATGTTCTTTAGTTTCACCCCAAGCAGCACAATGTACTGAAAGTCGAGTGCAATAGGGGTGGGCGGGTAGGTGGAAGGCCTTGAACAGACTCCTGAAGCTAACGAACATTGATAAGACACATGCCGTCCACCCCTATTGCACTCGACTTTCAGTACATTGTGCTGCTTGGGACAAGTCTGTTCAAGGCCTTCCACCTACCCGTCCACCCCTATTGCAGTCGACTTTCAGTACACTGTGCTGCTTGAGACGTACATGGGAAAGGACAGTCAAACGCAAGGTCGACTTGCTGCGTCATCAAAAAGACAAAAGAGGAAAGAAGAAAAAAGCAAGGAAACCAAATAATAGAAAGAGTCACTCCCGGTTCGTTAGTTATTCAGAGACAATCCGTGAGTTCTGTGAGGTCTCGAAAAGTGGAGTGCTCCACTTCAGCCACACAGCTCTATGCGCGGTGCTGCTTCCTACTACCAGGTACCCATGTAACCATATGTGAAATTCGTTCAGTAAATCTCTCCCACACGAGGTACCCACACGGGCGAAATGGGCAACGTCAGAGTACTTGCGTGCGCGTGACCAGCTAGACCTTACGTCACATCTTCGCGCGTATTCCCTGTCCCACTATGAAAGGTTCTACCTGCTGGCCACAGAATATTCTATCTCCTGCCGCTTGTCTGCTTGCGTCGTCTGCTGGCAACCCCACTTTCTTTACCAACGCTTCTTTTTCATTTTCTAACAAACCTTCATTTTTTCCTGATTACTTCGGATACTCTAGGCATTTCTTCCGGGAGGCCTTTTTGGAGCGTGCTTTCCACCTCGTTTTCCTCCACCGATATCTAGCCCGATAAAGTCGCTCGTGCAGATAACCCGTTATCCACTCCTCCGTGCTGTCTCTTCTCCATGTATGTTTGTCAGCACTCCGCCCATAGCATGGGACAGTAACACAAGTGAAACAGGTAACCGACTGCCCAACCAGTCGATGTCGACAGGACCTACTCCCAGTCAATCGGTAAGTACATCCAGACAGGAGCTTCTCGAACGGACCGTCATGTGCATCTCCCACGAGTTCCGTGGCTCTGTGAATGTTCTTCTGCCCCCGCCCATGGCTTTTATTGTCACAACTCCCTGGCGCTGGCGCGAGCTGTGGCACTGTGACGCGCTGCGGGCATGATCACTACAGAAACGTAACCCTGAAACCTTCTGGGCCAACGCCTCCAAAGTTGTATGTTTTTGGACTAACAAAGCAACCAACCTGGAACCTTCTATTCACTTTTCTTGCAAAAAGCGACAACACAACTTTATTTTTACGATTATGAAAACGAGTTCCATTTTGCACATTTGCTGGATGTAATTGGGTGAACGAATGAACCATGAATAATCTTGCAGAGAGTACCGAAATTCTAAGTTGTCCAGAAATGTGAGCAGTGCGTTTACGGCACAGCGCGTTGATGAGGCGGATTTAACCATGTGCCAAGCGATTCACGTTTTTTTTTTCTTTTTTTTCTTTTTCGCGAGCGTCTCGCCGATTTGTAGACTCTGCAAGCGCTGTCCAGGAATGGGGGAGGCGTTGATTCGAAGAAAAAAGAGGAACGAAAAGAGGAAAGGTAAAGCAAACGTAAGACTATTCCGTTGGAAAAGAGTCGTGAGAAGAGGAAAGCAGGGAAATTAAAAGAGTGATCAAGAAAAATGAGAATCGAAAAAAAAGTCTCACAGGTGGTTCGTCGCTGATTCAGACTAATATCTCAATCATATGATTCACTTAGTCAGGATCTCAGTTGTCTCGCGACGGAAACCCCCAATTATTATTATTACTTAGTCAGAGGCTCTACATAAGTTCTCTGTCTCTCCGGAAATGGGATGCTGCCTCTGCCACACTGTACAGCGGGGGGTGTTGTATAAGGTGCAGTAATTTTGTGTCCTGGAAGGTGGGTAATGCGAACTATAAGAAGAACGTGCTCCAGATTTTCCAAGTCCCTACAAGTGACGACAGCTTGGTGAGTTCACGTGTCGAAACGGCACCGTAAGTGACCAGCAAAAGCAACAAGCAGCCGCGTCCGACGCATTAATGGGTTTCCTGGTGACAGGGATTAGCAGCAACAGTAATACTTTGTATTAATGTGATAGCAATATTAGGCTACCTCCTCAGAAATGCCTGTGGTCTGCGACGAAAACTCATCTCGGACGATAGATGGCGCCATCACAACCGTAGGCGCAGAAGCGTATCATTCAACGTGACAGCTTCTAGGGCCACTAAAAAGCTTCGCTTCAGAGTATCGACACTGAGGTCCAAGGGAGAATAAGAGCGTCACCTTGTTTCCGCACCGCACCGGCACCATCCCCAACTGATGATCAAAGACGGCAAACATAGTGCTCGCTGTGGGGCGGAGAAGTGTTGATGGTTGTTGTGCGATAATCTATGTAGTGTCCACCAGAGCGTCTCGAGGATGTCAAGGTGAGCTCGAGGCCGTCAACGTTGATGAGCTGCGTGCAAGAGAAAGGAACATTTCACCCGCGCTCGATAGATGGCATCGTGCCCTAAAGTGCGCGTGCGCGTGGCTACCGTGGCGCGGAAACAAGATGGCACATGCTCGCTCTTGGAACTCAGTGGCGATACTCTGAAGCGAACCATATTTAGTGAATCTAACTGCGCCGTTGGAATGCCACGTTGCAGAACATCTTGTAAGCGAGACTGTCAAGCGGGTGAGCGACATCTTGCTTCGTCCGTGGCGTGGACCTGCCGACATGGACACAGGGATATTCCCAGGATTTTCATCTCGGGGAAGGGGGGGGGGGAGGGTACGGGAGGTGTTTTCTCTAAAGTCGTATGCACCTCTACTGTGATAATAGCGTACGCAAGTTAAGATACTCATCCTTCGTAAACTAAGACTTGACATTAGTTCGCACTACGGAAATTTCAACAGAAGTCGTGTCCGAAAGTATGTATACATTCCAATAGAAGTGCACAGGCATCGTGGTAATCCATCAACAAGCACCAATTATGAGAGTAACAATAAAAGAGGTCAAGAGCCACAGCAATAGGGGACGTGAGATCTTAGAAACTGTCAGCTGATTCCTCGTTGAATATATAAAAGCAGCAAGTAGGAAATGTCATTGCTAAGTGTTCGGACATATAAAAAGTAGCAAAAAACGCTGCAAAGTGTTACAAACCGTACAGAGGTAGACAAAACAGTAACGTGCGCCATTACAGGCGCACGTTACTGTTTTGTCTACCTCTGTACGGTTTGTAACACTTTGCAGCGTTTTTTGCAACTTGCTATAGAATACCAACTAGCCCAACGGTCTGCGTTATTGGACATATAAAGTTCTGCCTCAGAGTCGAACTGTAGAATTATCTCTGTACTGCGACCAAAGCGACAGGTGCGTCCTTGTACGAACATAAGTACTCGCAAGGAATATCGTCGGCAACAGTCGAAACGTCACCAGTCAGAACATCTGAAAGTGTGGCCACTGTCTTGAAACCAGGACTGCGTTCCATGACGCTGCTGCACTTGTTGCACACTTTCTGCACCACATAGTTTGAGGGAAGGCCTCAAGTGCTTTCCATCACTTTAAACGTGCCGTAGATAGCGTTGTCCAGCCTCTCCAACTGCTTTATGATATCCAAGAGCATATCAGTGAAGTGTGCGCTGAGAAAGCATATATGACCTTCAACTGTCTTTCTTGAGAAAGTCTACTGGACAGATCTAACGACGGCAGCTTCGTCGAGCGAGACACTACTGACGACTCTCTGAACAATTTTAAAGTGCGAAGCTAAAGTATCGTACCGCTTCCAGCCGTGTGGTATCAGGTAATAATGGGTGGTAGCGCAACGTCTGGCAGCTGGTCTTTAAGTGCCTGAATTCGCGAAAGGCACTTGAGAAAACCTTAACTGCGAATATAAGTTGCCTAACGGTCGGGCCATTATTTCGTACCTCCTCGAACACTCGGTGAAGCCCGTGCGCAAAGCATGTGATGTAAGTCATGTTGGTATAGAACACCTCAGGGTGCTACCAAGCAGCCAACATGCAAGAAGCTTCCGTGTAGATCACAAACAGTTTGTTCTCCACTGTTGGCTTCTTGGACAGCAGGGACGTATTGACAAAACATGCCATAGTCCCTCCATCGACCTTGCCAATTGGCTTAAAAAAAAATGTAGGGCCTTCTTCTTCCATTTTGGTTTTGAAAAAAAAAACAATGAAATATCCGTTTAGGCATTCATCGGCGCTCATTGATGAAAAAGGCACAAAAAGTTGAAAAGAGCAGGTACGATACGCGTTTGACACGTCCTTTTCGACATGATTTGTGCTTAGACTTGCTGAGATATCCTATGTTCACCCTAAAGAGTGTCACCGGTACAGTTTACCGGTAGTTTTCTCATGTTCCACAAGCGTTTTGTCGCAAGCAAGGCTCCTATACTATGCGCTTATCCAAAAGTCCTCCAGAGTGACCTCAAGGGCAAAAGCTGGAGGCTCTCCATTATTCCTTCTAGGTGAGCGTCCCTAAGGATGAGTCATTCCATTTACAAGGCCTTTCTCATCTCAGACGATGCATCCAGTGACACCTGTAGGCAGTTGCACTGTAATGGATGGACGCACAAGTTTCGACGGCCTATATTTTCTGTCGTCGAGACCCAAATGAATACTCCACCACACTGAGACAAAAGTGTCGACTGTGCTCGAAACTGATCTGTGCTGTCTTATCGGATCATATAGGCTATACTGATTTGGCAGTCCCCTTCTCAGACCGAATAGACGTGCAGAAGAGGATTGTCAGGGCGCCTGAAATAAACCATGGTTCGAGAATGTGTGCAAATTGTCTGTATTTCTGCTTTTTCTTTTTTAATCTGTGGGTTAAGTATCAATGCAGTACTAGCGAGCGATACACGGAAGCATTACGATTATGTATTATAATTACAACCCCGCACAGGCCACAATTGTTTGGCCCGCGAAATTCATCACTTCCCGTAGTAGCATTAATCTGAATAAAAAAGTCGTGCAATGCGGCATACGCGGAAAGCCGTCATAGCGTATGACGTCTCGGCACCCTTCGCTCCGCACACGATTGTTCACTACCTGACTGGACACTTTGGTAGATGAAGGTTGTGGCAGTTCTTTTCTTTTTTTTTGTCAGAAATATATTGTGGTACATCAGAGAGAGTATCAACTCGCCAATAAGATCTCATAGCCTTTGGCGCCACTCACCAATGAGGCTCAACAAGAGGATGATGATGATTATGATTGTAGTTTTTATGGCGCACCCACATACTAAAGCAACTAAGTTCGTCAAAATTGTGGAACGTTGGGTAACACCATGGGACTGGGGGCTGGTGTCTGTGGTGGCGCCGCTCACCATACACCGGCCCCCAGCGGGGGCTCAACAAGGCCTTCCGAAGGCAACACGTTGAAGTAACTGCAAAGTAAGTGGTAAACCTACAGAACTTAGTGCCTGCAGAGCGCTCTCCGTTCACTCTCTCCCTCTTACTCCGGAGCCTCTGCTAAATGTTTTTTTTAAGCCCAGAGGGCTTTGCGTGTGCAAAGCGCCTCTAGGCCTCTGGGTGTCCCCGAATGCTCTTGCTGTCCTGTCCGCTCCGATCAAGTTACAGCATCTGTGCTCCAGAATCAATAACCCCAAACCGCGCGCGCGGGTTGTGGAGTCCAGCACAAGAGGCCGTTCGTTCAATGTGACACCTCTTTAGTTTACGGAGTCCCTCTGAGCTGTGACAAGTACTATTTTGGGGAGACTGGTAGATGCCTTAATGTTAGACTACTTGAGCATGCTGCTGCGATAAACCAAACAAAGAAAAAAATGGCGTTCCTTCACAAATTTTTTGAGGACGATCTACCGAACGGATTTTTGTTCTGAAAACGGTTTTGGTGTCTGGTGACCGAAGAGATCAGATGTTCTCATTGGAGCAACTTCGTAGCTTTTATAATTAAAAAGTTAATTATTGAAAGTTAATTAAGACATTGCCTTAGGAGTCTGTTAATGCCCCCCTAGGGAGTGCCCTTCAGCATATGCTATATTGCAATTGATTTCACCTCGGAAAAAGTGATTTATATATTTTTTAAAAATCTGTTCACACTTAGCGTGGACACCCTGTATATACAGGGTGTTTGCTCTAAGGTGTCTAGAAATTTCATTTAAAGCGAGCGATAAAAGAGAAACGAGCGCTACTTTTCAGCTACCTGACTAAGAAACAGGTGCTACTATAGAGAAGCAGTACCTGCTTCTTACTCAAGTAACAGAAAAGTACCACTTCCTTTTCTTTTATCGCTCGCTTTAAATATAATTTCTGGACATGTTAGAGCAAACATCCTGTATAGTTGGAGGGGCTTCACTAACCGAAACTTCCATTCACCTCCGTGTGCTTCTTCCTTCTTTGCGTCTGCGTTCTGACAGGCTGGCACAACTTCGGCCAGCGTCTACTCCTCTAAAATCGAAACTATAGAAGTACGCCACGCCGCAGCCGCCGCTTTCGGCGCCGGGGCACTTTCAAGTTGCAACTGGAAGGACTGAACTGCTGTGACAGGCGAGGTCGCGGCACACTTGCAGCAGCAGTGCAGTGCAGCCTTATTGAACATAGTGGTTCTTTGGCTACGTTTGTAATGTTCCAGATGATGTTGTTACAATGCACTGCTGATGCAAACTTTCCAAGGTAGGAAGGACAAAACATGTTTCTTCTATAAGCGGCGGCGAGAGGACAACTTCCTTCACCCTTGGCCTTGTATGTCCCGCGCTACCGAGTGGACCGCCAGATCCCGAGTATTATGTCACATAAAACGGATGTCGCCACCAGATGATGGGATAGATAACAAGCGGCACACACCAACCCGAATCGAACTGGTATCCTGAACTGGTAACCGAAGTTTTTAGATCGGTTCGGTTCGGGTTCAGCTCCAAGATTGCGCTAGTAACTACAGTTCAGTTCCGGTTCAGTTCCAGTTAAATGTAACGGTTAATTCCGGTTTCGGTTTGGTTCGACGCTCCGGTCGTTACTACCGTCCTTTGTCGCTCTTTTACCCAGCACTGAGGTTTTATCGATTTTTAAAATGAAGAACCAACCTTCCAGATTTGAACCTTGTACAAATATTCAACTATTTAAACCAAACTGATCGATGGTTCTTTGACAAAGTTTAATAGTAATTGAAAATCTGCCTCAAATGCGTCATGTAGTACTTCACTATCCCGTCCGGTACCCGTCCGCCAATCCGAGGTCAATCCTTTCTCTGCTGCTCTTAGGGCACGCCTGCGGGCGCTGTGGTCAGCAAAATATCAATCTTAAATTCATTAATGTGAAACGAAGTCAAGAGTTGGTGCTATGTGTATGCGATCAAAACGGCGAATTCTATACCTGGTTGTATTCAACTTTGCAGTCCCTCCAATAGTGGAATGACTAAACGGACGAGAGTTATTCACCATGTAGAGTGTCCTAAGTGCAAAACGAGAGGTTGCTCTACTTCTTCACTGCTCTAGCAGCACCTGCAACATACTGATATACTAGACTTTAATGTGCTCTGTCTAGTGCTGCTTTCCTTCATTTCCACTTTCCTAATTTATCCGGGTGCGTGTCATATATCTGATTAAAATAAAGCAAAAAAAACGGGTTTTTATTTGCGTCACGAGGGAACCAAGTGATCCGGCACAGAAGAACGAAAAGCTGAAGTGGAGGCAACGCTACGATCCATTTTACCAAACTTGTACAATCCCGTCGTAGCATCTCGCCTTCCACTTTTATCTATTTCCATGCACGCAATAAGAGAGCGGAAGTGCTTTTTTTTCTTTCGTATTTTCGTGGCCGAAGAAGCGAGGACGCGGTTTTCAGCCCACTCTTTTCAATAAGTAGGTCCATAAAGACGGCTTACGCCAGAACGGGGTAAGCCACCGCGTTGAGATCCATTAGAATGTGTGCCGTCCAACTCCGTTCTAAAAGCCTCGCACGCTATTGAAATCTTTTCCTTTTCACTTAGAGAGTTCAAAGTTTTCTTTTTCACCCCGTAAACAACTTTTACGAGTTTGTTGGGCAGAGCGAATGTATCCTTCAAGACGCGAACCTAGTTTTCCTCTTTTTGTTGTTGCAAGGTACAGAAAATGAATAAAATGAATAATGGTTAATACATAATTCGTAGGCTTTACGTCGCGAGACAACAAAGACCATAAGCGACGCCAGTGAGCGGTCGGTCTGTGGTTTAATTTTGCCCACTTCGTGGTTCCTTAACGTGCGCTGAAATCTCGACACACGGCACACCTAGGGTCACTAAATAGGGGGGTACAGAGTATCGCATTCCTTTTCCGCGCCGGAGCCGCCGTTCGGTGTTCGCGATTGGGCCGATCGTGTCACGTGGTTTCTCCTTCCAAGAACGCGCCGTCCATGTTGAGTCCCCTCCATCCAAGACCGGTTTCCTCGGTTGAGAGCTGGCTCGACTGGGTGCTCTTCTCCGGCGGCGAAGGGGGAAGTTGGCTTCCCGTTGCTAGGCGACGCAGCCGCGCCGGACCCAACATGGCGGGCTCGCTCGCCGACGTGGCTCAGTGTCGCTACTCTGCTCTCGATTTAATGACTCTAGGCACGCCGTGTTTAACGCCCCTCGCTGAAGATGGCGTGTCAAAGCAACGTGTGGCTCGCGACCAAGTTACTGGCGTCCTCGGCCGTGTTCGAACCTGCAACCTTGGGATCAGTAGGCGCGAACAAGCTAGCAACAGAACCACCGAGGTCGTTAATGAATAATGAATGTGTGTTTTTTTTATTATTTTATTCGTCGTTTTATTCTAATTTTATTCAAAATAAGCTCAGATGCGAACATTGGAAATGCCATAACCAACCATGCTCTTCGTGACTTCGGCTAGCTCCGTTTGCATCTCGCATGGTCTCCCGCATGGAAATTGGACCATAGGCATGCACCCAACGACAAAACCGTTTCCCTAGAATTTTCAGCTCCTTACGAGGTTATTTTGTATGCGCATACAAAATGAGAAATGCCAGAAATAAACATGACTAGCAAGCATCACGTAAGAGGTGTCGGCCGGCAACGCCACGCTTCCAGGGAAATGTAATTTAAAATAATCCCCCTGGAAGGTGAACAGGTCGAGCGCAATTTCTATGCATAGGTAGCGCAAATAGTATATGCGACAGTGAACAAAGCATCTATCATGCAATGGCTGCATGAACCACAGAGACCTGGAGTGGGGTTACCCGATATTTTATGCATGCCATTTGATGGTGAAGTCAGAATTATATTTCGGTGTCGGCCTGCCCACATTATTCACTTTCGGGAATTTCATAAGGACTTTCGTAGTTTCTAAAAAGCATTCTCCTGAATAACGTCATGTAAATCATAAAAATGCGTCCAAAGAAAGGTTTCTTTGGTAAATATAACCTCTGAATTGAGCGCGAGAATAGGAAAGGTGGCGGAGAAGAGAAGTCGGATTAATATACGTTTGGTGAAGGGTCGGACGTCCACAAAGCGATGCAAGTCAAAATAGAATAAGCCGTGGACTGCACGTAGACACACACACAAATGGGATGATGATGTGGTGGGTTACAGAGTTACAAAATGCTGTTCAATAATCAAAACAGAATTTCCGTAAGCATTAGGGATGTCAAGAATTCATTTATTTATTTCGCTATACAGTGAACCCTCGTTAATATGACCCCCGATAATCTGACATACACGCTTTACGACCATACTCTTGGGGAACAATGCTGTGAAACCTCTGCAAATCCTCCCCGTTAATATGACAATTCCGCATTATGCCCAGAATTTTCGGGAACGACCATGGTCATAATAACGAGGGTTCACTGTATTCTTGCGGTCCGCGTACAGTACCTACACCTGCTGACAGCACATTACAAACATTTACTTAAAAGAGCGTGCAGCGTGATTCGCGTGTGCAGGTAAATGTAGATCGAGTGGAGCCGCACGATGAGTAATGGCTCAGTCTCGACGTGACATGGCCAGTCGAGACTGAGCCATTACTCATCGTGCGGCTCCACTCGATCTACATTTATCTGCACGCGCGAATCACGCTGCACGCTCTCTGAAGTAAATTTTCGAATTAGGGTTCGAATCCCGGTGCAAGGCTGTGCTGTTTGGGTTTTTTCCTGGGTTTTTCTCAGACACTGTCAGAGACATATGTCGGCACAGTTCCCTTAGAAGTCGGCCCAGGACGTACATTCCCACAGGCCGTCAGCCGTGACGCTGCCCACCTGTGTGAGGCCGACAACGGCGGGCCCTGTCACCAGCACCACCACCACCAGTAATGGCTCAGTCTGGAAAACGGCAACGACGTTTTCTCATGTGGAGTGAGCAACCTCTTCGCCATCCTGAACACGACCGCTGAGGAGTTTATGCTATAGGTACAGCTTGGGACAAAAGTTTACGGAACACGGGGTTGTCACATTTCTCCATTTGAGCGACACCCTAGCAGAAAACAGAGGTGGACGCACTCATTGAGAGATGGACAAAATAGCCGGACACCCGTTTCTTATTTGATATCTTCTTGATATGTAGCAAGAGCCGCTCCCATGAAGAAATACGCCAATGCCGTGTTCCGTAAACTTTTGTCCCAAGCTGTACGCTATCGTCACCCCACGTCTTCGAACCGAGGTGCTGTGGCAGGTTAGGTATTGGCAGGTATTGACACAGCGTCCTTCTCAACACGTACCGGTTTTCTCGGTTGCGTTCCTGCATGACTACCTGCACGGCTTCTGCAAGTAGACGATAACGCCCGTCTACATAGGGCATGCGAGGATATAAGTTGACAGGGTTGGCAGGCACATTTCCCAGATCCCTATCTGATAGAGCAGGCCTGGGACCCTCCTGGAAGACGAGTTGCACGACCTCAGCCACTTATGATGTCTGTTCTGGAGTTAAGCAGCGTTGGAGCAGGAGCGGGATCTAACAGCCCTTGAGTTGCTGGGCGATCTCGTTTTTAGCATGCCAACGCGTTTTGGAACACCGGTTGCTACATGGGGGACCACAATGCGCGTTTAAAAGTGTTCACAGTCGCTGAAAGAACAAGGATACAGTACCACAACCAACTTTGGGGGGCTGCCGCCCGTGGGCGATTGCAGTGTGAGGAAGGTACGTAAAGAGTGCTTCTGAAACTGTTCAGAGACTATACGGGATTGCTTGCATGGAACACTGTCCCTCTGAAAGTAGCCCACGGAGGAGAGCTAGACAGTAGACACAGACAGTGGAGACGTAGAGGCGTAGAAATAGGCATAAACCGTCCAGATAAACAGATGTACTCGATTCATATTTACTAATGCTGCGGCATTCTAATGAGTGATCGTGATGTGATAAAGAAAAAAGGGGGGATTTGAGCCACGACGAAGTCGAACTGGCTAATACAACTGGAAATACAAACAGATGAAGTGATGGCGTTCGACATCTAATTCAAAAGTTTCAACCAAGTTGGTGTAAAACGTCGGAATCGCTGGGGGCACACACAGCACACATTCAGCGAGTCATAGAATGTCCATAAGCCAGGTTGTACGTAGAAAATCTTCAATTGTCCTCAGCGCCTTGTCGGACGACTCAGGACCTAAGAGTTTCACGATGTCGAAGGCTCGGGAGTCGACACGAGACATGCTCGCCTCTAAGACCCTTCGAGTATCAACGTATTTCCGACACCTGAGAAGGGTGTGTTCTACGTCCTCTACAACGCCACACTCACTGCAGTTCGGAGAGTCACGCTTGCCCAGTTTTAAGAGAAGACGTGCGTTGTACGGAACATTGAGCCGTAGCCTACGTAGGACAGTCGTCGTTTGTCGCGTGAAGGAAGGCGGTACTCGAAAGCGCAACTCTGGGTTGACCTTGTACAGAAGCGAATCTTGAATCCCGAGGATCCCGAGAAGATCCTGCTAGCCAGGTGCTGCAGATTTGTTGCTTGAGCTCGTTCAGCATTCGCCCCGCGTCACGCTTGATGAAATAAATGGGTATCAGTTGGACGCGCCTGGATTGAAGAGCCCGGCGTGCAGCAGGGTCCGCAGACTCTTTGCCTGCAATACCACAGTGACTAGGGATCCACTGCAATTGGATGTAATGACCATTCTCACCTAATTTGTGAGAAAAACATGTTAATCACGGGAACGACTTCATGCAACTTCGGACCTGCACAAAGAGAACCTCTTAGTTAGAAGTTGATCTTAATATAATTTGTCTTAAGTTAACTTGACGCGAGAAACTCTCGATATGAGCTACTAACTTTGCATCCCATCTAATGCGAAGTGCGGAAAACCTAGCACTTGGACGTGCGCTAATGGATGCTGTCCATCGGAGGATGGACGCTGACTTGGCTGGCCTGTGACGCGTCATGGTTCAATACATTCACCTCTATCATTCAGCGCTTTCACTGTTATCATTAGCCGTTTACGCTCCCATGATCGGCGATGGGCGGAGTCCTGTTTGTCAGCCTCAGTACACCGCGGTGGCAGCGATTGTTGCCTGAAGAGTGGCTGTATGGGATACAGGGAACAGCGCGTAGAGCTCAGACAGTCGTTCTTTAAAGATCATGCGAGTTTATCGCTTTTCCAGCTTGTAGCTGCCACATGCACATTGTACTGTTTCTTCCGTGTATGTATAGTGTTCTATTTTCCAGTGGTAATCCCACGGCGGGATTACGAATGCTCGGGCAGCCCATTTCATTGCAACAGTGATGCAGCTAAAGAATAAGGTCTCAGAAGTAATGGAAGTGCTTGTCCGTGAGAATGTTGTGTGTGTTCCCAAATAACCACTTTCCGGTGCCATCTTCATCCTCGTACTCTCGTACTCTTAGGTCCCTGAGCCATTCAATTGCAGGAACTCTGAAGAGTATGGCCGAACATAAACTGAGTCCTTCCTTCAGAGCACGGCTTACAATGAATAAACATTAGTGTTCCGAGCACGTTTGAGTTCCTTCTCCATGGGTAGAGTAGGAAACCGCTGGCCTCGCGCGCCCTCATTAATATTGGATCAAGAAAACGGTGCGTCCTAGGGATACTCAACTGTCCAGCCTTCCCAAGGAGAAAAGTGGAAAAGCAGACATGTACCATGGTTAATCGGCTCCAAGACATCACGTACATTTTCAGGGCAGCCGAGAAGAACGTAAAAGTTGGCCGCCTTGTCAGTCGAGAAGCCATAATCTGCGCATAACGCATGGATATGCCAACACGGCTTCAGAACACAGATTTACGCATATTTTTCAGCGTCCCTCCATGCGAGCGTGCGCTCGCACAGTATTACACGTAGGGGAGAGGTGTTAACAAGTGTCTCCACCAGCGACAGCAGCATGTGCATGAGCAGGTACAGTGACTCTCCCTCTTGCTCAAGAACCCATGTAGTGTTGCCTACTGTAGGATGGGACAAGCGCAATGTAGCCCCATAGAACTACTCAAGCGGTACATCCCTCAGAAGCAGTCATTGGATTGCAGTACTATACGACCTAAAATTTTGCAACCGGCTCCTAGAGTACAAGGGAGCTATACAATTTCGTAACGGTGATGGACGCCTCATCACCTGGCACTGCGTCTGCAGTAACTTCAAGGCACTTAGCGTTACAGAGCAGGTATCCCTTTCTATCGGACATTGTGTTTCTTACTTGACCTGCCGCTTATTCCCTTGTCATTAGATAGTATTTCCACGGACATTTTTCCTTGGATGGAGCGACCGATCCGAGTGTCAATTACAATTATAACAAAAAAGACTGTATTGTTGAAGCAGGCATTCTTAGGAGCACAAGAAAACAAGATCTAAGCACCAGCTTGCTTGTAAAGTTGCAGTACATGTTCCTCAGTACGTAATGTTGGGTACATTACAAGAATTTCTGCCACCAACAGCTTTTCTAGGTACGGGCAGGGCTTGCGAAAAGTACATGTCCACTACTTTGGCCATGTCAGACTAATACTTGTTCATCTCTTTCTCTTTCTCATTATTTTCAGGTATATGTCTCAATAAACTTAACAAATGAATAAAAAGTAGAGGCTACATTGTTGCGTAGTCTGGAAGGACCTCGTCATAAAGATTTGGGAGTAAGGCTAGCACCCCTCCATGAAGGGAGTGCACGCAATATCCCGCCTTAAATACGGCCAAGGAAGAGTGTCGCTGCAACGCCCTCACTGTTCGCAAGTGTGTCCGAGCATTATTTGACTCCCTTTTGACTCCATTTTTTCTGAGAGTGTAGATGTAGCAAACCTGCTTAACGCCTCCTCTTTGTTCTTCCTCACGTGGACATGTGTGTGTGTGGGGGGGGGGGGGGGGCGTTGATGGAACGGAATGGTGATGATGAATATATGATGCTATATTTTTCGCTGAAGGTCTCGACACGTAAAAAATGGTTCCGAAAGCGTGCGAAGTAAAGTTTAAGGGATGTTTTTTTAGCTAGTGAGCGTATGCAAATGAGCCTCTCACTACTCAGTTCATGGCCGATGCCTCGAAATATTTACCAAAAAGAAAGTTCTTCGATGGCGCCACCTGTTTACGAATTATTCAGCTGGAAGACTTTCGTGAAACACCCAGTGTATGATTTTACAACTCAAAGGTCACCATGCGAGTAATGCACACCCGTTTCAACCTTATTGGAGCTCCGTCAGCGTAAATATTGGCTAGAATGGGAGACGTACAGTAAATAGTCGTTTTTATATATATATATGTTCAACAGTAAGTGAATTTTCTTGCGATTCATTTCAGTGTTCTCATTATCCGTGCCGTATCCTTTGTGGCATAACTAGACGTTATTATATGTTACGTGTGTATAATAGACGTTGTATAATAGATATGTATATGAATGTATAATAGACGTTGTTATATAAGACGGGGTGGAAGCCTTGACCTCCTTCATTATTTTTCAATCTCTCACTCGAACGAGGATACTCCAATACGAACTCGCTACTTTTAGGTGTCCCAATTATTGTAACCGTCAGCCCTTTCTATTTTATCCGAGTTGCACGCGTTGTCCCTTCCTCCCGTTATCCGAATGCAAAGACTGTACAACAAATTCGTTACAGTTAACGATGCTCTCGATGTCTTCTCTAAACGTTACGATTTCACTTAACTCATATGTGTAGTTCTTCGTTCGTTGTTTTGCGCTTGTAGTTGTGTACCCCGCCGGCTCACTTTTTTTCCTTCTGTATTTTGTGTTCATTCATTATCGCTGGTGCACTATTTAGTACGCTACACCGTTAATATGTACCTTACACAAAATAAAGGAACAAAGAAAGTCGGCATTTCGGGATTGCTGTTTTCGGTATCAGCCAAAGTGCGTCGAAGCATATATATGGTGCAGTAAAAACGCTCAGTGCTGTCTTTAGAAGCTACGACAGACACGGACGTACGAACACATTGTGATATGTGCCACAAATAACAAAAGAGACAAATAAACGAACACACAAATTTCACAAGGAGCGTAGATCGTTTCTCGACGATTGCCATTGCCGTATTTCAACGTAAATCATTTTTCACTGTAACCGCTTTTATTCCTTCTTAGACGCCCTAGCGAAAGGAAAGCGGTTGTGCTATAGTTTGGACCTCGTCTAAATTCTGGCCTTCTTTTAACACCGGCATAAATTATCCACGCCATGACCGCACTCCCGCGCTACACATGAAGGCCGTAAACATGTCAACGTTCCGCTTATATCGTTCATCACGAATTATAGCCGTCGTTAAAGATACGTTTCTATTTTCGCCTTCGGGAAAATTCACTGTTAACTTCCGGAAAGATGGGAAAGAAAGACTTCGGGAAAATCGTGAAAATTCGCTCCCGGAAAGATGTCATTTTGCGAAGCGGTCCTTTCCAGGCTGTACTACAAATGTGAAATCCGGAATACCACCTCCAAGCTTCAGAGTTTACAACTTATATGCTTAGAAGCATCAAGAATCCAGCCTTGGGCAGTAATCCGAGTTACGAGAAACTTGTAACTGTAGCTACAGGTGACCAATTACCAGTGATGGCCAGTAGTTAACTACATGTAGTTAAACTACTAGTTAAACTACCTGATTGCAGTTATAAAGTAGTTATCAACTACTTGCAGAAATGTAGTGTCCAACTACTAGTTAAACTACTGTTTTGAGTAGTTAACTACAGTAGTTAGGTTACTGAAGGCACGAACTACTTCAGATTTTGCCGCAAGCTTTACGGCACGACTGTGCTTCCGCCTTTTACTTTAAGCTGCACGTTCGATGAGAATGCAGGTTTCAATTTATTCATGACATTTTATGCAAGGTGCAGAGCAATTGTGCTGTGCATGCGTGCGAAATCTTCACTTTCGTCGCTGCTTGTGATTCATATTTAGGTGTCCACGAACACTATAGAATGGGATTGGTGTTTATAGACAACGTTAAGTAGTTAGAGACGTAGTTAAACTACACTGGAGTAGTTAAAGAAGTAGTTTTAACTACCTCCCCTGAATAGTAGTTGAACTACTAGTTAAACTACTCTATTGCAAGGTAGTTAGTAGTTATAGTTAAACTACTGTAGAAGTAGTTAGTGGCCATCACTGCCAATTACAATAATCAGTGACCAATTTTCAGTGACCAATTACAATACTGAGTTATCTTTATGGAAAAGTGACTTGCACCATTGTAGGCAGTTACCATTTTGTGTGCAAGTAACTGTTAACTGCCTCTCTCTACCTCTCCCTTGTGTATACCTCTTTACCTCTTTCAAGCTCTGCGCAATTACCCATGCAACTAAATATGCACCAACTAGCACAACAAGCGCATTTGTTAATGTAACTAAGTTACTGGGGGTAGTCCCATATTTTCTCATATGTCCACATATCCCTTTGTATGACCAGATCTGGGATGGTGGACCGCCTGGGCAGCCACGTATATTCATGCCCGCGTTATTGGTGAGTATCATTATAAGCCATTATTGATCGCTGTTGTTTAAATAACAAATAATCTCGCTCGCTTCCTCACTCACTCGCTCACTCCACTCACTCACTCTCACTCACCTATTCACACTTGCTCACTCACCCGCTCTGCATAAATACTCGCATTTTCCGTAAGTATTATACTCGGTAGCTGGGAATTTCTGTCATTTGTTGTGCTACCGCATTGAGTGTAGTGGATGACGAAGACTGAGTCACGAGCATTCAGGCTCATGATCTCATACAGCTGTCTTTCACCTCAACAGAAGGATCGTACAACATTCAGTAAACACTGTTCCCGCAAGAGCCCTCACGTATTTCTGTTTATGTAGCAGTTACGGCATGCTATAGAATGCATCAGTGTGGACCAGAATAATAAAGAACATTATCCTTCCTGCGCGATATCGCTATTTAACAACTGAAATTCACGGGTTTTCGATGCCTGTCCAAGTCGTTTTAGCGAACGAAAGCCACATTTTAGCGACCGTTAGGCTTAGCAGGGCGGACACGACGGAACAGCCTGTTGGTTGGTTTATTGTTTGGGCAGTCCAAGTTCGGTGTTTGCATTCTTATGTCCATGTTAGTCTAAGTTCGCCGTTTATTTACAGTAGTTTATTTATGGGAACAAAAAAAAAGAACCTGAAGAAGTGCAGTCTCTTGCACGAAAGTTCTTGTTCAAATAAATCTTAGTTGCTTCTAACCGTTTTTCATGTTACGTGTGTAGTTTATTTAGAGCAGTTTATTTTGCAACGGGGATTTCGATCACTTTATTTCGAGGTACAGCCACATTTCTCACAATAACGCTGTCATCAGGGAAGTTCATGTGCAACATGAACTCCTTTCTTTTTCCTTTCTTTTTCCGCAATTCTTGATAGTTAACTATTACTAATTCAAAGTACTGCTGCGCGAAACGGGGGATTGCTTTCCCTTCATTTCCCTTCCTTGAACGGCCTGACGCCTAAAGAAAAGGTAAACATCCCTCTTAGGGAATAACTTGAAGAGAAACTCCTGCTATGCCACCAGACTCTACCCCTTTGGGTTCGTGCCCACAACCTTAACGCCGACCCACACGGTACGTATTTCATTCCGTGAAATGCTCGGTGGAAACAGCGCACGTGATACGCAGAACGGGCCACGTGGCCGCGTAAAAACGAGGCACTGCGTGAACGCGAGAAAGCAATGTTGTTGGCAGAATATTGAGATGGGGCATTCGGTTAGTGACTTCTAACAAGTTTTTTGAGATGTAATATCTTAAACAGCGTGTCTCATATTGCTTTTCTGTTATATTCTTGGTTCTCATGGCATTATTTTTAATCTTCCCGGCGACTGAATTCGGGGTGGTCTTCGGGTCTAATGGCTACAGCGCATGCGCCACTGTTACGCGCAGCGTAAAATGCAGAACCCTCTTGACGCTGTGTTTCTCGTACGGAAAACTGTGTCCGCCCATTTCATCGGACGCAGTTTCATTGAATGCCGTTTCATCGCCGCTTTTGCGTATTTCACACGTTAGGGAGACTGACCAAGTTGCTAGGTCGGAAGAGCCTTTTACTATTTCACACGTTGCCGCAAGAAAAAGCGGCTGCCACCGATTCGATGAAACGTCCATTTTCTATGAAACAGCGTTGGATGAAACGTCCATTTTCGAAGAAATGGCATTCGATGAGACGGAGTTTGACGAAATGTTATAGGTTATGCTGAGCGTGACGGAATGTCTTGCGCACTGGAATACGCACACTGTGGGTCGGACTTTAGCGCAGTGTCTCATCATTAGGACATTCTGTCGATACGCTGTGCAAATGCGGCTCTGCGCATGGGAGGAGGAAGTGAGAGGGAAGAGGGAGGGCGCCGCGGTAGCCAATGGGGCTTCCAGACTGGAGTAACCGGGAGAGGAGATATGCGCAGAACGCTCGGTTACTTGCAGAGCATATTGTGCCACCAGCTCCGGTGGCGCAGCGGTAACGCGTGCGCTTGGAGACTGGGAGGTCCGCGGTTCGAATCCGCGGGCCGGCTGTGCCGTCTGGGGTTTTTCCTGGGTTTCCCTCAGATGTGTAATAGGCGTATGCCGGCCAGTTCCCCTGAAGTCGGCCCATGGACGCAGCTATCCTCCCCCCGAACGGATTCCGCTCGGTCTTCCACTTCACCCTTTCCTCTCCTCCTCTCCACTATCTTTCCCTTCCCGAGAAACATGCCGCCTAATCAGGCAGGCAGACCTCTCGGGTTCCTCCTCCATATTGTGCCTTGGTGTAGTAGGCCGCACATCACGTGGCGAATTCATTCATTCCGTTCGTCGTTTAGATCATTGAACGAGAACCGTACCGATCCATCGAGGACGACTGTTGTTCCGGCTAACCTCGCAACGTTGCGCTGTTGTCAAAGCTTGCCGTTTTGCAAAACCCTAGTGGCAGGCGTCACAAATTGCGTGAATGTGATCTTGGTGATTAAAATGTTAAGAAAGGTGACGTGCCGGCACTGTGGGTCGTGACAAATCTGAGTACGTGCTTTCCAGATCCCTCAGCTTCTTTCTATGAGATAGCCTCCAGAAAATAAACTGACCGTGCTCGCTGTGCTGACTTTTCCGCTTGCCGTGATCCCCTAAATTGTCAGGAACTTTTCGTGAGCATGACACTTCCCATGCGCAAAGTCCCGAATGCACGTGCATAACCTGCTCGTCTAAGCAAAGACAGTACGCGAAAGAGACGCGACCAGCAGAAGCGTACATCTTCGTATATGTACATCGCACATGAAGTCGCCACATGAAATTTCCCCAGAGCCCTCAACCCACTAATGACACCGCACGGACCGGGAAGACACATTTCCGTTCAAGCTATCTGCAGTGTCATGGTTGACTGCTTCGTCGACAAGTCAGAGACTTACGCAATACAAATGGTACTTTCGGAAAGCTACGATATGTCATGGTGTCTTCTTTTAATCCTGCCGTCTTCATATCGTGCATTGCTTACAAGATGTGAAATAGCCATCGCTATTTGAAACTTCACGCAGTAATGCCGCACACGTGTGAGCTATCCTCCTCGTTAGTTTCCTTTCCTGTGACTACACCATTAACGTCACAAGTCCCTGGTGGTCGTTGCACTGTCAGCTGCGAGGGGGCTGGAGCTGGCTCAACATACGGGGAATCACAATCTCCATAGTATATTTTTCTTTGCAATGCAGTCTTTGGAGTACACACTACAGTCTTTTGAGTCCGTCTTGTTTACTTCGTGCGTGTTTGTCTCATGTTCGTATTTCCTCAGACTCGAAGATATGTTGCCATTTTCAATACAATAAAATCCAATCATAAACACACCAGTTACCTTGATTGATTGATTTTAAAAGAAAAAAAATGGAGATGGTAGTCTCGAGCCACTCGGGACTGGCTACTCCAGGACGCGTTATTAATAAAAGAAAGGGAAACTACACTAACCTCGACTCTTTGAAACGCTTTGAAAGAATAAATGAGAACATCATCACCTAGCTTGGCACCAAAAGCGAAGTCTCAAGGCACTAAAAACAAAGAGCATCACAATGTGTCAAAGAGGTCCGTCGAGACGAGAAATTGCACAAGGGCGCGCATGGCAGGTATAAGCTGATTTGCTGGCCAGCACCCAAGAACCTTTTCGGTGGGGTATGGCCGATTATCCAGGCGAGACAGGGACGACACAAGGGTACAACGGTGTGCACTGTACCTCGGGCAGTCTTGGAGTATATGATCCACGTCCTCAACTACATCACACAGACTGCAGTTGGGGGACGGGACCATGCCGAGCTTAAACAAAAGTCGTCCACTGTATTCTACGTCGTTCCTGCGCAAGGTGGACCCAGATCTCCGTTTTTATATGCCGTCAGCGCTTCCTCGACCCATCACGTCGCTCATCTACAGGCTTCGCCTCAACACCAGTTACCTTAATTAGCTACCAGTTAGTGAGTTCAATGTCTCCTCTTTTTCTTTTTTTTTGTTGTTCTTGTTACAAACAAACAAGCCGCTCCTGTAGCATTTGTCACGTATGCAGCCACTCCGTACAGATCGTGCAGCAAAGGAACACGTATAATTGAACCTCTGTATGCAATAAGGGGATAAGTCAACTTATCAACCTCTCCATATTTTTCTTTCTTTTCCAATCCAATCCAATCAACTTATCCCCTTTTTAATATTTTTGCTGCAATGACATCTACATACCAGTATGCACCTGCAAATTAAAATTCAGGACCTTATTGTGATTTGTTGGCCCGCTACAGCATGGTGAAAAACGGGAAATGCATGTGCGTCAATGGGACGGATAATCAGATCAGGTCCCTTTTCTCGGTTTGGGATTTTTCGACTTATCCCCTTATTGCACACAGAGGTTCAATTGCAATCATATAAACCGTAAGCGAAAAAAAAAACGTATAGATAAAAACGTATAAAAAAAAACGCGTTGATGGTCTTCAAGCAGGGTAAGACAATTATCAAAGAAATTCTACCTTTTTGTTCCCATTCGTACGGCAACAACGAAGCGGGTTTGTTTTATGTACATATTTATGCAAGCTTATTTCAGTATGTGTGAAAACGCACGAATAATTCCCCTTTGTAGCCCCTACACACTGTTCCAAGCATCTTTGTTAATACTACGCCCTACGAGGGACTCACAAAAACCTCTCAACTTACGAAACTTGAAGCAATAAACAGTTATTAAGCAGCTCGGTTAAGCTGTTTATTATTCCAAGACCCCCGTTTTCCGAGGAAAACAAAAACTACGTAGCAGGATGGAGGCCGTGCCATGTCCAGAAATTATTGGTTATGGTAATCGACTCGAGGCACAGTTTTGTATCTTTTCCCCCATTTCCCGTTTTCCATACTCCTTAGGAGTACATCGTTTTTGCTTTGCCATAAGGAGTCATGAGGAAGAAGTAAGTCGACCGCTAGCTATGAGCGGTCGATACGCTTACTGCTGAACTTGTATTCAGTAACACTTTATGGCAAGTCGTCACTGAAGCGTGTTCGCGAGGGCTAGGCGTAGGTAGCGGCTGCACTGCTGTGAACAGTTTTCGCGAGTTCATTGTTGTATCATTCCGCTGGCTGTCACGCTGCCGTAATGAGAACTAGACAAGGTAATTGAATTCATTACTTATGCAATAGTCTTGTCGAAAGAGATAAGGTAAGGAGGAGCTCGAGATATAAACCGAATTAAAAACTACGCTGCGATAAAAATGCTAATAAAGTTTCTTATTATGCACATGAAGGCACTAAACTACTATAAATCTGCATAATGTTCGGCCAATCCCAATTCTTTTCTTTTCTATTTATTTGATTCTTCTTTCATTTCTTCTTCTTTTTTTCTTTGAGGAATTGCAAGCCGCCGTCCCGTTTCGCTGACCTTTCCCCCCTTTTTTCCCCTTGGTCAGATAAATATATCCCCCCAATCCTCATCGTTGTAGACCTCTTCTTACACTGATTAAAAAAGACCATGAGAAGAAAAACCTTTCTTAGCGGGACGGT
Organism: Ornithodoros turicata; assembly: GCF_037126465.1. Lineage (NCBI taxonomy): Eukaryota > Metazoa > Arthropoda > Arachnida > Ixodida > Argasidae > Ornithodoros > Ornithodoros turicata. Next base: position 135,911,107 of record NC_088202.1, on the reverse strand, counting down.
CTTATCTGTCAGCTCTAGCATTACTGACAAAATCGATACACGTACAGTACGCCATTTAAGTTGGTTTGGACATTAAAATTAGAAACGCGTTGCCCTGGATGATGCAGTATTTCCTTGTAGGCCTACTTAGCATCACAAACACAGCAGTCTGCTCAGACATTAGTGGTAAGGCATCAGGGTTCAAAACCGAAGGAATCGGTTGGTTCGAACCACGTTCGCTATAGCGTAACATTTTTTCACACCGTCGGCTCTGTGACTGAGAGATTCCAAAGGAAATTCGAATTTTCCTTCGTAAAATGCTGACCCCAGTACGATATGCTATCACTAAACAATTGCAAAACGATGTCGTTATCTTGTTGCGAAATACGCGTTATGCACGGTAGCACGTGAGGTGTTTTTGTTTTTTTTTCGCGTGCGATAGAACGCCCGGACGAACCGGTACAGTATTGATAGTATAGTGCGCATTGACACGGTACCCGTGTAGGTTTCACTGCTCAATCGGAGCCGTTATCCTGGACGTTGTCAGGACCAGCCCCTTCTTGGGGTCCATTCACCCAACGATGAAGTACACGCTGTCTGCAGTCGTGTCCCTATAGGAGGGAAGAACCTGCCCTCCATGGGCTCCGCCTTAAAGGGGTTGTGAATCCAAATCCAAACATTACACAAAATCATGTTTGAAATGTAGATTTATTGGTGCCAAACATCTCCGTCGATACCCTTTCACGCTGCGCTCCCGTGCCACGGAGTTATGACGCTTTGAATATGAGGAGAACCTTTCACTCTTGGCTCGCCTCCTCCTCGCCCGATCTCGGTATGACGTAGTACCGAGCGCGCCACGGAAGTGCGGAGTTCCCGTTCTCATGACGACGCCTGTAAACAGGGCCGCGGCGAGCGCTGGGACGCGACGCGGCGAAGAGAAATGAGCGGAAGGGCTATGACGTAGAGCCATAGAGCAGCCGGTCAAGGCGTCACTTCCCGCCGACTTCATGGAGCTGCCCGGCGCCGTTTGGCGCCACGGTCGGCGGGAGCCTCAAAAATTGGAGATTTTTAAAACTCTGTGGCATAAAAAATAATAGGAGGTGAGAGGTGGGACTTTGCGTAGGGAGTGCGTGGAGTAAGGCGTACAGACTCTGCCAGAGACAAAGGTCTATCCGTGTGGTTTCTCAACCCCTTTAACGTCGCCCGCACTCCGTCGCTGCTGTTCAAAATGGACCAGCAAGCCCCCCCCCCTCCCCCTCCCGTTCGTGGTGACACGGGTTCGAATCCTGTCACCGGCTGTGCTGTCTGAGGTTTTTCCCTGGGTCTTCCGAAGACTTTCCAGACGAATGTCGGCACAGTTCCCCCGAAGTCGGCCCAGGACTTCATACTAACCCCCCTGTCCCCCACTCCTTCCTGCTGTCCTCTCTCCATCTGTCCACGTCTGTGCGCCGCTCTAGCCACAGTTGCTTCGCGGCGCTAGCACGGAATTAAAAAAAAAACATCAAACCTTCCGCGATACGCTCAAGTCTCGCATGACCAGCCTCGGATGCTTCAACATCTCTCTTGCAACATCACTTGGCACACGCAGCGGTGGTATAACCGCAGCACTTCTCAACTACCTGCGGGATACCGGTCTCCTCAGCAGCCTGTGACATCGCGGGTGGGATGGCGGAAGACATGTCACCCCACATCGCCTGACTCTGAGTACCCAAGGAACCCTTTTACCTTCCAAGGAATCCTGTAGTAAGGAATAGCAAGCTGTCCTTTCTGGCTGACTTTTCCAATAAATGATCTGCCCCCCCTTTGACCTATGACATGACCTTTCCCCCTCCAAGAAATGACCTGCCGGCGCATATTACGAAACTATTTTGTGCTCCGTTTCCACGTGTTGTTCCAAGCCCTAACGAATTACTAGCACCGGGGTACACTAGAGTCACTAAATAAGCTACGCTTCAGAGTATCGACACTGAGCCGCCATGTTGTTTCGGATGACCTCAAGCGCCATCCATTTAGCGCTCTTCGAAGTGTTGTCTTCTTCCACTGCTGAACTTCATCTTCATCTATTTCTACTGCCAAAATAGAGGTGGGGCTGGAGGTCATCCGAAACAACATGGCGGCTCTTTTTGCCTCAGTGTCGCTACTCTGAGGCGTAGCTTATTCAGTGACTCTAGGGTACACCACGCTCATCATTTAGTGCCATGGAGGTAAGAAACTAAGGAGAGGGCTATAAGCACGGAGGGCCGTGGGACTCCTCTAGCGGTCGCTCCTGGCAATACCACGCCCATCTAGTTGCCCGGTCACCGTCACGTGATCCCCACATGTTTCGGTGTTCTGGCGGTCTGCGCGGAGACCTCATCTTCAGCAATCCTCTTACCTTCAAGGAGTCCTTTTGCACAATGCTTTGAAGGCTGTGTGATGTTTCAACATTTGCTGCGTGATAAATCACAGCAAAAGTTCAGCAAAACAGAAGAAAACCCAAGCAATGTCACGATGACGTGCGTACGTCTTCTAGCGATTTAGTGATTCATTGCTTCCACACAGAGCTTGTCTATTTTGTGTTTCAACGGATATGATAACTTCTTCTTCTAACTCCAAACATGTTATGAAAACGTAAGCAAGTTATTAGTTAGTTTTTAGTCCTTCCAACTCCAAGTTATTCGACCGGGGCTCGTCTCTGTATTCAGGTAAGATACGCCGCGGGCATGGAGGACGCCATGTTTTATGACGTATGGCAATGACGTTTATGGGTCACGTGTGTGGGCAACTAACCACAATGCATTGCGCGGGTCGCAGCACGCCCGCTTGCATTCGGAGAGGCGCTTAGGGCATTTCCTTAGTTTCTTACCTCCATGTTTAGTGCTCACTGCAGCTGACGACATCCATCATGTCGCACCAGAAAGACTTCTGGCAACCTGCCAAAGCACAAAGAAAGCACATATAGCACATATAGAAACTATATAGATTTCTCAGGACCCCTTGTCATAAGGACAATTGATATTGATACCACCTCCCGAGGTTCGAGCGCGTCGACGCATCCTGTTCGGCATTCTCAGGCACACAAACTGTCAAACATTTATAATCCAATGACGCATCACATTCTTCTTACAAATACATGAAGGCCAGGGCTTCTATGTGACGCATTCCCCAAAAGCATTTCTTCCCAAAGCACCGTGCACTCACTCAAAACGTCCATCATACTTTATCCCACATGACGTTTCCCCCGCATTTTCTAAAACGTCGTCTCTGCTGAGCTCTTTCATTCCACTTTCCTTCCCGTCGCGTTCTTGTTCTTGCGTAAAATTTCGCAGTTGGCCCAAAAGACCGGTGTACATCTCTTGCTCTTCAGAGCTCGTGTTCCTAGATATACCACTACGCTACGAACGGCAGTAGAGAGTTCCATATGGCGCCTTTCCCATCTCTTTAAGCTCGAATAGCGTTGCTCCTTTGCCAACGGCGGGTTGTGCTGTGTACGTGTTAAACAGCAGAGATTGAATATAAGTGGTAAACATAAAAACATAATGTTATCAGAAGCCTTTATCAGAAGGAGTGCATGTATGTTTACTCAGTTGATAGGATAGATGAGCTTTTGGTATTTGAAGCGTCATGTTATGAGGATTCGATACAGAATGAAAATAAGAAGCGATAATGGGTTGCCTTACGTCCAGAGACAAGTGTGATCATAAGCGACAGGCATAAGCATAAGGTTGTCGGCTTGTGGAGTACTTTAGTCGTTGTACACGTAGCGTAGGCTTTCGCCATTTTCTTTTTAAATTTATTTGGAACAACGGCGAGCTTCTCTGTACAGGGGCTTGACACGGGAGTTCCACATACGAGTACCATGCATACCTACTATCATAAACATGTCCAATGACACTTGCACATTAGAAAGAACGGGAAGAAACCTCACATAATATGGATTAAACGCTCTTTGGAAGGCCTGCGGAAAGAGCACGGTGTCTTGGTATGACATAAAGCAGTGCTCAAAGGTCTCCAAGCTGTCGCCGGTACAAAGTATCACAATCATGAATCTACACATTTACGCGGAGGGTTGCTGCACGCAGCTGGAAGAAGAAGGGTTCAGCAAGCGGACTGATACACGTTTTCTGTTCAGAACACACTTAATATACTGTTATGCGCATTTTCTTCACTGGACACAGAATGCCCCGGCCTGAGCAGCCATTAAGGTTCATACGGCTTTTCCTTTTGTCTCTAACAAATGCATTACAACCGAGATCCAAATGCCAAGAGCATCTTTCGAATTTTCCCCCTACGTTCTAAGAAAAAAAAAAGGAGTAAAATGCGGAGTAATTGCAGCTTCAGTAAGCATTTTTACACTTTTTTGGTGTAAATGGCTTGTCCCATGGTGCACACCTTTTTGGTGTTGTCTTTACACCCTGAAGGGTATTTTCTAAAACACCCTTGAATTAGGTGTATTCCCCATAAAAAAAACTCTTATGATGAGCGTTTAAAAACAAAAACACCCTTAAAAGGGAAGTATTCTATTGAATACACCTTTTAGGATGGAGTTGTTTTCCGGCAAATACTTTCTCTCAAATGGCTAGTGTAATACAAGCTCCCGCGGCAGCATGCCGAGACATACAGTTCGGCGTTCTTGCTTCTATAGCAAGCACCACCCTGAACACGGTAGACTTCCAGCCGTGGTTCCATCGTACAACCTAAACCGGAGTGCAATGCGTAATAGGCATACCTCATTAGCTTGATAACAGCGTGAGTGCCGAGGTTTCAGAGACCAGGGCACCCTAGGTAGCCTATGTTGGCGTGTCGGATGGATCATATACTGAAATACAATTTGTTGGGGCACATTCGCTAAGTGTGGTGGAGCGGAAAACATTTGTAACGGTGACGAGACTGCGTCTTCGCAATTAACACCTACGCCTGCAACGTGTCAAAGACACCAGCTAAATTCCTGACATCATTCCCTGTCAAATACTCTGTTTTTAACTCAGGTTATCGTACAGAATGTGATTACTTGCTGAGCGGAGCTGTGAAAGCAGCATAATTTTTCTTTCACGAATTAAAACACTCTTTTTAACACCATATCCCCAGTTCAAATGGGGTGTAAAAAAGTGTACTGAACGTAAACACCTCTTTACAACACCTCACTTTACGCCCTTAATGATAGACATAAGATAAAATGTGGTGTATGTCGATATTACACCTTTAGTAACGCTCTTCTTGCACCCTTTGCTGCTTCAGTCTGCGGGATAGAAAAGGGAGTTTTTATAAGAATACACCTGTTTTGAGCGAATAAAGGTGTAAAATGATTTACTGTGTAGTCCCCTAGACTGCCCAATTACTCCCCAAGTTACTCCCCTAATCCCAACATTTACTCCCCCTGACTGCAAATTGTCACAGAACTTCGCGAATAGTCTTCCGAATGCCAACAGTCTACGTAAATATATGTGCTTGGTCAATTTGATGGCATCAGGCCGCACAACCTAGCCAACTTAGAAATTTTGCACCCGCACAGAGTAAGAAACAGCGCTTCTTCCTTTAAGATTTTATTTCACTCGATATATCGCGGTTTACGGTTTGACTTAAAGTGTCTTCATGCATGCACACGAATTATGTACCTGGGACTCTTCAAACAGAGCGTGAAATGCAGTCCCCACTCTGTGACATTAATTTACTCCCGTGCATTTACTCCCGATAAGGACTATTTTTTGTGGCAATGCATTTAGGTCCCAAAAGGAGTAACATTACTCCTTTTTTTCTTAGAGAGTAGCTCCTATACCCACATCCAAAGTGCACGATGCTCCTTTGTACACTCTTAAAAAAAGGGTGTACTTTAACTCCTTTCCTTGAAACATATATAACACCCTTTTGGAGAGTACAATTACGCTCAAAAGGGTGTCTCCTCACTCCCTCAAGGGAGTAGCATAACACCTTTCTCCCTACTGGAGAGTAATATTACTCACCGGCAGGGAGAAGGTGTTATGCTACTCCCTTGAGGGAGTGAGGGGACACCCTTTTGAGCGTAATTGTACTCTCCAAAAGGGTGTTATATACGTGGCAAGGAAAGGAGTTAAAGTACACCCTTTTTTTTAAGAGTGATAGCCATTCATGTACACCATGACAATGTCATGCCGATGTCATCAATATCGACCGAGAGTGCTGAGACAGGATTAAAAGCCGAAAAAATAAGTAAGCTCTGTTCCATGCGTAAACCTTGGCCGTCTTTTCCGTTTTTCTTTTTGTGGAAGAGGTGTGACAGATCCTTCAAACTGACTGGCCACTCTCAAAGCATGATTTGTGAAGATTTCACTCCGCAAGTTTTCAGTTTACGCATCGAAACCAGGAGGGTTATATGTTGGACATCAAACAACGTGTAGAGCAAAGTGTAAACTCTCTGAGGACTACGGTGCGTAAGCACCGTGTGCAGGTCTTGCGCTGGCACGCGGGCGATGTTTCGTGCCTAATGCGTCGAAACGGATGGCTTTTGCATTCTCATCACGAATCGATTTCTCCAATCCGCCCCCAACTGGTCGTTCGACGATGCAAACACACTGGAATCCCTAATGACTTTCACAGGCAATCAGCTGCTCCCAACGTATTGAGCACTTGTGTAGTTTGTGCGTGAGCAACGGGAAAGAGTAGAATAACCGGCCTGTCGGTCTCGTAGTTTCCGTTCGCCATTGCTGGCGCAATACAGCAGTCATCGTTAAGACGTAAGCGCGCACTGTAAGTAATAGCTATTCGAAATGGAATATGAGCCCAACTCTCGGTGGTTTGCACAGCTCAATATACTACTGACTTGCAGATGGCTCACCATAAAAGAACTACTCATAAAATCTACTTCACGCAATCCGATGCAAAGTACTTGCTCGCCTCCTTACGTCATCGCCTCTCTAAAACCATATGGAGCAGGCGACGTCATGAATCACTCGTTGCTCGCGCGAATCGAGCCCAACTGCACGTACTGCCTCCCATCGAAGATGCCAAGTCCGTTAGAGTCCGTCATCCATCGCCTGTGACTCAACGTCCCGTTCGCAGCAGCATTCCTTGATAAGATGGGTGTCGTTGGATCGCCGAACTGTTCAACTTGCGGAACTGTGGAGAACACAGGAGCACGTGCTGGTCACCTGCCGACGCTTCGACTCTAGTCGGCGAACACTGAAGAACGCCCTCGCGAAACTTGACGACCGACCTTTTAGTGTTGAGAAGGTACTAGGGAGATGGCCAAGGCAGCACCAGCAACCTGCGCTGTGTGCACTGACGAACTACCTCAAGGACATACGTGCTGAAATAATCTTTTAAATCATTCAGTGCTTTCACACGTCAAGCGTCCTGGAACAGCTGGTCGCACCAGTGTGACCTACATTTTCATTTTATTTTTATATATTTCTATTCTATTTCTGTATTAGATGGCGGTGTTGTACGTGTTGTAACTGCTTGTTTGGTTGTTTGTAAGATACGAAAGATGAGAAATTGAACTCTTCTTCCGACGCATTCTGCTGCTCCGAACACAAATCCCCCCCCCCCCCCCCCCCCAAAGAAAAAGAAACCTACTACTTCACTACTTCTCAAGTGCTCTGCTCGCAAGTTCACTATTCACAGGTTCGATATTCACTATTCTAATATTCGCTATAACTGTTAACTGTGTATAACGGTAACTACTCTCAAGATATTCTGTCATTTCCGCGTCGCAGGCATTGTCCATCTGTCCAAATGTGCATATGTATGTGCTCAAGTAGATAGGTCTTGTACACATTATGCACTCGTATGATGGGACACGTATTTTTTTTTCTTATTCAGCATCGTACATGGTCGACAAATCGACCGGAACGTATCGTATACAGCTCGGTGCACTATTCATTGATTGGCAAACGAAAACAAAAACAAAAAAACAATGGAGATGTTAGTCGCAAACTAGTCGGGACTCACTACTCCAGGACGCGTTATTTAGGGGTTTTCTTTTTAATTCCGTGTTAGCGCGGCGAAGCAACTGTGGCTATGAGAGGCGTACACAGGTGGACAGATGGAGAGAGGACAGCAGGAAGGAGTGGGGGACAGGGGGTTAGTATGCGTCCTGGGCCGACTTCAGGGGGAACTGTGCCGACATTCGTCTAGAGCATCTTCGGAAAACCCAGGGAAAACCTCAGACAGCACAGCCGGCGACAGGATTCGAACCCGTGTCGCCTCCCAATCTCGGCGTGGAAAGCGATCATCCTAACCACTACATTTAGGGCTCATTATATGTAAAACACATTATATGTACATTAAACGTATGAAAGGAAAGGAGGTGAGGGAAAAAAGAAGTCTTGTTAGTTTGTTTGTTCCTAAGGGAAAAAAGAGGAATGTTTGTTTGTTTGTTTCTAAGGGGAAAAAGAGGAATGTTTTTCAGCGTGGGTTTGTTTGCGTGTATGTACTTTCATGAATGAGCTCAAAGGGACGTGAAAAAGTTGACTCAACACACAGCAGAGTGCCTAACCAAACCAGCTATACATGCACCATGCAACACCTAAGAAGATGCACAAATTAGCGAAGTCTTCACTTCCTGCTCCGTATTTTCAGAGATATTTTGGGCATTATGTATGCATTACGTACGTCGGGCATGTTCCCCCATTGAGGAGTGTGAATGGTAATAACTTTTTCGCCCACTGCACCTACTCCAGATAAGATGATAATGATGATCATGGCTAGAGCGCGGATAGATATGCACTAAAAACTCCGGAAATATGCATGCAACTCTGCGCTGAAAATCCTCGAAACATGCAGTACAAATCCTCAATATATGCAATGTTTTTAATGCCTATTTTAAAAAAAGTGAGTACTTTATTAGGTATAACACGGTAAAATAAAGCCTTCGTTCTGCAGCACACCACAAAGGATACTTGCGCCACAGATATAAATCATAGAGCAGAAGGCTTTGCGTTCGTGATTGATAAAATAGCGTCAACGCAGGCCAGCCTGGTGGACGAAACCCATGACGAAACAAGCCTGATCATAGGCAACATGTGTTTTTCGTGTTGCCCATGCTCAGGCTTGTTTCCTCATAGTTTTGCGTCCGGCACTGCATCATTCCGAATAGAATGCGAACGCCGCCCGTCTTCGTAACGGTAATGTGGCGAATGTGAAATACGGCCCAACCGTCATGCATGCAATGGTGGATGGTGGATGGTGGATGAATATGTGAGCAGCCAGGGGCTGAAAGCCGCATCTCACCCCAGCGAAAAATGGAAAATATTCGATTGCAACCAGAATTTTTGCGAAAGACGACCCAACACCGTCCCAAAACCAGCAAAAACAATCCATGAAAAAAGAAGAACTAAGCTCTCGCACCTGAAAATATGGCAAAATATGCACTTTTCATGCACTTTCATGCGAAATATGCCACAACGTGCAAAACATGTATTTTATACGCACATAGAACCCTTCCGATCGGTCCCAAAGCAAGGCCAAAAGTGTTCTTTCATCGTCCAGATGGCAAATCATGTGGAGAGAAAGAAAAAAAAACATCAATTTGCATGAAAATCCGCGCTCTAATCATGATTATCAACAAGATGGCTTCGTGCAGTTTGCTTAGACAAGTCTTGACTTGGGTGAAATGTTTCCCCTGAACAAAATCCCCTGAAATTATCCCTTAGTGCATATTATAGGCATAGATTAGCACCAGAACACTGCGCATTGGGCAGACGAGCCACTAAGGATATACCAGAATTATAATTTTCACTAGCAAAACAAGTTATGACATTTGGTTCAGTTCATATTCACGTGTAACCAATTAACTAAGGGGGCTTCATAACTAACACGTGCAAGAAATGTTCGCTAAACTTTTATAAAACATCAAATCATAATTACTTTCTCACATTTTGCAACTACCAACCGGTGAAACGGTAAGTGACATAAACTAAATGTTCAAAGTACTTGATCAGTATACTTTAAAGTTGTTCGCTTAGTACTTTGTAGTGTACTGAGGTACGAATGATTCCACACGGACCTCGTCCCGACCTTTGCCCGTCCTGATATCTGTCCCTCCATTAACGGTCATCAGCGCAAGCGTGACACTCCCGCACCTGTAGCCCTCCAACGCGCTCTCGACTTTCTGCACTCCACGTACCAGAACCATCGCCACGTCTACACGGACAGCTCGGTCACGGCAGGTAGCTCGCGCGCTGCATTTTATATCCCTAACGGTGACCTCCAACAAGCATTTGTCCTCCCTTACCCAATGTCCTCTATGCAAGCTGAACTCCTCGGAATCCTGCCGGCTCAAAAGCACTTGCTCGGCCTGCCGGCTGCACAGCGGATTGTTGTGACTGACAGCAAGGCTTCTCTGGACCTGCTGCTCTCTTTTCGCCCCAGCACCATATGCGCTCTCCACGTGCTCATACTTCAAGCTCTCACCCAACTCGCGGCCCCTGGCCGTTCTACGACGATTGGATCCCGGAACACGTCGGCCTTCTTGGTAACACCCGCGCACACACAATGGCGATACGCGCAACATCTACCAGAGCTCTCCCTGCCGCTCCTCTACCCCTAACGGCCTCAGCCTGTTCTCTGCACCACGACCTACTAGATTATAACGACCATGTCATGCGTACCCCTTCCCAGCGCCGCATTTTTGGAAGCTAGCGGTGGCGCTTCCCATCGTCGCAGTTATTGCTTCCTCAACTTCTACATACTTTGTACTTCAGCATACATTAGTATTTCTGTACAAGCGGTGGACGTTCCACAGATGATTCATTCTGAGGTTGATTATCATCATCATTCTACGCGTTTTCATAGGAGCTATCACTGTCGTCTGCTACGGTACTCTACATACGCTTCTGCGCGTTCAGAATTCAAATTTCCATCGTCCAATCGTGGCGTGCCGGTGAGTAGCGCCCCTGGCGGATCGTGCGGACAGGCTCCGCATAGGGGTTGCTGATTGTGACATGGTCGTTATAATCTAGTAGGTCGTGCTCTGCACATTTGCCGTTGGCGCTGTTTCCGTACCCGACAGTTCCGAGCGGACTCTACCTAATATGACCATCTGTTACGTCTCATTGACGTCTTCATCACTTCATCACTCCATAACTTCATCACCTTCATCACTCCTACATCGTCTTCGAATAAATGTTGCACGGACACCCTCACGCCTGTATAAAACAACCGGTATCTCTCTCAACGACTCGTCTTCCAACGTCACTTACGACAACTTGGTTACCCCAACTTCTCTTATGGCCACTCTGCTCGGCCCGGTCCTGCACAACCAGGGGGCGGTTACGACTACCCTCTTGCACTTTCTTCATGCCTCCGGCCTCTCGACCAGCATCTAAGCTCCCCCCACCCCCTTCTCTCTCTCTCTCTCTCTTTCGTTTGCTTTGTTAAGGAATAGCAAGTCGGCCTACGCCTTACTAACCTTTCCTCCCTTTCTATTTCGAACAAACAACCCCCCCCCCCCAAGGTACTTCACTTTAAGTACAATTATGATGTAATTTGCTCATTACTGCTTTGAATAGGTGGTTTGCAACTTGCTGTCAAAATGACGTAAAGGAGGTTGCAATGTGACATGGATTTACGCTTCCGGTCCGAAGTTCTGCAAAAGTACGTGCGAAGTATTTGGTAAAGTACCTTACTTCTTTCGGGGTCAGGCGTCCAGGCGAGCTGATCTTGGTTGTCGTTTAAGCCAGAGTTTATAAAGTCTTGCTTTGTTCCAATTGAGCGAAATTTCGGACCGGAAGTCCGAAAACACAGAATACGTAGCGACACTTCTCAACTTGAAAAGCACCCATTGATGAGCGGCTGGCAAAGACGCAAGGAGGAATGAAATCAGCGTGTTTGTCGGTCTCCTTTGTACCTAAGGAAAATTCAGGTGAGAACCACACCATTGTGATGTAATCGGTAGCCTCTTTGACTGGAAATCAGGGAAGTCAAGGTTTGAGTACTAGCGTAGGCATACATACATGTCTTTTTCCTGAGCTTTTGATTGTCATTGAATTTTACTGATGCATGCATGGCTTACTGCTTTGTGCTCTACGCACTCCTGTACGCAACGAACATACAAGGCGAACATGTAACGCGCAGTATGCGGAGAGGATCCAAGGTCTGTGCTAAGGTTTCGAAAGTTACCGTGCTCCTGAATAAATTCAACCACGTGACAATACACAGTGAGGAAGAATGAAGCAATGTATAACTCCGAACTAAATATCGACATATCTAATATGTGCACAGAAAAAAAAAAAAAAAGTGTCGCAATAGCTTTCTTTGTTGACCTCGCCCCAAAAACAAAGTATTTCTGCGATGTACTGCTTGTGTAGCATCTTTTAATACGGAGCACCGAAGAAAAGAATCGAAACAGCGGCGGATACTATAACCTCACTTACGAAGCAAGTCGGAGCCTGCATTGTGTTCTGCCTCCGATAACACCACGTGGCAGGGCAGCAACAAAAGAAGGGATCTTGTCAAAAGAATTGTGACGCTGTCTGATGAGCACAGCATCATTCCATGGCGCGTTCGATTGCGGCGATATCGACCGCTCCTTCTCTACTTGCGTCTATTTTGTTCACCACATTCGGGACAACCGTTCCGGAGGGATCCCTTGCTTGTCTCGAAGTCCAATTTTCGTTCCGAGCTATCGGCGTGTACGGGAAGCCGGCCCATGTAGCAGTTGTGTGTCGTATAAGCTCCGAGCAGGAAAAGAAGTTTTATAGACAAATTTCTGTGTCAAGTATTTCAGCTTTCCCCCCCCCCCCCCAACCTCCTCCTCAGCCTGCATAATTTATTGCATGGCATGCCACTAGTGACAGGAAGTCCCGAAAACAAAGCAGCAGCCAACGAGATAACTAAGCAATCGATTACTTATACGAATGGCTATACTACTTACTAGTTTATAGTTATGCGCATAAATAGTCTGTGACTTAGTTCATTCGTTTTCCTTTTTCGGTTAGTCCTTAGTTCTTTCGGCAAACTAACATACTTTTTATGCGCGAATTAACATACTGTCCCAGTTCGTCTTGCATATAGGAGCTGACGATATAGTACCAATTGAATGCATATGCTGAAAACAACGCGAGAAAGAAAAGATTTTTTTCTTTCAATCATCATCATCATCATCATCAACGCGAAAAAGAAAGTCGCATCTGCAGAAACTTCCGTCTTTCGCGTAACAAGTTGGAAAGGGTCTTATACATCAAAGGCTTTCCTGGAATTCTGGTCAGGCTCGCAAGAATGCGTAGTTCTTTTACCCGGTTGCCGCATTTGCCCCATTTAATTGCGAGCTTTGCGCAGTTTGCACTTCATCAGGTGAAAAAGCACTAGCGTTACAACATCAAGTGCGTATAGCGGATATTTCTCGGAAGTCCCGAGCTAAATAATTCACAAACGGCTTACGCTGTGAGCAGTGTCTGGAGCAAGCGGATGCACACGTAATTGACAAGCGGACAGCTGAGCAAAAGAGCTTTGGTACTTTGCTCCGCCTGAAGAAATATCGAAACCGATTAATTATCAAGTGTCGGGGCGCTTGTTTCTTTGCTCGCTTGTTTTTGTGTGTGCGGGCGCGCGGGCGTATTTGTTTGTGTGCGCGAGTGCGTGTGTGTGTGTGTGTGTGTGTGTGTGTGTGTGTGTGTGTGTGATTTTTGTTCATTATCTGTAGTATTTTGCGCTGAAGCTTTGGATCGGTAAAGCAGGCGCTCCGACAGCGTCTGAAATTTAAAAGATAGTTATTTTATTTAATTAATGAAGGTACACAAATGAGCCGCCCACCTCAATAATGTTTACCAAAAAGAAAGTTCTTGGATAGCATCAGCCATACCTGAACAATTCAGCCGGGGGGGGGGGGTATTAAGAAGAAAAAAAAGAAAAAGGAAAGGTTACCCATCCAAAGAGCTGGCAGCCGGAGGATTTTCGTTAAACATCCGGTGTAACGGCAATGTGACATGGGTAAGCACACCTCTCATGATGGCGCTCCATGTGTATGCCTGATGTTGTAACGGTTATTTTTCACCTCATGAGGTGCACACTCTCCGTGAATCGCCCACCTCATCATCATCTACTGCATATGTGTGTGACCTCATCATACATCTACTGTCTACTGTATATAGCTCGTAATTAAATATCTCGTTGCAGTTTTATTGGTGTTTTGTTCTTCATTAATTGCAAGTTTCATTTTTCTTGGTCCTGACTCACTTGTATGTTTAATCTGCCTTGCTCCGGTAACCGCCATTTGCTCCGTAGATAACGAAGGGGCTAACGTGAAAAGAGAGGGCGAAAGTTCACGTATCTGCATGGCTGCATGGTGTCTTACTGACAATTTGTGCTTTGTACTATCCTGGTAGAAGTGTTATTTGATACTTACGTGAGCTTCAATCCTGTCTCACAGACACATAATATGCTACATGCAGTGCGGTGGCCACCTGCCGCTTCAGCGGCGAAACAGCCCTTGTCACCACCATGCGTTTCTTGTGGTTGTTCGCAACTGCACTCTTTAAAACCGTAGACCGGTCCATTATCAGAAATTTAAAAAAAAACGACTTCACTTCACGGCCATTTATTTATAGCTGGATTTTACAGACCTGAATTCGCGCCGCATCCATTACGTAGTCATTTTGTGGCGACTGTGACGACACCATGCGGACATTTCCTGTTGGAATGCGGGCTCGAATCTCAAGGCTCAGTCTACATACGATTTAAAAAAGATGCGCGCGCGACCAATCGCGCGGCGCAAAGCAGCATGGGAACCTTGAGGGACACAGCTCTGTCGTCTGCTTCGGTTATGGTTTACCCCGGCTGACGCTGTTGCTGCGCGCACCGAGAATGTTGTTGTTCTTCATCTACCTCCGACTCTAGCCGTCTCTTAATGTTTTGAGGCGCTCTAAGTTCCCATGAGCTCCTGCGTGCCACAGGTGGCGCTTGCGTTTCTAAGATGGTTTACTGGCGAAGGCGTGCGCTCGGGGTCTGTCTTGTTGTTTCGCTGTGGTTTCGGTTCTTTCGGTTGCGCACATGCGATTTGTTTCTCCTGTTTGTTTCCTGTGTACGTACGGCATTTGCAAGCGGGAGTTCAATCGGAAAACCCTAGCGTCCTTTTTCAGAACACTCTTTTTTTTTTTTTAAATGTCGCACAAGTTCGAGCTATGCCATCTCCTTTGCGAGTATGGTAATTTGTAAGCTACGACCTCCCTGTGCCAGCGCTGAAAACAACGAGTGGAAGAAAAGAGCTTAGGAAGATTGCTTGGCGCCCAAATATGCCCAAAATGTCTCATCACAGGAAGCGACGGCTCTGGTATGAAAATCAGGACTCTCGATAAGTCGCTGAGGAAATTGAACGACACGTAGGTGGAGGGGAAAAGGGTACGAGAAATCGCGATCCACTTTTCTCTCACTTGCCGCCGAAAGCTTGTTACACTTGCAGCAGCAAAATGGCTCCTCTTTTTGAAACGAGCAGCAAAGCCCTTTATTCTCTGTGCCTGCTATAGGAAACGGAAACGCGCGTTCTTCAACCAACAGTGAACGAACAAACCGAAGAACTATCTGTAAACATAAAAAGTTTCAGGAACATATATCGATTAGAAACGAAGCTAAGTTCAACGTAGCTTCTAAGAAGTTTTGACTCTTTCGCAGCCCCAATGCTTTTGCCTCGTTTTCTTTCGGTTATTTCTTGCTCGAAAAAGTTTCTGCCTTGAAGAGACGCGTGTTTGCTAGAGACCATTAATATTTCATAGAACCGCTAACGAGTTCAATATGAAATTACATTAAGTTTGAAATGTTGAGACAGAAGCTTGTCCTCCGATATATTTATGTTCACCACATCCCACTCGACTAAGCTTAGCTTAGGGAGATTTTTTTTTTTTTCTGTCAGAATACTGAGCCGATAGGAATACGGATAATTCGTGTTTATAACGTTTACAGTAGAGCCTCGTTATAACGAAATCCCTTCTTTCGACTTATCGCTCTATTCGAAGTCTCACGCAGTCACGGCCGAGATGGACGCGTTACAGGCGTATTATTCCAAGTGTAGTGCGTGCTAGCTGACCCCGTTTAATGCGATGTGCGTACCAGAGAAAGGATCGTACGCTGTAAAGGTAGAAAGAGGGGAGGGTCAGGCGGCCGGCGGCGAGCCAAAGTCAAAATTGGCTCACCGTTGTTGCCCACGCAAGAGTGGCCATTGTCACGACTATGACCAGGAAAGGACAGACAAGGGGGACAGACAAGACGGAGGGAGGGTTAATGTCGGAATCAACTCGCCCTTGTTGGCCACACAGAAGTGGGCATCGTCACGACTATAGCAAAAAAGAAAACGAAACGGATGGAGGATGAAGGGTGGAGATGCGTAGAAGGTCCGTAAGTCCGCCGGCAGGCGCATAGGGCTAGAGGGGTCGTTGGGCAAGACCCTTCTCCTGTCCTAAAGACAGAACTTCACCGCATAACACGCATGGCGCCAGTCATTGCACAGAATGATAAGTGATCACTCCTGATTTGACGAGAGAGAGAGAAAGAGAGTGTGTGGGGGGTGGGAGGGGTGGGGGAGGGGTACGTCGTCCGTTCTACACAAATCCGGAAAGGAAACGGTCCGAGCGCGTGGTTCTGAGCATGTTGTGCGGAGTGCATGGAAACCCAGCTGGCGTCTTTCATCACTGGTTTCGTTTTTTTATAACACATAAATTAAAAGGGTGATAACCTAATCATCACCAATGTGGCACTGCGGTATCAGTGGAAATAAGAAGGCGGACCAGGTTGCTCGAATTGCTCACCATAAAAGAACTACTCACAAAATCTCCTTCACGCAATCCGATGCGAAGCACTGGCTGGCCTCCTTACGTGATCGCCTCTCTAAAACCATGTGGACAGGCGACGTCATGAATCACTCGTTGCTCGCGCGAATCAACCCCAACTGCACCTACTGCCTACCATCGAAGATGCGAAGGCCGTTAGAGTCCGTCATCCATCGCCTGCCACTCAACGTCCTGTTCGGAGCAGCATTCCTTCATAAGATAGGTGTCGTTGGATCGCCGAACCGTTCAACTTGCGGAACTGTGGAGAACGCAGAGCACGTGCTGGTCATCTGCCGACGCTTCGGCTCTAGTCGACGAATACTGAAGAACGCCCTCGCGAAACTTGACAACCTTCCATTTAGTGTTGAGAAGGTAGTGGGGGAGCTGGCCAAGGCAGCACCAGCAACCTGCGCTCTGTGCACTCACGACCTATACCTCAAGGACATACGTGCTGATATAATCTTCAGTGCTTCCACTCAGTGCTTCCACACGTCAAGCTAGTCGCACCTGTGCGACCTGTGTTTCCATTTTTTTCTTTCCATTTCTATTCTATTCTATTCATCACCAATGTTTGTTTGCTTGCTTGATTTTCTGCTTGTTTTAAAGGGAGACTCCGGGACAATTCGAAATTCTTATAGTGACTGAGTAAATAGGCCCGGTACATTCTTCAGAGACGGGCAACAAAGTTGGTTTCGCGGTCGGGGACTCATTAGTTGCCAAAAGCGCTGGCAAGTTTATATCGAAACCGAAACCCCCGAAGGCTACCCCTCTCCAGCCTCCTGGACCCTGCGTGATGTCACAGGTATGTCTCGTGCGGGCTGTCCGCTTTTTACTTTGTTTCGGTCACGTGCTTGGTGACTCCTTCGTGCGACATGGATGACGAATCATCTGCTTCCTCCATTTTGCTGTAAATTATATACTATCCACTGGTAGAACAGAACCTACAGAAAGGCGTACGTGGGTAATACCGGGAAGGTGAAGCCCAGGGTTGCTGGACCACTTCCCCGTGGAGGAGCGCCGAATCACTCAAAGGAAACTATTCGTTTTCTAAGTATCTGCGCCACCTGGGGGATGCGAAATCGTGCCCACTGAAACATCGTACGTTCTGGATTGATGTCACACTGTTATATTTCAACACTTTTCTGTGTAGTCTCTCTCTCTCTCTCTCTAAGGCTAAGTCTACTGTGCTTTCGCGCACTTCTTATGCTACCGTCACCGTCTTCGTGGCACATTTCTTTTTATCAAATTTCTCACGTATAACGAACGTCCTGACTGTCCAGTTGACTTCGTTATGACGAAGGTTCACTGTATTCCGTATCAATTTATTTTTTCAGATCCACGAGTACGATTTCAATCTGACACAAGCAGAATGCAGGCTGCTGAGCTTTCTGTACAGAGGTACGATCGCCTTTTTTATGTAGTTCTGGGACAACTGAGAATTCAATCCTTGAAACCACTCAGCCTGCGTATTTATGCTGTATAAGTAGCATATAAATGATACGCTTTAACGACTCGAAAAGAACCACCGCATTCTTTGTGACGTGATGTGATAGAAAAAAAAAGGGGGGGGGTTGTTCTCTCTTCACCTATCTTTCGCTTCACTAAAAATCATTGCAAAGATTCAGGCGTTCTTCTCGATTGTGAACGTCATATACCCAAAGTTATATCAATAAGCCACACCCCCAAAACACAGAAAAGATAAAAACACATAAAACTGGAAGCGAGATGCCCCAGGACCCAAAGCTCGGACACACACAAAAAAACAAGAACTGACGATGAACGGCACACACTTTAGAACAGACGTACTCAGCTGCCGACCACAACCATGGATGTTTTCGCATCGTGCCAAAAGCAAAGTCAACAACCGAACACAAGGAGAAGCCCTTGGACCCATTCAACAGGGGAGATCCACTACCCTGACTTGTCCTCTTTCCGAACTCGAGCAAAATGCTACGCCACTGGAAGGAGCCGAGTTTGTCTTCCGAGAGAAAACAGCAAAAGTGGAAAGCCTTAGCTTAACTTCGGCGGCAGGAAGCAACAGTGACAAATACCCTTCGTCCAAGAAATTGGAAATGGACCACAGCGTGTATGTGACGTTACACTTCCAAAGCACACTCGCCGCCGAGACCAAAAAACAGAAAGAAAAGTGGGAAGCAAGGGGGCTTTGTAATTGGCTCACCCGCAGAGTCTTTTATTTATCTACGATTCTCTCGTATCTGTTCTTTTCTACAACCCGATGAGAGAGATCTCTCCTTTTGAGCCTCCTCGCCTTCTTTAGAGCCACTGGCAGCGCTTCAGTCAGACCTACATTCAGTTCAATGGAGGTCTAAAGTTCACAAGTAAAGCGTTCCTGTCATACCGCGTGTCCTTTGACTAGCGCCAGAAGAATAGAGAGACACGAAGACTGCTGTTCCGATTTTGTTAATAATTTTGCGGCTGCTTCTAGTGCAAGCGGCAGATAGTAGCAAAGACTTTCGAGGAGAATGGCAGAAGACTGCACACAAAACGATACTAGCTTAAAAGCTGTTTTCTTTTTCGTTTTTTTTCTGCAATAGTGACGCATACACACCAGCTCTCGTCATGCTCAAAAATGTTGGACGGCAGCCTGTTTTTCTCTATAGTGAGCTTTTAAAATGACTGCTTTCAGTTCTTATTTTTTTCTTCTCATTAGCTAATCTAGTGTACCACTAACTACTTTTCATCAACTAGCTTGTGTCATATCCGCAAGAGTGCGCCAACTCTAACATGTCACTATAAAAGTAAAACCCCAGTCCGGTCCCTTGACTTCTATGTTTTCACTGCTCTCAGCATGGAGCTTTATTTTGTAGTGCTGTATACATACGTACATACCACAAGATGATGGGGTAGCCTAAACAGCACTGACCTTCGACGTGTACTCAGTAACCTTAACGTAGGCGCCCTTCATAATCCACTACAGAGTACTATCAAGAAGGGAAAAAAAAAGAGGAAACATATGCTGAATGCTGAGTGGACCCAAACTCCTTTTCTCTTCGTTTCTTTTTTTGAGAAGGGCTCTGCTAGTCGTACAAGAATGCGATGCATCTGCACTAAAAGGGAGAACATTTGAAGTTTGAGTACCTGCGCAAGCAGCCACTCTCATATACGCAGCTCCACAAAAAGCCACTCTCAAATACGCAGGGTATACTCTTCACTTATCGCTATAAGCCTGTGGCATCTTCACAGCCCAGTCGGTGACAAAACTGAAGGAGTATACGCGTACTGAGGGACTTGGCGCAAACGCACTCTATTTGGCGCGAGGCGGTTAAAGAAATATGACTCACCCACGCAGAGCCGTTTCGATGGGGGGGGGGGGGGGGGGGGGGGGCGAGAGGGGCAGCCGCACCGTGCGCCTTCCCTAAGGGGGCGCCGGACGGCGAGCCTGGACAGCACGGTGGGCAATAAAGCGACAGCCGGCATAATTATCACCCGTATCCCAAAAACAATTGGGTTCAGTGTTGCTCCTATAAATTACTGGAAAAAGAAGAAGAAAGGATGGTGTCATAAAGAAGCGGCACATGTATTCTCATTGTAGCGCACTCAAATTGTGCGACCAACTACGGCAATTCACACGGATATTTTTTTTTTTTTTTAAATTTCGGAGTGGGTTGCTGCTGGTTGCTACATTCTTTCTTTTGTCACGCCAACCGCGCGACTATGACGCACATACAGCGGCAACGGTAAGCGTCGGTCGAATGCCCCCTCACCCGTCTTCACCTCGGAAGAGCATTTTTTCTGAAGTGGAAGGGCGCGGGGGGGTGGGGGTGGGGGGCTTTAGGTTTATCGTGCCCCAGGCGGACTTTGACAACACGACAGTTCTGCACACACGTAAAGAAACAAAAAATGCATCCTCTCATTGTTTTTTCAACCTTGACTGTTCTATTGCCATCGTTATTTCGGCATACCACTTCTTGCTGTGTGCACGCATCGTATCATTGAATTTAATTGAGGATATTCTGAGGATAGAAACGAACGAAAAATTTTTACCATTGATGGCTGTGCACGATCTATGTGTTTGCTTACGAGTCTCGCTAACTAATTTTTACCTAGACACGGTTTCAGTATTTACGCACTAAATCTTGACGTACGACTACGACCTCCAGCACGCATTGTTAGTAGGTGATATTTGTGAGCATTGTGATCGTACGCGTGGTGTATACAGCATGTATTATGTACACTTGTCGTTAGGCATTTAATGTACCCAAGCACTGTGACCATATCTGAAGAAAGCTCATTACTTGTTCATTGCTGCTCGGCATTGTTACAATAGTTGAAGAATGAACATTACTTGTTCATTGCTGCTCATAGTAGCACACACGTACATTTGTAATTCACTTCTGTTTAATACAAAGAAAAGAAAGAAAAGAGGGAGGCACAGGGTAGCCGGACTTCATAACGCGGTCCGCCCCTGAGTGCGCCTACCCTTTGAATGCGCGGCCTATATAAAACGCACGTCGGGGCAGTATCCTTTTGCGGTGCTGTTCCCTGAAATATTTTTTCTTCTAAACTACGTTTTATTACTTATCTTTATTAAACTAGAGTGACGCAAAATACACAGGCTCTCATACACGCACACACGTGCGCGACCTGTCGCTCCCATAAGTGTCTTCCTTTCGTTGATGAAAATCGGCAATTTTAAATTAGGCAACATTTTGCATCGCGGCGATTCAGCGCTTCAAAACAATCCTCGCGGAACGGACGCCGTCTCCCGTCTCGTAGTGTTCCTCGCGCGTTCGCTTCCGGGAAGAGTGCGACACATGTGACGACGTGACATTTCTACGTGTAGGTGCTCTGCTGCGAAGTGCGAGGGACGAGGCAACGTAAATGACGCTGATGCTTTGACACTTCGACAGCCATTTTCCCATGCAAAGTTTGCTAATTAAATTGACGCTTCTAATATTCCGTTGGGAAGGAAACACATACACACACACACACTATACTAAATTTCATTTGTGAGAACAATGGGAACGATTCGGAAGGTAAACTGTCAGCTCAGATGCGTTGCAGTTCAACTTTGTAGAAACTTATCGACGGTGTGGAAGGAATATTTTAAGAGAGGTCAGAGTGTCCGCACTTGCACGGTATTCGCGCATGTGCAACAGCGCTAGTTGCGATAAGTGTATCCGCATGCGCGGTCATTGCATTCGTTGAAAGAGTTCATGATGAAAAAGTTATGTTACATGGATTTTTTCTTACTTTTCAGCGTACAAACTTTTCCGGAACGCTACGTCATTCACAGTTGCCCAATAGTTAAAGGAACAGCAGCTAACGAGCAAATCATAGCAGTTAAAGCAAGAGTGTTGGAAGCCAGGGCCCACTTAGACACCATTTTGAACTCAGTGTGTGCTCTCGCTGACGACTCCTTCTATAAACGATGCCGGCAGAGACACTAATGCTTGTTTGCGGATAAAATGCGGATGTCCTCCCGCAGCGTCGTTTTATCCGCACTTTATCCGAAGTTATAACCGCATGCGCGCGCACCTGTAATTATGGCGCATCAATCGACATCTATTTTGTTCGAGTCCGCGGTAGGACATCGAAAACAGAAAACTGTGGGAATGAGCGATATGCA
This sequence comes from Ornithodoros turicata, assembly GCF_037126465.1. Classification (NCBI taxonomy): domain Eukaryota; kingdom Metazoa; phylum Arthropoda; class Arachnida; order Ixodida; family Argasidae; genus Ornithodoros; species Ornithodoros turicata. The sequence goes on along the minus strand of NC_088202.1, from coordinate 135,888,826 downwards.
GACTTGGACTAATGGAGAGAAGAGAGAGAGGGGAGGGAGAGTAGGAAGGAGTGGGAGACGTTAGCTGAGAAGAGGTTAGGTAAGAGGAGTGGAAGAGGGGGAGTAAGAACGTGTCTTGGACCGACATGAGGGACAGCTATGGTTGGATTCGTATGCAAAGCCCGTCGGGGAGAAGCCCAGGGAGAATCTCATGCAGTTCAACAGGTAATGTTTTACGCGTCTTTGGAGCCGACCTGCACCCCTTTTATTCGCGCCATTAGTTGCCCACAGAAAGATTCCGCAAGTGGACATTCAAATTGGACATAAAAGTAAGCAGTATAATACAGAGTGTTTGTGTGTTTTTATTCTTAAAAAGCTGTGAAGGCAGCTCAAATGCCATCTGTTCAGGCAAGTTATGCACGTAATTATTTTATTTAGCATTTTTATTTTAGATTATTTATTATCATTATTTAGCTTAATAACTAGATGTTTTCTGTGAAATGCGAGATAGCGGAATTGGAGCGAGTCACTGTTCAAATCCTTCGTCCTTATTAAACACCCTGAGAACGGAGCGTACCTTGAGTAACAAAAATTTCCATATTCCATTGTGTGGAAATTAGCCGAAACCAAAACTACGCACTTGTTGAGCTCAGTAGTACACTGTCCTACAGTACGTTCGAGAAAGGGGGGGGGGGGGGAATATGTTTACTACGAAAAAAAAATAGAGGCAGGTAAAAAGGAAAGGTCAGCCAGGCAGAAGTCGACTTGCTATTCCTTGTAAAAACAAAAAAAGGCTGCATAACCCGCCTACCAAGATTGTACCAGCGCTGCTCTCACAGCTTTTTTTATATACAAAAAATATGTGTCGAATTAAAAAAAGCACCCTGCACACTAAATAGCGGAAGCTTTGTTCTTATACGCTTATAGTAACCTGCGGGTTGCAAGCGTGAGTGACATTCGTGAAAGCCATGTTTATATTATCTGGTGATGTGACAGAGAAAGGAAAAAAAAGGATTGAAGTCCCGACAAAATCAAATTGGAAACCCCAGACGACTTAGCCGCAAGAAATCAACGATTTCGAACGTCTTTCATCGTTGATTTCTTAGGCAATTTGAGGCTTTGTTTGTATCTGTCCCTTCTGTGTTGTTCCAGCCTCAGAACATCAGTTTCTTTCTCGACTTAGCCGCAGTTAGGTTTAGGTTTAGGTTTACCTATTCCCTTTCAGTTAGTTGAAATAAATAAATAGAAGCAGAAAACCCAGAAGTCGGTGGCCGTGAGACAAACATCTCGAACAAGTGGGAACACTCGTCACAAACGAGGGACCAGAAAGTCTCACAAAAGTCTTCATATTATCTGTTCAACGAAACCACGTATTCACTTTTGGGGACGCGATTATCTAAAATCAGCATTCCGTTGTTTATCTCATCTCAAATCTCCAGGTGTTGCAAGACTATTTCATTTTCGAGTAATAGACACATGCAGCGAATGGTCCACCTTCAAATACAATACTGGCGCAACAATACTTTCAAGCGCAGCCCAGGTAATATGGGACGGCGAAGTACTGACAGGCGATTTTAGCTAACTGTGTACCCAACAGTACATTTTTGAAGACACGTCGTCTGTGGCGTACATGATCCCTGAAGGTCTCAAAATAGACTTCAGGAGATACACGTCGAGGTATTAAGTTTTGTCACGGTCTCGATGCTTAAACATACAGAGAGAGAGAGAGAGGAAATGAGAGAGAGGAAAAAAGGCAAAAATAAGAAGCGGCTGCGAGGCGGTACCGAAAGCCCAAACGAATACAACACTCGTGGTATCCGTGAGGTTTGCCCTAGATTTTCCGAAGGCTTTCGAGACCAATGTCGGCACTTTTCCCCCTGAAGTTGGCCCAGGACGCATACTAATCCCCCTGTCCGCCACTCCTTCCTGCTGTCCTCTCTGCACCTGTCCACGTCTGTACGGCGCTCATAGCCACAGTTGCTTCGCGGCGCTAACGCGGAATGATTAATAGTTCATAAAATTATGGAATTTAATTAAATAATAAGATATGATATTAGTTAATGATAACTAATAAAACATCAAACGTTCATTGCTGCGACATGAAAGTTTAGGGGGAAGTAAAGGTTTTATAAATGGAAACGTCAGCCAGATAGACGAGGGCTTGTTATTCCAAACCTAAATATAAAATAAATAAATAAAGGAGAAACAGTTAATGCACAGTCAACGAGTGAAACGATAGATCTGCACAGTGATTGGTTCCTGTTAGAATTCTCATTACTTCGTAAAATTTACTGACGTGCCCTATATCGAATAACCTGTAAGAACAGCTATATTTCCACAGAGTGAAGCCATTGTTATTTTACTACCCTGACTGGTGTGCGGATAATTTCGACTTTCCTCCTCACGTAAGGGGAATAGCTCCAGTCAAAGGTTCCTTCTATCTAAGGAAGCGAGATGGATCAAGAGAATTCGCATACATGCATTTCGGAATAACATTAACAAGTTTCATCCGCGTAAATGATTCAGAAGTGACAGTAAGAGGAACAGCAAAGGTCATAAAGGGTCACATCACTGGAAGAATGAATACAGATTTTAGAAGCAACGCGCGATGACGTTGTGGTGACAAAAAAAAATGTTAATTTCTTCACTGCTGTATGCCAGTGAACATTTTCATGCGTCTTCTTCTTTTCTTGTTGTGCGCGTGTTGGAGGGAAACATTCCACTGTCCATGTGAAAGAAGCCACTGGTATCTATCACTAATTTTGCTTCATTTCGTCGTAACCTTGTTGCTCCCCCCCAATGCTGTGCTCCCCGCCTCATCATCCCCTCATCCGATCCCAATGCGCAATACGCTGTGCAAGTGCGTCTCTGCGCATGAGAGGAGGCAGTGAGAGGGAAGAGGGAGGGCACCGCCGTAGCCAATGGGGTTTCCCGAGTGGAGTAACCGGGAGAGGAGATATGCGCACAACGCTCGGTTACTTGCAGAGCGTATAGGGCAGTGTACCGCCTCAGCGGCGGTGAATCGCTCACGTCATCATCATTTAATGTATGTGTCTGTGTTGTTGTTGAATTTCTTGAATGCTGGAGTAAGCCAGCGCATAGTTTTATGTATATTTATGCATCCCCCCCCCCCAGTCATGTATCGCCCCAGGAGGGCATCTGAGGTTTTGTCATAAAGAAATAAATAAATAGTGAAGCGGTTCTGTTTCGGTTGTGGTGTCTCAGTCCAAGTGTTAATCAGCGTTGGTGAAACCTTGCCATGGCAAACTTGTTGAAAGACGAGCGCTCAACCAAACAGGACGTTCACAATATTTATTTAATTATATCGTATCACAATATGTTCATCGATTTGGTGTAGTCGATATTTTATACTTTCTTTCACCATCACGATCCCGAAATGGAAATCTTTATCACTTTCTTCGCGTAATATAGCCATGACTATGAATAAAAAATTCATGCAGTTATTGAAGCAAACGTCTTAGGCCCGAAGTCGCGGATATTTCGAACCAGCATATACGTATGTAGTGATGCACGCTTCGCTCCTCGAAATCTCTGTCGCTCCCGACCAAAGGCATTTGCTTCAATCCGCCTTCACTGAATTTTACGTACTGCGTTTTGGATACTACGCTGGATTTTCTACTTTTTGACGTCCTTACAATTATTATGCTTGAAAAATATGCTTCAGACTACGCATTTTATGCGCATCCATTTTTACTGCACCCAGTCCATTCTGCTTAGTTTACCGTCTTTTCCATCCCAAATGAAATTCCCAGAAAATGGCTTTCTTGTATATTTTTTTAGCCTCTCTTAGGCAGTACCAGTTTCATATTTCAAAAATCGGCGTTCTTCTTTTCTTCTTTTTTTTTCCCCTCCCGGGAACATATTTTCGTATTTTCCGCAGTGACAGAGAACGAGACAAAAATACCGGAATGCTAGAAGCAGAAAAGAAATAAAAGCTCCCAAGTGCCTCCCGGAGGTTCCAAAATTAAATAAGTGTTGCCTTTTGCTTCCACGGGCAACGTGGCAGTGGACACGCTTCATCTACTTCTCTTCGACACGGTGTTGGTTCAATCTTCTGCGAGCTCCGCTCCAGTGGGTAAAACACTCGCTATGAGCGACATTCTACTCGACCTTTTACGCCGATAGTAAAGTTGATTACCAGAAACAAGGGAAGGAAGTACAATGTAAATGTGCGAACCTTTTATCGAGCCCCATTGAAGGCGGGGAAGAAGAACAGTCTCAGTTCGAAATATCCGCGGCTCTCGTCCTGAGGCACTTCCCTTCACACTTATTGAAGGCGTTGCATTGCGTTGCGCAGTCTTGCAAAATGTTAATGCTGTCGCAAAACCAAAATGGGTTATTTTTAGTTGTTACAAAGACTTTTAGTGTACCGGAAGCGCTCTACGAAAACCATACAGTAAGGGAAGCTGTCAAATGAAATAGGAACAGCGTAATGTCATCTCGCTACGTATACCCCTGCAACACAGGCAGACTCGAACGATAATTCAAACCAACGGCCATTGAACATGCTCGTAGTGCCACCAAGTGTGTGACGGTATCAACCTGTCGGCAGCATTGGATCCAACGTCCTCAGAGGTTGACACAGTACACGCTTGCTGGCGCTACGCGTATGTTCAGTGTAGAGCCGTATATTAAAAGGGAGTGTGGCCATTAATGGGTCGTGCCTATACATGAAGCTCCACCCATCTTTTCAGCTTTCTGACCAATGACGTCTCGGAATATGGGGCATTATCAATCATCCTATCCTAACTATTTGTCCCCCTATCCAACATGGGCAGCGCCATTTTGGGTGACAAGTGGATTGCATGGGATTGAAGTCTGCAAAACTAGTGGATTTTTGGTGCAAATTTGATGAACGCCACTTATGCTGCGCAAGGCACGTTGGAAATTGTCGTCTGCTTCCGTTGTTGTACCGCTGGCGGCGGAACCACCAGCTGATACATATCCGGTTGTCGGTACGATTTTTTCACTAAAACAACGTGACTACTTGGAATCCAAAAAGAAAGAATGTTTGTATCCATAAAATTCAGTACCAATTAAATTCAAAATTGTTCAGTACAGTGCCGTTTTTCCTGTTATTTCGTTGTCGCCGTCGTGTTGACTAGGCCTAACAACGGCGACAAAACTTGTTATTTCCAGTTAGATATCGACAGCGGAGCATAAGTTGGAATTGATTCTCGAGAAACTTACGAGACGACGTACAACTGTTGTAGTTTATGAACAATTTTGTACCGAAATTCCCGCTTCACAGTGTTTGTTTTCGTCGCTATTTTGGGCGGCAGTCCGGTGTCATTGCCGCTCCCGCGGTAATGAGCAAACCAATGACAGGTGCGCAGCTGTGATTGACAGGTCGAGCCTATTTTTTAGACTCCTCTCAATGGCCAGACTCCCTTTTAATAGACGCCTCTGGCCCAATGGTCATTGGTTTCAGTGATCATTGAAGAGTGCCCATGTTACAGGGTTATTAGAGTCGCTATTTCAGCTATGGAGAAGCTGGCAGGATTAGTTAACCACGGCGAAGGAATTCGCTGCCGAAATTCACCGGCAAGAAGTAGCAGCAACAACCAGTGCCCTCCAACAGGAGAGATGCTCATAGTTCATCGTCATCGCTCTTTCACGTTTTCCTGCTACGTTTTCGCATGGTTCCCTTTCATATGTATACCGGGTGTTTCAGTTAAATCCCCGGGCTAAATAATTCGCGAACGGGTGCACCAATCCACGAACTTTCTTTTTTACAAGTATCTGTCCGATACCACCTACAAGCTGCACACCGTGTGAATGAGTGGGAGGCGCTCATTATTAAAATAAAAACGCAAATGAGTTTCGTCAAAAAGCGTATCTTCTAAAGCAGGGCGCTGTCGGCATTAAAATGGGTACTACCCCTTTCGGGACCTTCAGTGGACACCTTTTAGAGAAAAATCTGCCGTCCGAAGCGGGTCATTTGTTCCAGTAATTAATTGGTTTCGGTTTACGTATTTTTGTCGCGGCTGGTCGCGGCGAAGCGCAAAAGGGCGTATTTCATTGGTGTAATTCATTGGTGTAATTCATTAATGTAAGGACGTAATTTATTGATGGATAAGGGAGTGAAAGAGCGTCCTTTTGCGCTGCGCCGCGACCAGCCGCGACAAAAATACGTAAACCGAAACTAATTAATTACTGCAACAAATGACCCGCTTCGGTGGCAGATTTTTCTCTAAAAGGCTTCCACTGAAGGTCCCAAAAGGGGTAGTACCCATTTTAATGCCCACAGCGCCCTGCTTCAGAAGTTACGCTTTTTTACGAAACTCATTTGCATTTTTATTTTAATAATGAGCGCCTCCCACTCATTCACACGGTGTGCAGCTTGTAGGTGGTATCGGACAGATACTTGTAAAAAAGAAAGTTCGTGGATTGGTGCACCCGTTCGTGAATTATTTAGCCCGGGGATTTAACTGAAACACCCGGTATAGCGAAGGCTCATAACATGGAAAAACACACATTATTGCATGTCCCTTGCGCGGTCCATCGAAAAACACGTGATACACGGGCCAAACGAGCACGAAAAATGGCATTTTCGTCTACCATCATTGCGATCTTGAATGCCATCATTTACGAAGCTCGGGGATACAAAACCCGTCACCTTCCAATCATTACTAAGACCCTGAAGCTACCATCCAACGGCCAGATGCTAGCAAGAGCACTAAGAGAAAGCAATGCAGTCGTAAATGTGCTTAGTAAGGGGGCTCGTGGGAAGAACGGACATAGTAGTTATAGGACAGAGTAACTAATGAGTGGGCCCAAAGGGGAAACCATAGCGTTTCCGTGGAACGAGCAGTTGCAATTAGGCTCGAATGAAATATTGCTTCACACACGGTCCTAATGAGAAGCCCTGAACTGGAGGCGACGTTTTAATTCACGTAGAGAATCCGTCCTCCCAAATACCTCATCAACGGGATACAGCGCAATTATGCGGGGATTTAAAATGACGTTGATTAAATTTTGGGAGTCGTATTATTGCAACCTTGTAAGAATGAAAATTGCATTATCCTGCGCGCATAACTGCGGTGCGTGAACCGCCTGTCTTGTTAGTGTTGAGTGAATGGGGATTGCAAGCAAGTGATTACGAATGTCGTGATTTTTTTTTTTTATGAATGCAAGAAGGGGTGGATAAATAATCAGAACCTTTCTTTTTTCAATCGAATTTTGTCTGATATGTGTACACGGAAGAACGGTACCCGAACGAACGGTAGATTGTACATATCTTTAGCAGTTTGTACATACTTGTCACGATAGTTTGCACGTAGAACATTTACGTTGTTATGATGTTAGCGAAAAGCAAAGTGTAACTGTCAAAGTGTAAGTGTATCGAACTGCCTACCGCATTAGGGAATGTACTAGGAGTGTACGAGTCCGGACTACAGAAAGCGCCACGTGCTCCTCGCCGGTTTCTTTTTTTGTTGCTGTTTTTTTTTTCTTATTTCGTGTTAGCACCTAGGAGGAACTGCGTGAACACGTGGAGGAGGTACAGCTGGAAGAAGTTGCAGAGAGGGAGGGAGCTTAGTATAGTATGCGTGATGGGCAGACTTCACTGGGTGCTGGGCCGAAATTTCGCGTAAAGACTACGAGAAAACCCATGGATGATGTCAGCAAAGCCTTGTTGTGAGATTTGATCCTACCGCCCTACCAGTTTTGGAACTTTATCTCACCTTGACCCATCTTCTTGCTCAGCGAAGAAGCGAATGTTGTCGCCATTCGGTCATAGTGCTCGAGCAAAATTTTACGTACATAATCATCCTTGGGCACACAAGTTGGGCACACGCGTAGTTTGCAATGGCTTCGTATTTTCTTCTCCTGACCAAGACGTAAAGTGTGTCAAAGTAACAACAGACTCACACGTGATAAGACATAATTAAACGCATAGCCTACCGTTCGGTATCAATATTCGCTACATAAAATATGAATCCCACACACCCGGAAAGCTTCTGAAGGTTGCCCGCCCTTTGACGCGTTACAAGGACTCTTCGAACGCTCCTCGAGGGCTCTTTCTGTTCTATCGATACCAAAGTAACAGTAATCCGACCTTGAGGCACGTCTATAAAAATATATTCGATGTATAAATAAAAATTCAGTGGAGATTTAGAGGTAAATGTGAGAGAAATGCGTTCGCATTAAACGCCTTTTTTTTCAGTTTATACTTTACTTCCGGGCATCCACTTTCGGTTTAAGTCCAACTCCTGGTTGCCCACTTCCGGTTGTCTATGTCCCGTATATGCTTGACTTCCGGTACCACTTCCGGTCCAAATCGACTTCCGGTTCTCCACTTCGGGTCTACCCTGACCTCCAGTTGTCCGCCTACGGTCTATAACGAACTTCTGGTTCGACACTTTCGATTACTATATGTAAGTTCATTTAATTAACCTTTGATTAGCCTCAATTACTTCCAATTACCATTTAATTACCGACGGTAACCGCAGGATACCAGAGGTAACATTGAATTTCATTTAATTCCCTTTAATTTCGCTCACTTGCTTTAATTGCTCTCAATTCCTCTTTAATTGACGTTAATTACATTTAATTTAGCTTCGGTAATCTTTAATTTCATTTCATCTTTCTCTTAATTACATATATCTTACACTCATTACCTTTAAACTCAACTTCCTTGCTTTAATTGCCTTTAGATACCTCTAATTACTTTCAAATACTCTTACCTCTTACTCTTAGTTACCGTCGACTACTTCAATCATTTACGTCCATTACATTTACCCTCTTATATCCCATTTAAATATGCACTTATATCTCTGCCTCAGTGACGCTTCACGGTCTCACACAGAAATGTTGTCTATCTTGCTTTTCTGCTTGTTCACCAATTGTCATTTTTGCTCCTTGTCTATTTTCGAATGAAATGTAGAGCATAAACGTTTGTAGCCTTGCTCTGAAGTAATGAAACATTCTTCGTTTTCGTAGCACTGGGTGTCATAGAGAGTTAGTGATGCCATCAAATATCTTCTTATGGAAGACGGCGGGACAGATTTTTGCTGAGGCTAGTCGCTGCAACATTTTGTACGCACTCAGCATACTTTGTCGTCTCTCGTCATTTTTCATGCAAATCCCTTCATCCATCAGCATGAGGATTACGAAAGTTATATGCAGTTTCAGGGCAGGCACGTCTACGACGACCGTCGCTTCGTGATCAGTTATGCCTTTTCTTCTTTCTACGTGGAGTATGTTCAAACGCAACTCGTTCTTCAACGAGGCGACTACAAGTTATATAACACGCTTAGCGCACCTTTTCAGAAAGAGCTGGCGCCACCGCGCGGCTAACTGGCGAAATAAAGTGGTTGTCAATCATGGCGTGAACTAAAACCATGTGCGTGCGCTTTCCGTTTGTCATAAAGGGTAAACTGGGCATAATCTGAAATTCATGGAGCGTCCGGGGTTCAACATCGTACCTCGGGGTACTTATGTGTCATCACAGGGGAGGGGGGAGGATATATTTATTAGGAAAAAAAGAAAGGAAAAGTCAGCCACACAGATGTCGGCTTGCTATTCCAAAAAAAGAAAAACAAGAAGGAAAGGAAAAGAAAAGAAGAACAAAAAACTGAAAAGTCACACACACGGTCACACAATCACAAGGCGTTGACAAGGTTCGGAGCATGGAGTAAGCGGAGGACTGCAGTGGTGACGGCCCACTGGGTCGGCTGAAGAAAGGGATCTGTAAGGTAGCCAATGCTAGAGTGCTGTAGCCAAGTTGGGATCCACGACGACAGAGGGCGTCACGGCACAGAAGGTGTTGCCGGCAGTGAAAGATGCAGTGTGGAATATCACCCACCACGCCACAGCTAGTGCAGAGGGGAGTGCTTGATTGACCCATTTTGAACAGATGTGGCGGTGCGCTGGTGACGTTTCGACGGAGGTGCTGAAGGAGCGATTCCTCGTGACGAACAAGGCTGGAACAAGGTTATTACCGATGTTCTGTGCCTGAGCAGCGCGTAAATACTGGGCTTCTTCTTCTGCTGTGGGTTCAGTCGTTTGCACAGAACGCGAAGAAAGCCCGAAGAAAGCCAACATTATCCCCCTTATGGTACTTTGCTTTGCAACTGCTCAACGAACATGAAACTACTATCTTTATAAAAAAAAAGTCTTCGGGTCCATAGGTTCACGAAATGTTGCCTCGTACCGCAAAAATGTGCAACCCGACACCACGTGCAGACGTGATGGCAGATGACGAATGACAACCAAAGTGTTTCGCCAAAGTCCCGATATGATACGCCACCGTCTTGCGCATGCTCCGTTGACATTTTGTGAAATGAAGATGAATGATTGAACAGAAGATGAAACTTAACATGGCGGTGGTATTCTTAGCGTCTAGCATCAGCATGTAAAGCCGAATGTCACTGAAGGAGCGCGCACAATGGTCCTCTCCCTGTTTCTAAACAAATAACGTCTTAGTGTTCAACAGCGCCGCCAATTTGTAGAGATGAACTACGCTGTAAGCTAAGGGGCCAACAAGGTCGCGCCCGAAAGCCGGTCTTGAGGGGATTACCATGGTCCCTGAAAGGGACGCGACCATCGGCCCTACTTTTCTTTCAATGCACTCTTAAAAATGAACTTCACCGCATAGCACGCTCCTAGCCAACCATAATCTCGAATGATATCGTTATCTGCCCTGATTTGTTGAAAACGGGAGGTGTACGCCTTTTCTGTGACACTTATGTTGTTCATAATTGTCACAAAAAAGGCGTACGCCTCCCGTTTTCAGCAAATCACGGCAGATAACGATATCATTAGAGATTATGGTTGGCTAGGAGCGTGCTTTGCGGTGAAGTTCATTTTTAAGAGCGTAGGAGGCAGCGAACGAGTGCCCATTCGTGGAACCCAGCTCTCCCTGTCCGATTTGTTTCGGTTTCAGTCTGTCTACCAACGTCATGATGACGTTCGTCTGGTAGAGGTCTATATAGCGAGTTCTAGTATACAGTGGACTACGTGGTGGTGGCGGTGCTAATGGAACTGCTTGCCGTAGTCGACCACACTCGGGAGGGTAACGTCACGACTATCTATACGGGGGGGGGGGGGGTCGTGCATCCTGGGTCGACTTGACTGGGAACTGTGCCGACATTTGTCTTAAAGCGTCTGAGGAAATCCCAGAGAAAACACACAAACAGCACAGCAGGCGCCCGGATTTGAACCGGGGTCACTTCCCAGTCTCGGCGTGGAATGCACCGGTAGCTCGTTCCGTTGATAACGTCAACGTCAATTTGACGTACCTACCAAAAACCAATGACAGCGTGCGTGACTCAGAATCTTGTTGTTATAGGAAAATTTAATGAGACAGGTATGAGACAGGTATGGTCACATGTGACGCAACGATTATGTACAACAGTTATTTACAACATGGTGATCGATGAAATGATATGATATAGTTCACGGCGGCGTGCCCTTGATCGTAACGCAGCCACCTCGGGCTGAAAGCGACGGATGGAAGCGCCATCGACGAAGAAACCTGTCATCTCCAATAGCGAACAGTTCCCGCTGCAACTCAGTAGTGAGCAGTATGCGCGCTCTCCGCACCAAGCAAAAAATGGGCACATCTCGACGACGTTGCGCGACTGCCTTACAACGAGCCTCCCAAAGCACAACCGCGCCGCAAGCTGTGAGAAGTACACTAAGGCGGTGTGGGTGACGTTGGTTAAAGCGCACTGGGCATACTATGTTCGTGCTTCGTCGGACAAGGTTCCAAAAGACGCGAGCAATGCGGCAGGCAAACAACACGTGCATGTTTGTCTCACGTTCACTGCAGTAAGGGCACAAATCTGTCGCTGTTACGTGCCACGAGTACAGGCGGTCCCGTGTGGGTTGCACGCCCCACGCGAAAGACCACATGGTGTCCCGCAGAAATCCAGGGAGCCATGTAAACACCGTCCATGCTATGTTTGACGCCTGCTCAACACGCACTCAACACGCAACAGAATCTTACCTGTTGATTGGTTGCGGTAGACGGCCAACCGAGCTCCCGGTTGCCCACATGTGTGAGGCCAACAACGGCAAGCCGGTTTTGTCACCACCACCACCCGGTAGCGGTATGTACAAAAAAAACTTTAATAAGCGAAGTCACCATAGCCTACCCTTTGGCAAAGCGCAAAAAAGGAGGAGGGCGACAGATAATACGGACAAGTACTAAAGACCCCCACCTACCGACTACTTGGTCGCGGCCGACCAAATCTCCCTCTGCTATCGCCCGCATCTACAGTAATGTGCTCCGGCACCTCTGCGGATTTGGGAATAGCAAGCCTACATCATGGCTAACCTTCCCCTTCTTTTTTTTTTATCAGCATTAAACATATCCCCTCCCCGCCACCTATCACCCTTGGAACAATGACGTACGTGATGTCAAAATGCCACTATGGACTAAATCACTTGCCTTCAGAATACTACCAGATTTATGTCATTGCAATCTACGCGCATGACATTCTATTATAGCAGCATATATTTGCTCTATGTGACGTAGAAGTGTCACAAAATTAATTGATAGTTATGGCAAGTATTGTGACATAGTGTGCGCAACTTGGCACCTCTCTGGCAACACTTCCCCTCCAAGGTCGATTCCCGTCTCATCACCACAGCTGCCGGGGTGCTTCAAACGTGGGATGGAGAGCTTAGAAGAGAAAGGGGGCACCCGGCATTTGCTAGGAGACAGACACCAGCGCTCTGGATGACGTCTCGTTGTATTGCGACAGTATAAAGTATTAAACGAGGAAGTTAAATGAGTTGCGAGGTCCAGTCTCATTAAAAGTCACTATCTTGGGAATAAACCACAATAAGTACTGAACCATTGTGAAATGGCGCACCGGAAGTTCTATTTGGAGCTCTGCCGATCGCTTAAATTGCGTCTCAAGTTATAATCTTCCGTCTTGCCCCACCCACCACACACAAACTATGATATTCCTGGAATGAGATTCCACGTCGAGTATATAGGATTAATTCTTGAGCGAAGTTTAAAGGCCAACTAAGCAATGTGATCCCTTCGTGCTTAACGTTCTCCCTTACTTGCGACATAGTTTAGAAAGTAGCTGAACATACTTTTTTTTTTTTTTGCCTTTTCTTCTGTGTCATACTAAATGAAAAGAAAAGTCGCGGTTCTCTATAGAATTGCGAGGAGTGTATGATAAGAAGATTTCTTGCCTTTCCTTTCTGTGTAGCTTCGGCTTCGGTGCAATTCGTTTTCGCATATTCAATGCCGGATTGGAATGCCTGCAACAAAGGAAAAAAAAATGATGATAAAAGAAAGCGAATTGAATTGAAGCTGCCGCGATATCTCGCTCGAAGAAAAGGCTGAAAAACTGCACATTACATATAACTATGAAGCTTTAAGACGTTGCGGCAGATCGTCTCATGTGACGTCAATGTCAAGCACAACTATGGTCATGATGTGAACCTGAATTCCAAGTTTTACGGCAAGGAGGGTAATAGAGGTGCGGAAAATCAGTACCGCAAGCACAGGGACTCATCGGGCTGTGACGTCACTGCAGGTGCATGTCTCCGCCACATGAGGCATTGCGGATAAGTAACGTCCTTAGGGCTGCGAATGTCGGAACCTGAGCCGTAGTTGTATTCGAAGAGTACATATCTCTTCAGGTACGAAAGAGTATTATTTCTCTCGGAAAAATGTTATTGTTTGCTCAATATTGTGGCGTGCAGTACAATGCGTCCATGATATAATGAACCAGATATATCACAGCGTCCATACCCCTTTGAATAATAGAGGGACATACACATGAAAGCGGATGCATATCAGCTTCTAAAGAAGCTGTCGAAATAAGCGAAATACGAACCTTTTAGGTACATTAAAGGTACCACGAAATGATTTGCGCGAATTCTGAGTAATCTGCCGGAAAGTGTTCTCATGATCCCTCACTATCGTACACACATCGAATTTTAACCGTATTCCGTGCACCGAAGGCGCAGTTGCACTCGTAACAAACAGGGTGTACTTTTACTCATTTCTTTGCCACATAAATCCCCCCCTTTTGGAGCGTACAATTACTCTAAAAAAAGGAGTCTCTTCACACCCTTTAGGGAGTGGGGTTACGCTCTAAAAGCCCGACTGGAGAGTAGTATTACTCTCCGGCAGGGAGTAAGGGAGTAATTTTACTCCCTTGAGGGAGTGAGGAGACTCCTCTGTTGAGAGTAATTGTACTCTCCAAAAGGGAGTAATATATGTGGCAAGAAAAAAGAGTTAGAGTACACCCTTTTTTTAAGAGTGTACCATGCAAAAATAGCGGGGCGTAACGGTAGGATACAACCCTTCGAAGCGGGCTTACGTCATCGCCATCCAGTCCTCTCAACCAACTGTGGACGACCGAGAGGACACACCCTGCGGGACCACGTGAGTGCGTGGTTTCGGTTTGGACAACAGCGACTCCTATATCTGCCGTCGAAATCAGTAGAGATGTGGCGAAACGCCAATTGTCAGCGGTGCAGGAATATATTATTGATACAGATAAAATGGTTAAAAAGCAAGCGAGCTGGTGGCTAAGATCCATGACGAAAACCCGAGACTGGGAAAAGACGAAAAACAGACGACACAACACAAAGTCTCAAAAAGTCTTCTGTTTTTCGTCTTTTCCCAGTCTCGGGTTTTCGTCATGGATATTATTGAGTTTTACTGCATCGTATACGCTATGGCCATTGCGTTCGTAAGGTATAACGTCGTGGTTCTCTTTGCTCTCTTTGTGGCGTGCGCGTGCGCAGAGCCACCAACGCTATCCCTTACGTACGCAAAGGCGATAGCGTACGGTACACTAAAACCCTCTATTATGCGACACGCACAGCGTCTAGGAATCGTTCTGTACACAGCAACTCATAAAAGGCCACCCACAGAGACACTTTCTTTCTCAGCGGCGGTGAATCCCCAACCCCATTAACCATGCTACACCCTTAAAAATGACCATCATCACATAGCATGCTCCTAGCCAACCATCATCCCTAATGACAACGTGCTCTCCCTAGATTTGTTGAATTTTGTGCCCATTATGCACGATGCCAATGATGCCACGATGATGCCAATACATATATGCACGGCACAGAATAGGCTCCGCCTCCCGTTTTCAACAAAGCAAGGGCGAGAACGTTGTCATTCGGGATTGGATAGGAGCGTGCTATGTGGTGAAGTTCATTTTAGTCTGCAAGCCCTTTCACCACCACCACCACCACCACCATTTTAGTCGTGACGACGCCCACTTCTGCCAGTGAACAACAACGGCGAGCCTATCCTGCCATTACCCCCCCCCCCCCCCTTCATTTTGAAGAGTGTAACAATGAACGGCTACATTACACTTCTGGTACGATTTTGTGTGAATGTTTAGATACAATCTTATCTCTAGGTCAAACATTTCATGGCGAAGTTTGCAAGCTTGCTTGCAAATTTTGCCCGTCCGCGAATCGGCAACATCCTCTGTGCATGATGTCACAGCCAGTTCGCCTCGCAGGCGGACCGTATAGCAGCCACCGTTCACGACCGTGGTAAATATACAATATTTTCGTTATTTGCACGATTTTCAACTTCATATTTCACAGGGTGTATGCTTTAGTACAGAGGAACAAATTTAAAATGGCCGTATGCTTGTCAAATATCCTTTCATAGATCCCCTTAAGATGAGACAGCTCACGCAGACAGGTCAAGCGATAGCTTGATTCGTCAAACTATACGTAGAAGTGTAGCTTCAAGTGCTTCAGATAAAGCGCGATTTCGAAGAATCCCGAGGAGATTGTAGGTTCGGTTATAGATTGATTAGGAGCGAATCCAGGTCACTAGAAACACGTTCGTGTTCCGCCCAAATAAGATAAAAATAAGACAGATGCGTAACCACGGAGAAGCCCACAGATTTCGTCAAGGAGATCCGAGCCCGGGGTTCGCCCATAAATGACTGTGGATTTGATGTGATTAGAGAACGCATGGCTGGGTCAAGCTTTAGCCCAATGTACTGATACGCAATTTGATTTCGGCATGGAAGAACTAGCTAACAGAGACGATTGAGTTGATGACTGTTCTGGATTCGACAGTCATTAGTGAAAATATCTGTGTAGAACACGTTGAAGAAATGTAGAACATTGTTCTCGACAACAATATTAGAAAAGAAAGTCAACAACAACAATAAATGAAGGAGAAGTGATGATGACATGGGATGTTTCCCCGTGGTAGCCAAAGGGCCCTACCCCACTTCACAGCCGTTAATATGAGAGGATGAATTATGATGAATGCGAAGCGACGACGGGGCAGTCTAGACTCACGGTCCACGAAGTTGATTTCGCTGATAATAATAAATGGGTCAAAGTGATAAATCGTACCTTTACGTCGCGAGACAGCGGCGATCATGAGCCACGCGGTATAGGGATTCGCTGTGCGCAACTGAAGGTTATTCTGCATTTAATCGCAGTACACTACACGCCGTTTTTAACGCATCCTCAGTGAGAACGACCTGTCTAAGCAACTGGTACGATTCCACAAAACTGCTTGCGTCTTCATATGCTTCGAATATGCAGTCTTGAAGTCAGTAACCGGCCACCTTATCAACCAAGTGTTTCTTTTTTTTTTTTTTTTTCACCAGATTTTACTGTGACTTACGTTACGACCTGCAACAGCGCGGCATGGCGTGGGAAATTTTGATGTTGCGTACCGCGAACATGGTTTCACAAGATGGTGTAAACTGTATCACCTGTCAAAGATAAGACACTTTACATTCCCATTTTTATTTTGTTTCCATCGTCATCATCATCGGAGTCTTTACGTTGCCAATGTCGCTATAAATCCAGAGTGCGCTTTTAGCTGCGTAATATTGACCACCACTTAAAATTTTCAAACGTGATGTTCCTCCCACTGTCGCTACGCCAGATTAAAAAAAAAAAGAAAAAAAAAGAACAGAATTAGAAGGTGCACTTAGCGGAAAGTATAGGTGTCTTCGACCGGTCGAAATCAAAGAGTTCGACGAGCTTAGTGCACAGCGTTACGATAGATAACGCTCGACAGGTTGAAAACAAGATCAGCTAAAAGCGACCAGAAATGGAAAATAAATTTAAAAAAAAAAAGGAAAAGATATCACCTCATTTAGCGCACCTTCGACGTTCGGGAACCACCTGCGCGCACAGATTGACAGGCACGAAAATAAACGCGCGAAAGCACCGCACCACATCAAAGGATTCATTTATCGACCTTTATCGGTGCGCTATAACGTCAATGCTTCGCGAGCGCAGAATCATATTTTCCGAAATACAGAGATCACGAAAGAAGTGATCTAACAATACGAAAGGGGAGATCTCATGCGTATATGCCGTCTAGACGAGACAGGCTTTTACGTTTATGCGGAAGAGAGTTCATTAAAGCGTACGACTGAACGGCGAAACGCGAGGTATCTTTTACGTCTGCCTGTTATATCTTTTGTCTGTGTAGTACAGAGATGTGTGATTGATTGATTGATTTTAAAAGAAAAAAATGGAGATGGACAGAGATGTGTATTGCACGCTTTTATAAATGTTTGTAGCTTATTTATTGGAAAAAAACTTCTTTGTCTCCACACGTTCATGTTTTGGGGCGAATTGACGACAGGACCCTTAGAGGTAAACTACGGGGAATCAGGAGAATGCGTTAACTCAGGAGAAAATCCTGCTGTCGTGGTGTAGCGGGGGCGTATCGAACCGGGAAGAAGAAGGCCCAGCTTCGAATCCTGGCCTCAGCACTTTTCTCCGGAGTTGTTTGATTTCATTGTTCATTCGTGATAGCAAAGGTTGCGCTGAAGACTGGGTTCAAATCCTACCAGCGCCTGTGCTGTCCGAGGTTTTCCCTATGTTCTTCGAACACTTTCAAGAGGAACGTCGGTACAGTTCCCCCTGAAGTCGGCCCAGGACGCATACTAACCCCCCCCCCTCCTGTCCCCCACTCCTTCCTGCTGTCCTCACTCCATCTCTCCACGTCTGTACGTCGCTCATAGTCACAATTGCTCCGCGGCGCTAACAAGGGACTAAGAAAAAAAAAACTATGTAATTCGCGTCGATGACTGCGCGCGCGACGACCTAGACATCCCACTGACTAGGTTTACCTAAAGCTTGTAACGCTTAAGATAGTGAGAAGCTGAATGAACCTCAATGTAATTCGAATCTGAAGGATAGGCGCAAGGCATCCCCCCCCCCCTTAAAGACCGCACTTTCTATTTTCTTCTTGTAGAAATTACTTCCTTCTTAGAGTGCGCCAAGTGGTTGTGTTCTAGGGCTGGGAAGGTGAGAGAGGACTTCCCAGAGCGAGCACCAAGAAATTTAAACGTCGATCAATATTTCAACCTCGTGCTTCAAGGTCCTCGCATTTCTGCGCCTGAAAGCCGAATTTCGTCAAAGAAACAACAAAATGAAAAGGGGAAAGGTCGTTTTCAAGGCATAGGCATGCCACCCTCGTGTATATAGTCGGCGATTGATTTTCATGTGTGACACTTAACTAATCACTGTGAATAAAACCTTTTCAGGAAAAAAGAAAAGAAAAGAAAGAAGATTGACGTCGTGTTCAGGTTTGAGCCTTCAATATTATAAATAGGGAAGTCCCGCTAATGAGGCCGCTGCAAAACCTTTTTGCTCCTTCTTAGGAAGTGGTCGAACAATGGTTCCACTAATGGGCAGACTGACTATTCTAGAGTCTCTCATCATGGCCATCACTGACTCGCGACGTAAAGCCCCAGATTATTATTGCTGCTGCTACTAAACCGCACAACGAAAACAGAAACTACATCAGGTCGGGTTACCTCACAATCACTAAAGAAATACAAATAAACAAGAATGGCGCATCGTCGATACGCTCTGTCTCTTTTTATCCTAAGACACATCTCTCCGTGTTTTAGTACACTGAGAAGCAGGATGTTGAGTTCCTAAGATGGCAATGTTTAGATAAACAGAATGACCCAACAAGATACATACCCCGTTACGCCCGTACCCCGGCCTGTGCCTAACTAACCTTCCCCTTCTTTCCTCTCTTATCAATAAACATCCCCCCCACCCCCCACCGGTTTCGCCATCTTAATCTTTCATTCGCGCATCTCGCAATGAGTCCCGTCCAACCGTGCATTCAACACGTGGAGCATACCCACGATGGGCGCATCACGCAGGATGCTGGACGCGCGCGCGCGCGCGCGCTTCCACCGGCGACCGCATGGAGCGCCTCAAACATTTAAGCTTCCCACCGCGCTTGGGCTTCAGACGCACGCGGGCTTTCTCTGCGGCTATCAGCCCAGGGCCCGCGCCTCGAATGACAAATCTGTTGCTGCTGCTTCGTTCTCATTATGTGAGCCACCCGCTTTCTGCTCCTTTCAAACAACTTCTCCTACTGCGCTTGTCAGCACCGAACGAGCTGCGACACATCTCGAGAACTTCATCTTACGAACGTTGCGACATCGTCTTGTGCAGTGATAAGATTTTTCGACCTTTCTACGTGGTGTGTGACGTGTGAAAAAGGTGGTGGACGCGACGGATGGTAAAGGGTGCTGGTTGTCGGTTTCTGTGAGCGTGTCTTGTTGTCCATTGTGCACGTAGCGAAATTGCGCGGGAGGCGCTGTACAGTGTAGCATAACGACCGCCTGAGCTCAGTTGTAATTGTCGGGTAGCTTGGCAATTTCATTGAGTGTCGTTGACGTGAGGTAAAAAGGAGGGTAATTGGTACGTTGTTCCGGCGCTTTGATTGGCAGTCGCACGCCCCGAAGTTCGAAAGTTGTTAAAGTGATTTCATGTGGAGTGGCCAGCATCCAGGCTGAGGTCTAAGAATAGCATCTCCCTCTGGGAATTCCTTAACCGCGTTGTGAAGAAGTTGTGCGGAATCGATTTTTGTAGTGCGAGCCGTTGTAGCTGAATGAACGAAGGGCCGCTCTATTTCCAGATAAATCAATCAAATTTTCTCGGTTCAGTACAAAGTCGCAGGTTTGACAGCTGGTGGAAAAGCAAATGCAAACCATGCCGAGTTAGGTTCAGAAAAGGGCTATACGCTATATGTGCCTGTTAACGATTGATCGCTTTGTTGACATTTACGGATCTCGAAGTTGTAACTGCGAGGTGCCTCATCGTAATTGGCGGCAAAGTCTAAAAGGCCCGGGAATCGTGATACTTCTGATACGTGATGCCCACTGGAACGTTTAGAGTAATGTAGTTGACACTCCGGAGTTTAGAGGAAGGTCCGTCCAACGTGCGGGTTCAACACAAAAAGATATTAAAGAAAAAAAAAAGAGTGCTAATTTGAGAACGTACGTAGAACTGAGTAGGTTGTAAAGGGTACAGTGGACTCAATGCCAATGGAAGGAGTGAAGCACGGAAAAGGTTTAACGCTGATCGATACAAGCGTGCTTTCACAGTTGAACATAGCCAGTTGCATAGCTCTGCCCCGCAGCCAACGCGTACATTTCCGTCGGGGGTGTTCCTACGTAGAAAGTGCGTAGCGCATAGTGTAGCACTACATAGAGGGTCCATGTATTGCATAATACCCCTAAGTTAATAACTGTACGAATATGTAGAGTAAGTTAGATAACAGTTAGTACATACAAAGCGTGTTGAAGCTATAGAACAGTTTTAGCCGCATAGAGGCAAAAAAACACACATTCCACAATGAGTGCTGACGTCCAGACACCCGAATGTAGCACCAAGGGGACAGACCTTGACCACTCCAACAACAACAACAACAACAACGCTCCTGTAATAAACATAGACGCCACAGGACTCGACTCGGGAATCCTTCTCCGCGTCCCCGACCTCCGTTTCTCACGAGCTGGCTCTTCCGCCGAATCCTTGTCTCCCTGCTCCGCGGACCAGCACTTCCTGGGTCTGCCGTCCTCATGCGAACACCGCCGCCATTCCATGCAAGATTCTTGCAGTTCCCACCACCATCACCACCATCGCCGCAACCGAGACCGCAAACGGTCCTGCCCCGACGTCCGAGGATCCAACTCGGCCGACCGAAGACGTCGAGGCAGCCGTAGTCCTCTCCCCTGCTACCCCGATTCCGCGAGTGTCACACCTGTCTCCTCTCGGCGCTCGAGTGCCAGCAGTCTCAGCCGGAGGTCGTCGAAGGACAATGAAAGCTGTTGTCACAGTCGAAGGTCCTCCCGGTGCGAGAACGGAAGCAGGCGGTCTTCCCGTTGCGAAGAGAGCAGCAGGAGATCATCCCGTTGCGATGACTCCAGCAGGAGGTCCTCCAGAGGAACAGACGATAGTGGCGGTGGACCGTGTAGCCGCAGGTCGTCACGCAGTGCAGACGAAGAGAGGCGGTGCTCTGAAGACAAGTCGCATCATCGACATCATCACCATCATCGGCGAGAGTCCGCGATGGTGGATGGTGCCAAAAGTAGGAAGACCAGTAGCGCCGAGCCTGGAAGTAACACTTCGAGTCGCAGAACGTCCAAGGTCCCCGCGCTTTTAGTGACGGACGAAGAGACGGGGAGGCAAGAGAAGCCCGACGACGAGTTGGACACGCCAAGACGGCGGATAATCATCTTCATCATCAGCTCGGTGGCCTGTTTCATCTTGCTGATGAGTGTCGTGCTCATCGCCGTGACTCTCACCATCTCGCCCGCCATCGACCACATAGGTGAGTGGGAGATTGTTCAGTACAGTCAAACTCCTTTACAACGAAACTCAGGGGACAGCAAAAAAAAAAAAAAATTCGCTGTAAAGGTATTTTCGTTAAAAAGGACGTCTATTATTGGACCTATAGGCTCCAGCGGGACCGCAAAAAAAAATTTGCTGTAGTGGTATTTTCGTTAAAAAGGATGTCTATTATTGGACCTATAGGCTCCAGCGGGACCGCAAAAAAAATTTGCTGTAGTGGTATTTTCGTTAAAAAGGTGTTCGCTATAAAGGAGTTTGACTGTATATAAAAGCGAAAGTATTACCTGGAATTGTCACATTAAGCCGTTCACCTTCACTGATTTAACGACGACGAAACAACCTATCGGCGAGTGAGCGTCCAGCGCTTGCTGTCATATTTCAACTTGTCATTCCAAACCATCTGTCTTGTGGTCATTTCTTATGAGACTGCCACAGTTCGTTACATGCTTTCCCTACAAATGTTTCTCGACTTTTGTTGAAAGAAAAAAATGAAAGGTCCCACGAAGTTTTCTTTCAGGCTGCACAAGCAGATTCGATACAACGAAAGTATTACGTAGTGGAGGATAGATAGTGCAGTGCATGCTATGCTTCCTTTTAGGCATACTTATTAGATGATTGGGCATTGCTTGTATGATATGACTGTATCGCCCACTTCATCATCATCCAATGTATGTGTGTGTGAGGGTCCCATGTTCCTGAACCGGGTTTGACTTAATGTACACAACTGTGGTTTTTATTCGACTAGAGGAACAAAATCTTGTTTCCGTCCAACTCTCGATTGATGTGCTTTATGTGCTGCTGTTACGCTCCATTTTAACAGGGTTGTCCAACTGATATTTGTATTTAGTTCCCTGACAAAATGAAATGAAGTGAAGGTTGATTTTCGACGTGACTCAAGTTCCTCCCATTTCGAGAGACACTCGTCCGTAGGGAGGCGCACGGCACGACGCTGACGTGTCAATCACGCTCCTAATGTAGACCCGTTAGACCGGCACCTGCCTTCAGCTTTTTAAAGCAGATGCTGATGACGGTGGCACAGGATCAGCACAGACCCGTCAAGCTTCCTGTTTAAAAGTCTTACGCGAAAATCGTTTTTGGAAATTTGAAATTCCAGCAATATACCAAAGAATGAAAAGCGTGAGCGTATTGTATAGCTCATGATGAGAGAGTTTACGGTACGGTACGGTACGGTACGGTACAGTACGGTACGGGCCTATATGGACATTCTATGACTCGCTGAATGTGTGCTGTGTGTGTCCTCAGCAAATCCGACATTTTACACCCACTTGGTCGAAACTTTTGAACTACATGTTCAACTCCATCATCATCTCTGTTCTTCTCTGGTCATCATGTCTTTGTTTTCTCATCATCTCATCATCTGTCTGTGCTTTCTGTGTGTAAGCGTACTGGGGTAGCCAGTTCGACTTCGTCGAAACTCACATCCCCATTTATTTTTTTCTTTATCACACCGCATCACGGTACGCAAGACTGGGTTTTTGACGCAATGTAATAGTACTAATTAGTACGAATTATTTGGTCGTTAGCGTGATGACACAGCCAGCACACTACTACTGATGTATAGGCAACGAGTAGCGCTCGACAACAGTGTACTCGAGCACATAATTCGGGTGTCTCATATTGTTTCAGACAATAAACAGCACATTTTCACCTTACAGACGCGTTGGAGAAATATTAACGCTTAAGACCTGGCACGAACTACACACTAAGAAGAAAAAAAAAGAGAGAGAGAGAGAGAGAAGTAAACTGTGGAGCAATTACAGCTTCTTTTATGCTACGTTTCAGTTCCTCTGACCCTGAGATTTATTCCCTAACACTACAACTAACCCCACCCCCTAAACTTCGCATAAACTTCCGCGCATTCACTCCTAACGGGAACAAATGGCTGTGGCAATGCACCTAGTCCCCGAAAGGACAAAAATTACTCATTGTGTCCCCACCGGGATGTAACGTAGATAATGTTCATTATTAGTAGTAACTGCTGCTCGTATCGAGGATACTGTGAATTTACTGCTGAGATAATTCATTCCTGTGTATGGCTCAGACTTACTCGTTACTACCACTTTGTTCGTAACATCCCAATCTTTCCCATAATCTTTCGCACATTTTTTTGTTGTCCGCCCGGTTTATTCGCCGTCCAAGCAGTGTTAAAGGGAGACCATGGAAGACAAAGTGGGACATCCGCGGAGCGGGGAAAGTTTATGGTTGTAATTAGGATGACCCTGCTCCGTAATGTGTGGTCGAGCGGAAAATTAGGCGTTGGTGTTAGAAAGGCCTAAAACAATGTTCTCATCGTCCAATAAATCGTCGGGCCGCTCGATACGCTGTTAGAGTACGAGTAAGGCGAGCGGACAGCGTGCACTGTTCGTTCCCCCAAAGTATCCGCTGTCTGATAATAATCGTAACGAAATGCGTAACGAGGTAGAACGGACGTTTCGGTACAGGACATTCTGGTACGGACATCTCGGAACACGGACGTTTCGGTACATAGACATCTCGGTACACGGACATCTCGGTGCACGGTATATCCCTTTTTCCATCCGGCCATTCCGTTAATTTATAGAGAAAGCTGGAACTTCTAACGGCGACGAACTGGCGTGTAAACATTTTCCCTATGCGACAATTCTTGTATACCCAGATGACCGTGTACCGAGATTTCCACGTACCGAGATATCCGTGTACCGAAACGTCCGTGTACATTCGCCATGCCTATTGGAACTCGTAAGCACGTGATCTCCCCAGCGGCCCGTCATTGGTGGAGCAACCTCGCCGTACGTGACCTCACCATCGGATCAGTTCCGGTATTCGCGGTACCGACTCGTCTATTATACCCTTTGCCGTAAAACTTGGAATGCAGAGTCGCGCCAATAGAAATAATCGTCCTTTACATTTATCGACTCATAGCCACAGCTGCGTCGCGGCGCTAACATGAAATTAAAAACATTTATCGAGCCAAACTTGGGGCGACGTTTAGCAACTTCTTTAAAAGTTCATAAAAGTGAACCCGAAGGTTGGTCATAAGAAACGGAGCACGTGGTACCAACTGGAACCATGTATGCAATAAGGGGATAAGTCGACTTAACTGCTTCTCAATGTTTTTTTGCTGCAGTGTCATCTAAATACCATAATGTACATTCCAAGAAAAATTCAGGACAGGAATTTCTTGACCCGCTACAAAGGAGGGTATGAACTAGTATGCATACGTGTGTCAATTGAATGGACAATTACATTCTAGATACTCATACAACTCGTGCAGCTCTAAGTTTGTTGCGATCCCGATATAAACTACGAATTCCAATGCAGACACACGTTCTTACTATCTCACATGACCGTATGTTAGCTTAGGGAACAACAACAACAACAACAATAGATGATGACGATGAGATGGGGTGTTTCACCGCGGTGCTGTGTTAGCATGGGACCACAGGTGTTTGACCGGAAAAATGTGTGCACTGATGCTAATACTACATACTGTATGATGGTGAACTATAGGATATTATTTACAAGGGTGCTTATTAACTACCCGATCATGGCTGATCCTCTGCACACAGGTATGACTCGCAATTTTTTATTTTATTTCGTTTGTTTTTATTTTTTTTTCTTCTACGCCAAAGCCGTGCGCATGCCGCGTTATACTGAAACCTTCGCCGGTGAAACCTATTAAAAACTGCTGGAAGCCTTCATCTTCGAACCCCTCCACAAGTACATATTCTCAAATTTCCGGTCATGCCGAGACGGCAGTGCTGTACCCCCTTTCCTCCTCGCCTATTTGTCCCTCCTACATGTACATTTTTGAATAAATCTTCATTGCTCGTTTGAGTCTTGTCACGTTCGAGTCTTGTGTTGTACGTCTGGTCGTTCGTCCCCTTGTCTTCACTCCAAACCCAGGGGTATGTTGCCCACTTCAAGTTTACACCAGCTCGCTTGCGTAATCCTCTTATGTTCACTACAGTTTTCTCGCTTTGGGTTTTTTCGACTTATCCCAGTTTTGCATACATATGTTCAATTGATCTCGTAAAGTTCAAGCTGAGTGTTCTTATGTGCGTCGTTCTTTATGGGCAACGTTATGGGTAAAATAGCTTAAAAGGTTTCTGTTTCACTCTAAATCTTTTCACACCTTTAAAGGTGTAATAACGTGCATGGCGCACGCCTTTTTAGGTGTATTTTGGTAACATCATAATGGAGCACGATTTCGCACAAATTTTCTTTACTTGAGTGTTGTCTATCCTCCAAAAATTCAGTCTTGCAACATCTCAACATTGTTCAACAGTATTGTAGACACATGCGCGTGCTCGATTATCGATAGCGATGCATATATGCATTAGCTCGTACCTACGATATTCAAGACATAATGGAAGCAAGATTTGCACTGACACTTGATCTTTAGTAATGCTTTCCGAATTTTGTAAAATATCATCCTGGAGATGCAATGTTACGCAACCAGGTTGAATGTGCATAGCGCACACCTTTAAAGGTGTGAAAAAGTTTAGAGTGTTGGGTTCCTGTTGCCGTCTTCAGGTTTCCGTGCATTTACATTTACAACTGAAACCATGTATGCAATAAGGGGATAAGTCGACTTAACTGCTTCTCAATGTTTTTGCTGCAGTGTCATCTAAATACCATAACGTACACTTCAAGTTTACACCAGCTCGCTTGCGTAATCCTCCTATGTTCACTACAGTTTTCTCGCTTTGGGTTTTTTCGACTTATCCCAGTTTTGCATACATATGTTCAATTGATCTCGTAAAGTTCAAGCTGAGTGTTCTTATGTGCGTCGTTCTTTATGGGCAACGTTATGGGTAAAAGAGCTTAAAAGGTTTCTGTTTGGGTTCCTGTTGCCGTCTTCAGGTTTCCGTGCATTTACATTTCCCCGTCGTTCCATAATAAACATCCTATAGATCTTCAACATGGCGCGGAGTTTACCTCCAGGCGACTTGTTTTGCGAAGGTAACCGGTCGTATATTTTTCCATGCCAGAACATACACCGTCCCGCCTGCAACATAGCGTTCACGAGGTACTCAGAGAGGTATGGAGATTGGGCGTGCAAATTACAAGAAGTGCGTTGAGTGGCTGCGCTTAAACGAAGCAAAGTGCAAGCTGAAGTGAAATACTCTGGCACACCCCTAGCACCGGCGCTGGCTAGAGCTAACATTAACCTCGTCGTTGGGTGGATGGAAACGAAAGAAACGGCTGGCACCTGAAGACTGGGGCATGGAACTCACATGAAATAACGCATTCGCAGCGACTTATTTAGAATACAGGGATATTATATAGAAGTTGGGATATGGAATAAAGAAGGTACTGTCTCGTTGGAAATTGATGTTCTGAGGCTGGAACGCAGAAGAAAGGACAAACACACAAAGCCTAACAAGTGCCTTCAACAAGTGTCAAGTGACTAACAACAATGAAAGAAGAAAGAATGAAGTCGCTGAAAAGGTTAGCCAGCTGCAGGACTCGAACCCACATCTTCTGAGTTGCCGGTCCAGGGCTCTACTAATTCAGCTAAGCTAACACGCCTCTCCAATGACTTTCAAGGTTACGTCATCTGAAGGGACAAATCATACCCACTCACTCACTCCTCCACTCATGTAAGAGGAAAAGTGGAATGAGTGAGTCAGTGTGTGTGTGTGATTTGTCCCTTCACATGACGCAACCTTGGAAGTGACTGGTGAGGCGTGTTTAGCTTAGCTGAATTGGTAGAGCCCTGAACCGGCAATCCAGAAGATGAGGGTTCGAGTCCTGCAGCTGGCTAACCTTTTCAGTGACTTCCTTCTGTCTTCATTCAACGAACCGTCTCGTATATGTCATGCGATTCCGAAACACTTAATTGTAATCATATTTAGCAGTTCTACAGATACGCAAGCCCGAAAGTTTAATTGAGAACAACGAGTTTTATTTTTTAGTTTAAATTTTGTATCACTCTTCAAATAATTTTTAGAGAAATTTGCGGAAATATACCGCGGACGCAGACGCCGGATATTTAAAGCGCTGAACACCTGACCCTCAAGTAATCACGAAAAAAAAAATCACGTTGACCTTTGCAGACGAGACCAATAGGCTAGCCTGATGCGTGGGTACAACAACAACAACAAGGTGTAAGGTAACACACACACGCACACATAAATGGGATGATGATGTGGTGTGATGTGTGGTAACGTAACACAACACGAGCTCAAACCAGCAAAAAGGATTCCCTGCGTGTATGCTATCTTATATGTGAAAGAGCTGTTTCCAGTCAGGATCACAAGTACGCCTTCGCGAATATGACGTGTGTCTCAGGGGCCCTATTCAAGCACTACCTAGATAGACAAAGCCTGCACATTGCCTCCTCTCCCTTTTGCAATGAAGAGTCAGAATTCGTCTGCTACTGCGATTCACCACTCTGCGAATTCAAGAACCCGGAAATGATTGCAGCTCCCCTGCAACCTGCAGACCGAAATACATATTTAGACAAGAAGTGCAAGACGCCTTCCAGAAAATCAGTTTTGAGAAAGATTGAGACCGTTTTGCGCTCTACTTCCAAGCGTTCCCATTTAGTCCGCGGGAACGTTCAATCACAACTCGCAGACGACGGTGGTTCTTCTCCATGGCCACGACCGCTGAAAGCACGTTCGCGATTGGCTACTGCCGTTGAACACGATCCTGATTGGCTGACTCTTAATTGTTACGTCATATCGACGAGCGCGCAGGCTTTCTGTATCTAGGCGGTGTTCCCTATTCGCGTAATATGAATCGACCTCGATTACTTTGTGTCTCATCTGTCATTGGTCGTCACGCCTTGGTGGTCACGCCTTCTTCACGTAACGACCAATGACAGGCAAAGAGACAAAGTAATCGAGGTCGATTACTTTGACGAGAATAGAGCCCACAGTCCTACATAGAAGCTCGATGTCACCGTGTGCCAGTTATCGAAATCAAATCGTGCCTGACCTGCTTTAACGTGTGTGGTGGTAACTTGCCCTTGCTATACATGGAAGATGATAAGATGATAAGAGGGGATGATAATAGAAGGCGACTATAGTGGTGTTCAACTTAACAAGGAAAATAAATCTAGTCGGTCTGCTCTCGAACTATTACTGCGCCGCGGATAGGATGGCTGTGGACACAGTGATACCACGCTGCCTCCTTGCGCCAGATAATGTAATTCATCATACTCACTCTGCTTCCGTATATACTGTTAAAACTGGCCCCATGACACTACGCTGTGGCAGAAAGTGCGCTCCCCCACTGATTCTCCAACGGCGGATGTAGTTGACGGACTACATTTTTTCTCCTTCTTAAGTTGAACACGACTCTAGGATCGATCGTTGATGGATCGATACCCCAAGTTCACATATAAGATAGTTCAATCTGTGAGAGGTACTAAGACTTGGCACTGCGCATCACAGAGGTATCTAAGCTTGCCCCGTTTCACGAAGGAAGCGTGCTCGATTCTGCCCTTATGCCCCCCCCCCCCCCCCCCACCCTCCTTCATGGGTCCCTCGAAAAACGTACCTCTGGGGTGAACAATATGCCTCGGAGTATGCCTTTCTCGGACTCTGCTAGGTCCTTTTGGCGCGAGACGTCATACGCGCAGCAGTACCTTAGAATGTGCTCAATGGTCTGAAACTGACGATAGCGCTCGCAATTATTTGCACCTGCATTACATGTTTCACAGGAAATGGGGTAATGACGCGTAAAAAAAAAACATGGTCGATCTATTGGTAGATCCGACGGAAATGCGTTAGCATTTAAGCTTAAAACCCTCTTGGAACTCCCCTTCACAGCGCTGCACATCCCTTCAACGAAGCTCCACAAACGTCACACAACCCTTCACATGACCCTACACAAAGCTAACGCAAGACAGCATCCGCAGCCAAACGAGCTTTTCGTGCTTCCTCCGACTTAGCTTGGCGGCTCCGTCTCGGAGCCTCTGCCTTCTTTCGCCGGTGCTCCTACACACAGCTTTCATAATCCATAGCGCGACCAAGCTGACACGTCTGAACCTGTGACCACCACAGCTGCACTGGCCGGTGCGCAGCGTCGCGCGTTCTCCAGGCGCCATCTCTTTCCTTCTCCACTTACCGCGCATGCGCGAAGCGCATTGGCTACAGACAGACCACCGTGATTCTTGCGTACCGAGGTCTCTAATGCTTACGCATTAAAAGCGACACCGCAAATACCGAAACTCACGCGGCTTGTACGTCACGGAAGGAGTCTCCGCCCGTGAAGAAGCGCGAGAAAGGTCACGTGTGTGCGACTACCAATGGGAATGGCAGGAGCTCTGACGTCGGAGCTCGACCAGTATACGTGTGTTCAAGCGTTTATATCTCGCCAAGTACGACACGAAGAAACATATTTTTTTCCCTCAATACTCTAGCGGGCAATACAATATGTGCATGATGTAACGAACCCCGTCTATCAGAGTGTCACAACCTCATTAACTTTACTTCAACTAATCGCTCCGAGCTCCTAAATTAAGCCTTGTCCCATACTTCCAGAGCAAGCTTCGCACAGTGACTTCGCAGCAAACCAAAGTGGCAGTGCGAATCTGCGGAACAGCAATAGCACGCACCCGATCGAAGGCGCTTGTACCTTATTTCGTTCCTGAATTTTATTATGTCGGTGAAGTAAAACGATGTGTCACAGCGAGACATTCGCCGAATGTTCTGTTCGATAGAATGCCTTGAAGTCCCACGCGACTCGGAGCGAGACCTCTTGAACTTTATCGAAGGTGGCGGAATAAAAATGCGACGGGGACGCTGGTCGTAAATCGTGTCGTGGTAGAGCGGCGGGTTCGCACATTTTGGGTGGAGCTCTATTTGACTGCCATGCGGGGAATAGGGATTTTTCTTGGAGAATAATGATGCGCTACACGCTAGGCGGCGCCAGCGGAGGATTATTGAATAAGGGCGGTACATTGATACTGCGACGTAATTTTCGCGGGGAACGAGGAAATATGCTGACTGTAGGTGAGTGTGTTAGTGATACGAAAGGCTTCCGTGACGAAGGTCGTTGCGTTTAGGTGTCACGTGACCTTCACCTTCATATTCGAGTCATCGAGTGAAAATGCTGGACATACCCTTACCCGCTTGCAGCCCGCGAGAACGTAGGTGGAGGAGAAAAAAAAAAGATGGGTATGCATGGAAATGATGACTACGACTAAGACGACGGCAATGATTATAGCAGCGAAAATATGCTGAGCTAGAGTGATTACCACCTTCTAGCTCACAACAGACAAATAAATGTCGGTAGTTGGAATCTCCTTTCGTAGACCGCGGCACCTACGCGAGTGAGGAAGATGAAGTATGATCCCCGGTTTTTTCTCTTGTCTTTGTTTTTTGACAGCTCTGGTATTGTATCTGAAAAATTATCTTTAGGACCGTGTCCCCGTGCCGCCATCGTGAACTGCCAAACAGGACGTGCCATCCTAACCTATGGCGTCAGTGATCATTACAGTCTTCGATATGCTGCATGCGTAAGATTTACGCATATAATAAACATTAGAGATGGGACGAATCCAGAATTTTACGAATCTGAATCCGACTTCGAATCCGAATCCGGATCCGGATCCGGATCCAAGGAAGGATTCTGCGAATCCACGAATCTTACGAATATCGAATCTTTCGAATCCTTTCTTTAAAGAGAGCTTAAAAAGCCAGCAAAAAACAAAACTTCTACTGAAGTGTTCCGAAACAGAATACGATACATTTGTTAAATGAAAAACAACTTAGATAATACTGCAGTTTTAGGAGAAAAAATATACCCGTATAGTTCTTCATAAACGTAATTCATTTAAGATGTTGTTCAACGACTACAAGAAATACATAAATTCTCGAGCCTGAATTATTACCATAAAACTAAGCAACTATCCAAAACCAAAACCGTGTTACTTTTAAACTTGTAATGTAACAGTTCCTACATGAACTCTTTCAACCTAGAGCAATGTAAACAAACAAACAAGAAAAAGCACTCGTCGACCATTGAGGCCATCGGCGGACTCGGGAGGCGCCAATTTGAAAAAGAAACAAACAAACGTGGTTGGTAGATTCGAAAGATTTGATTCGCCATTTTGGGCACTGGGATTTGGATTCTCGAATCCCTGCCTAGGATTCGAGGATTCGTGGATTTGATTGGCTCATCCCTAATAAACATTGTAAAGTCCTGTGTTTCCTTGGCGGCGATATTGAGACAGCTGAATTGGCATAGAGCTGCACCGTAATTGAGGAGGAAGAAAATTACAAACAGGTATCCAAAGGCACAGCCTCCAGGGCGAACTCGCAACGCAATCCCGTTGCATGAGACCATCTGGTCACAATTGAACTCCGGAAGATAACGACAAGAAAGGCGCTAGGAGACGCTGTTGTCACAGGGCGACAAATTTTCAGTCATTACGCACAGGCAGATGCGCCCAAGTAATTTTCCATGACCACCACATGCAAGACTCGGGGTCAGCCACAAAGAGAGCACGTGTCCATCACGAGGACCAGAATAGCAGTACAGCCGTGAGAACGTCGTGGTTCTCACGTAACCAAAAGGGACTTCGGCATAGATTTCGAGAATGTGGCACTCGTGGTGACCCTTTTTCGTAGGGAAGAATGGGTTCGTTTCGTGGAAGCGCCTGAGGGTGCCCCGTCTGCCGAGGGATTAAAAAGGAGCGACCGGCCGAAAGTAGGTTGTCGTCCCATGGTCAGCGGATAGTGAAAGTCGTAACGAGATAGCGGCGGTTTTGCCGCCGGAGATAATTGGAGGTGCGGAAGGAGCGGATCGGCGAAGATCTGAGTGACGGCAGAGTTTTGAAGACATCGCAGGGAGCTGCGACAGAAGTGGTGCAACCCAGAATTTTGAAGACATCGCAGGGAGCTGCGACAGAAGTGGTGCAACCCGGGGTTTTGAAGACATCGCAGGAAGCTGCGACATTTTGTGAGAATTAGTTTTGTGTGTGAGCGTGACCAGGAAGAAGGAAAGCATCCGACGTGATCCAGAGGGCCGCCCGACAGTATCGACTGCAACGAAGCCGACCGCCTCCAAGTATCGTCCGCCTCAGAGATAAGTTGTGTTTGAACTTTGCTTTTCATTGTACGAACTTTGCGGAACTATTTTAGACAGTAGTTGGGCAATTTGTGCGTAATTCGCGTTTAGTCGGTAGCATCGGTGTGGTGCGATACCCGCCTCATTTGTGTGTCTTGATCGATACTTGCGCATTTCCTGTTGTGTGCTATTTCGATTGATGTTATGTCTTTTGCGAAAGAGTAAATTGTTGTTGCTTGTTACGAAAGCAATGTGTCCTCGTCCTCTTGTTCATCGACTGGCCAATCTCCACCCTACCCGCTGAGTTCGAATACCTTCATCGATCTCGGAGCTGGGGGATATCACGCACGATCCCTGAGCCCCGTGACATATTTCTGGCGTCCGCGACAGGACTCAGGAACAGTGGTGGAGAAAAGGTTTCGTCGGTGAACTTGTGGTCGAGTTTTGCGAAGTTTGAGACGTGTACGCCATGGATTTGCCCGAGCTAGTAGCGATTGGGAAGGAATTAGGCCTTCAGGGTGCCGCGTTGAAAGAATGGGTTGAGAAGGAACAGAGAGAAAGGCGAGCGCAAGAAAGAGAACTATTGAAGGAACAGCTACATGCGAGAGAGCAAGAACAAGTTCGAGAAACTGAAGCAGCGAAAGCTAGGGCAGAAGAAGTAAAACTTAAGATTAGACTGCAAGAGCTACAGAACCAGGGTGCAACTGGATCAACGCAGAGCGCTACGCGCGACGTAAGCAGCACGCTGCCCATAAGTCCTCATAGGTGGCTTGCGCCATTTGATGAAAAGAAAGATGATCTCGATGCCTACTTGCTGCGTTTCGAACGACTGGCGACGGGTCAACGGTGGGCAAAAGAACAATGGGCTACAGCGCTCAGCGTGTGCCTAAGCGGAGATGCTTTAGGTGTGTTTGCCAGGCTGACCCCAGAAGATTCCGCCGATTATGATAAAGTGAAGCTCGCGCTCCTTCAGCGGTTCCGACTCACAGCGGAGGGATTCAGAGAGAAATTCCGAAGCGGGAAGCCTATGGAGGGAGAAACAGGCACGCAGTTTGCAGCACGACTGAGCAACCTCTTTGACCGCTGGGTAGACCTCTCCGAAACGAAGCATGATTACGTGAACCTACGAAATTTGCTCCTGACCGAACAGTTCATTAAGGGTTGCCAGCCTAAGCTTGCCGTGTTCCTGCGAGAACGAAAAACTGAATCGCTGACCGATTTAGCTAAACTAGCGGATCGCTACTTGGAAGCCCAATGTCAGAGCAGTCTTGGGAAAAACAAGAACGAAGAAGTGGAAGCAGTAGGAGAACCAAAACGAACGACAAACGTGAAGCAAGTACGGGACAGAGAAGAAAACCGTAACCCGAGACGATGTTATTTGTGTAACAAGATAGGGCATGTGGCCTCAGAATGCAGATCGCGACAAGGAAGACAAGTGGGTGTAACGTGCTACACGTGTGGTAAAGCAGGGCACACCGCAAGTCAGTGTTGGGAAAAAGCACCGGCCAAGCCCCAGGCATCGTGCATCGTAGCCCCGAGGACGGAGAAACGTAACTCCGCAGACGACTGCATCAGTGAAGGATACATCGAACTGAAAAATGGAGTGAAGCTGCCAGTGGTGAACGCC
Organism: Ornithodoros turicata; assembly: GCF_037126465.1. Taxonomy (NCBI): domain Eukaryota; kingdom Metazoa; phylum Arthropoda; class Arachnida; order Ixodida; family Argasidae; genus Ornithodoros; species Ornithodoros turicata. The sequence goes on along the minus strand of NC_088202.1, from coordinate 135,854,571 downwards.
TTCGTCTCGCCAAAGACTTTGCTCCAGGTCGAGGGTATGCCAGTGGTCACGGGAAAATTGGGAGAACATCGCGTGACTGTGCTGCGCGACACGGGAAGCAATACAGTTATCGTCAGAAAGATGCTCGTCAAGGAGGAAGACATGACGGGAGAAGTAGGTCAAGTGTACTTGGTGGACGGGACCGTAAGAAACCTTCCAGAGGCGAGGATATCTGTGAAGACGCCGTTTTTCAGCGGGATCCTGACACGCCAAGTGTATGGAAAACCCCCTCTACGACGTGATCCTAGGAAACGTGCCCGGAGCCCGAGAACCAAGCGACCCAGACCCCAGTTGGGAATCATGTGAAGCGACAGATGCCGAGAGTCTGCAGACGCAACTCGTCAAGGATGAAGAGACAGAGGAACTGAGTGCCGCAGTGGAGACGAGGAGACAGGCCAAGGAAAAGACTCAAGGGAGGAGAGAACGGGCATCACTCCGAGTACCGGAAATACACGAATGGCCAGCGCAGCCCGGAGAAATTGCGAAGGAGCAGCAAGAGGATGTCACTTTGAAGTGCTGTTTTGACCGAGTCGGGCAGAGACTTCAATGCCGCAATGAGAACAACAGTTACGAGTTCGTTGTAAAGGAGGGTATTTTGTACCGGTTGTACCGAATGGGAGCTGGAAAAGAATTTCTGCAGATGATCGTGCCAAAGACGTTCAGAGAAGCAGTATTGAAGCTGGCACATGACGGCATTATGTCAGGGCATCAGGGTGTGCAAAAGACTACGGACAGGGTCCTAACGGAATTCTTCTGGCCAGGCGTACAAGCGGATGTCAAGCGATTTGTCAAATCCTGCGACCAGTGTCAACGGACAACCCCAAAAGGAAAGGTGGCCAAGGTACCTCTCGGAAAGATGCCAACGATCGAGACGCCATTCCAGCGCGTTGCCGTCGACATCGTTGGACCAATCTCGCCAGCCACCGCGAAGGGGAACCAATACATCCTCACGATGGTCGATTATGCGACACGCTACCCGGATGCCGTGGCCCTACCTAGCATCACAACGGAAAGGGTAGCAGAAGGCCTTGTAGAAATGTTCACCCGGACGGGAATCCCGAGGGAAATCTTGAGCGATCGGGGACCCGCTTTTGTGTCGGATGCCATGCGGGAAGTGAGTCGCCTGCTGTCCCTAAAGCAACTTCACAGCTCTCCGTACCACCCGATGGGCAACGGACTTGTTGAAAAATTTAATGGGACCATCAAGATCATGTTGAAACGCATGTGCGAGGAGCGACCGAGAGATTGGGACCGGTACCTGTCGCCGCTGCTATTCGCATACCGTGAGGTTCCCCAAGCGAGCCTTGGTTTCTCGCCATTCGAACTCCTCTACGGACGCCATGTGAGAGGACCGCTCTCAGTGCTGCGTGAATGGTGGACCAACGAGGACATCGAAAGTGACGTGAAGACCACGTACGAGCATGTATTCCAACTGCGGAACAAACTTGAGGAAACGTGCAAGCTAGCGCACGAGGAGCTGGAGCGAGCGGGGGCAAGATACCGACAACAATACAATAAGAAGGCCCGCCAGAGACGACTCGAAGTAGGACAAAAGGCTCTAATCCTTCTCCCCACAGACAGCAACAAACTTTTGATGCACTGGAAGGGGCCTTTCCCTATCGTCGGGAGGAAAGGAGAGGTCGACTACATCGTGGATCTAGGTCACACAACGAAGGTGTTCCACGCCAACCTCCTCAAGCGGTACGAGGAGAGAGACGAAGCAGAGGGAGGACAGACAAAAGTGTGCAGCGTCGTGTCGATAGAAGAAAATGAAAGGGACGAGACAGTACCGATGCTCAGCTTGGAGAAGAAAGAAGACCACGACGACATTGTCTTGGCAGGAAGGTTGAATGATCGACAACGCAGCGAAGCAAGTCAACTGGTACGACAGTTCAGCACGATAATGTCGGACGTGCCGGGTAGTACAGATTTGGAAACATGTCGGTTGGAGTTGTCTACGGCGAAACCGGTACACACAAGGCAGTATCCGCTACCGTTCGCAGTGCGAAACACTGTGGAAGACGAGATCCAGAAGATGTTGGGCCTGGGCATCATAGAAAAGTCAAGTTCGCCATACAACTCCCCTGTATTGGTAGTGCGGAAGCCGGACAACACCCATAGGCTCTGTGTTGACTTCCGTAGGTTAAATGAGGTGCTGAAAGCAGATGCGGAACCAATTCCAAGGGCTGACCATATGTTTGCAGACATCGGGGAGAAGAAGTTTTCACCAAACTGGACTTCAGTAAGGGCTACTGGCAGATACCTTTAGAAAGAGAGTCTAGGGCGAAGACTGCCTTTTCGACGGAATCCGGCCTGTACCAATTCCGGTACATGCCATTTGGTCTAAAGACTGCTCCAGCAGTTTTCACAAAGGTGATGCGAAAGCTCTTCGACGACCTGCCAGACGTCCGTCACTACTATGATGACGTTTTGGTAGCAAGTGACACGTGGAGCGAGCATATGGCGACACTTAAACAAGTGTTCGAGAGGATCCGCGATGCAGGCCTTACAGTGCGGCCAACGAAATGCGAGATAGGCCACGACGAAGTAAATTTCCTGGGCCATAAGATTGGGAAAGGGAAAGTGTCTCCAGTCGCAAAATTAGTCGAGAAAATCCAAAAAGCAGAGCGACCAGTCACGAAGAAGCAGGTTATATCATTCTTGGGACTAACCGGATACTACAGGGATTTCATACCGCACTACGCAGAGGTAGCTGCGCCGCTAACAAGCCTGACGAAAAAGGGAGGAAGCAACACCGTGGTATGGGAGGAGGCACACGAGGAAGCCTTCAATGACTTGAAGCGAAGGTTGACAGAAGCTCCGATTTTACGGCTGCCTGATCTAGACAAGGACTTTGTACTGCGAACTGACGCCTCGGAAAAGTGTCTCGGGGCTGTGCTACTGCAAGAGTATGAGGGCGTCTTGCATCCGGTAGCGTATGCTAGCCGGAAGTTGTTGGCCCGAGAAGCAGCGTACGCCACCATCGAGAGGGAAGGACTCGCTCTTATTTGGGGAATTCATCGGTTCCACCCGTACCTCTACGGCAAGCCATTCGTCCTGCAAACGGACCATCAGCCCCTTCTCCACATCAACCGAAGCCGACACACAAACGCACGCGTGATGCGTTGGAGTTTGCAGCTACAGGAATATGATTTCCGTGTGGAATATGTAAAGGGAAGGGAGAATGTCGGCGCAGACTATTTAAGTCGGATGCATTGACTCGTAAGGGGTCAACGGACTGTATATATTGAACTATAAGTGCCTCGAAATGAATACTGTACTTTAGTTTCCTGTGTTTCCGCATATTTGTAGTGATTATCCATTATTGTTGTGTACACTTGCGTTGTATAGTTGTGTATACTTGTGGCTTGCGTTTGTATATACAATTGGTGTAGTGAGAATGTTGTGCTATCATGTGACCCTGTGTTATAACTCTCGAATGTGATGTTTTTGTAATTGTTTCGTAGTCTCATTTCCATTCTGTTGAGGCGTTGAAGTGTATGATACCATTAGTTTGATTTGTCTGCACCTGTGAAGATGTTGAATATTATTGTATAATATTCTTGAAGGGGGGAGTCGTGTCACAGGGCGACAAATTTTCAGTCATTACGCACAGGCAGATGCGCCCAAGTAATTTTCCATGACCACCACATGCAAGACTCGGGGTCAGCCACAAAGAGAGCACGTGTCCATCACGAGGACCAGAACAGCAGTACAGCCGTGAGAACGTCGTGGTTCTCACGTAACCAAAAGGGACTTCGGCATAGATTCCGAGAATGTGGCACTCGTGGTGACCCTTTTTCGTAGGGAAGAATGGGTTCGTTTCGTGGAAGCGCCTGAGGGTGCCCCGTCTGCCGAGGGATTAAAAAGGAGCGACCGGCCGAAAGTAGGTTGTCGTCCCATGGTCAGCGGATAGTGAAAGTCGTAACGAGATAGCGGCGGTTTTGCCGCCGGAGATAATTGGAGGTGCGGAAGGAGCGGATCGGCGAAGATCTGAGTGACGGCAGAGTTTTGAAGACATCGCAGGGAGCTGCGACAGAAGTGGTGCAACCCAGAATTTTGAAGACATCGCAGGGAGCTGCGACAGAAGTGGTGCAACCCGGGGTTTTGAAGACATCGCAGGAAGCTGCGACATTTTGTGAGAATTAGTTTTGTGTGTGAGCGTGACCAGGAAGAAGGAAAGCATCCGACGTGATCCAGAGGGCCGCCCGACAGTATCGACTGCAACGAAGCCGACCGCCTCCAAGTATCGTCCGCCTCAGAGATAAGTTGTGTTTGAACTTTGCTTTTCATTGTACGAACTTTGCGGAACTATTTTAGACAGTAGTTGGGCAATTTGTGCGTAATTCGCGTTTAGTCGGTAGCATCGGTGTGGTGCGATACCCGCCTCATTTGTGTGTCTTGATCGATACTTGCGCATTTCCTGTTGTGTGCTATTTCGATTGATGTTATGTCTTTTGCGAAAGAGTAAATTGTTGTTGCTTGTTACGAAAGCAATGTGTCCTCGTCCTCTTGTTCATCGACTGGCCAATCTCCACCCTACCCGCTGAGTTCGAATACCTTCATCGATCTCGGAGCTGGGGGATATCACGCACGATCCCTGAGCCCCGTGACAGCTGTGACCCTGCGAATACGTCATCTGCTTGTAGGCAATAGTCTTTAAGTCATCCTAAAGTCAGAGTTGACGTGGTCGTATCCCACCGCCATGTGTGCTGCTCAGCTACTACCTGGACCTGGAGCACCGTTTCATAGGCGGGAGGCATACACTGCTCCGCTTTTCAAAATGATGATAGATTCCATCGTGTGATGTTCAGTGCGCAAGTCGATAAAACAGCCTGAAGGCTCGCACATAGATATTTAAGGAACTTCACCAGATTGCGAAAGTACCTCTGTTCAGTAAAATGAAGACGAAGATTCGTGTGCTCCGTTGTCTTGCACGCTGCAGACGACAACATATCGTCTCTGTTTCATGAACGGCAATGAAACGGTACCCAAATTAGACAGACGGAAGGTCACGTACAACTGGCAGGTATAGTTCAAAAACGTATAGAAGCCATCAGATGGAATAGCCGATTAGATCAACAGTCCATTACAAAATAACTAGCTGCATGCGAGTGCACGCTCCCCTGCGCATCAGTGCCGGGGTCTTCGCTCCCGTTTTACTACCCGTTCGCTACTGGACTCCTCGAAGAGCTCTAAACAGAACTCCGACCTGTCGTCGCTTCGCGTTCACCATAATTCATCCTCTCATATTAACCGCTGTGAAGTGGGGGTAGGATCCAGTGGTGAGCACGGGGAAACATCTGTCATCATGACTTTCTTCTTGTTGTTGTTGTTGTTGCATACGAGTGACAGATCACGAAGCTGTACCGTCGGCATCAACTAAGCAGAGCAGTCATTCTGAAGTTGAGAACGCATTTGATCGGAGTAGTTACCTGTGTTCCAAAATCTGAGAACGCTACACGGGAACATGTTCAGGCGCGCTCGCAACTTTGCTCTCAAATTTGCTTTACGCACGAAAGAACAGATGTTCTGAGGCTGGAATAACATAGAAGGGACAAATACGCGCAAAGCCTCAATTTGCCTAAGAAATTAAAGAAATTGCTTTACGCAACCGGCTCAGACCATGCTCACGACCTTGAGATCGAACTCAAGTGTGAGACCGATCTCAAATAGCTTTATGCAAACGAGCCCAGGAGTATCGCGCATAATCAGAAAGCCGCCTCATTTTTCGAGGCCACAGGTGCCCCTAATTTTGTCGGAAGATCTCGGAGGCATTATCTAAGAAACGCGTTTCACTCATTAGCATGTATCCCCATTAGGATATTTATTTTCCTCAGCTGCATCTGGGAGTAATGGAGGAGAAACGTATCATATTCTTATACCTAGAATTCTACCAGGCAACCAGCACCGCCATTTTTAGTGTATTACTAATCGCCCCGAAACTGGCGCTAATTTCTTCGCGAAGAAATATGCATTAGCTAAGAAGATAATGGACTCCTTTTCGGAATAACGTTAACGCCCTCGCTGTCGCTAACGTCGCCCGATATTGCGTAGCATCTCTCATTCATAAGGGCGCGATATGTGAAAGGACGCTTGCGTTATAATTTAATATGCTTTAAAAAATGGTTTATACTTGTACCGCTAAATCGAGGGACGAGAACAAGACGCTATATTCCGAGCGGACAGCGAGGAGAGGAAAGAGGAGAGAGAAGGGGAAAAAATTTGGGGAAAGGTTGGTCGTAGCCAGAGGGATAGCGACATGGGGGATTTGCCGGCGTCTATTTAAGCAGCATTCTTGAATAGTTTTGAAATCATGAGCTTTTCAAGCTACTTCCAAAGTCGTGACGTGACCTCACCGATCGTGACAACCCATATGTAATCGGTGAAACGTTCAAATATTCTGTATTTTCATCTATCATCTCGCTGTATGCACATGTATGTATTATGTACTTATGTGTGGGCGTACAAAAGATCAGCGGAGTGGGAGTGGGACGGGTTTTCGTATCGAGCCCCTTGCCCCCCCCCCCCTTACCTTGCAGGTCTCGCTACGCCACTCGTCGTAGCTACACTCTAAGGGGAGGGGAAGAAGCAATTTTAGCCCTTTGGAGACTAGATGTATTGCTGCAAAATTACTCCTTTCAACACCTAAATGCACGGGAGTTTATACGCAGTTAAGGGACTATGAAACGAATTTTTTTTTTCACTTGTCGTTTGACAGAAGAGACATTCCAGCCGAAGATTTACCTTCGGCAAGTGAACGGTTTCCTCACGGGAGAATTTAAACCAGGTACCAAAGTTATACGGAGTTAATCCCTCTGGCGACGCGCCACGGCGAGCGCCGGAAGAAGTGTCGAGGGGAGAAGCCTCGCTTTGCCTCTGCTCTGCACCATTACGTCACTGACGACGTCACCACGAACCGAAAGGAAGAACGACGGTTGGCTGACGCTCCCCGTAAGGAGCCAACGAGAGCACGCGTCTATAGTAGTCAGGAAGCGAGAGGAGAAACATGGAGGAGAGGTCCGGAGAGCGATTTCAACCGCGCGTGAGTAAAAAAACGGCGCGTTGCACTATAGTCGTCTTCAACTTAAGAAGGAAAATAAATCTAGTCCGTCAGCTGTCAAGGTATCACTGCGCCGCAGATAGGATGGCTGGAAGCAAAGAGGTCACGCTCCCTCATTACGCGACATAATGTAGTCCATACACACATGTAGTCCGTACTCACTCTGCTTCCGTGTTCGCTGTGAAGATTGACCGCATGACACCATACGCTGCATCAGAAAGTGCGCTCCACTACTGATGGTCACTGACGGCGCACGGTGGCGCTGCAGTATTTCTCCTGGCGCGCTACTGCGTCTCCTTATCTCCAACGGCGTAGGTAGTTGACGGACTAGATTCCTTTTCTTCCTTAAGTTGAACACGAAGCGGTGTAGAGGCGCGTGGTGAGAGGAGAGTACGTATAGGAGTGGGAGAAAACTAGAAGGGTGTGGTGTTAGAATGGCGTTCTGAACCAATTTCAGGCACTGTGCTGACCATCGCGGTCTAGAAAATGTGCCTGAATTCAGGCGCATTTTCTATACCGATCTCGGTACAGTGCCTGAAGGCCCACAGCTGGTAGCGGGATTCGAACCCACCTCCTCCCAGATATTGGCACAACATTGGGACATTAGCCAACGAGCGGATACTGTATTCACTCGGCCGCTCGCTTTATTTTAATTAAGTGTTAGTACAGTGAACCCTCGTTATTATGACCATGGTCGTTCCCGAAAAGTTTGGTCATAATACAGAATTGTCATATTAACGGGGGGGATTTGCAGAAGTTTCACAGCATTGTTCCCCAAGAGTATGGTCGTAAAGCGCGTATGTCAGGTTATCGGGGGTCATATTAACGAGGGTTCACTGTACTTTGCAATAAAGACCAGATGTCGCTTTTAAAACGCTAAATAGTATACAGTGAACCCTCGTTATTATGACCATGGTCGTTCCCGAAAAGTTTGGTCATAATACAGAATTGTCATATTAACGGGGGGGGGATTTGCAGAAGTTTCACAGCATTTTTCCCCAAGAGTATGGTCGTAAAGCGCGTATGTCAGATTATCGGGGGTCATATTAACGAGGGTTCACTGTATGTACACAAAAATAAATTGTCACAGCAGGTCGAGTGACCACATGGGAGCGTAGCTTACGATGCCACCTGTCTCGTTCTCCAAATATGCTATATCCGCACACGACCTTTTCGATTTATAACCATCAAATATTTCACAGGGGAGGTACTCCGGTAATTTATCTTGGCCCGGCTGCACCTCCCGTGTGTTGAACTGATTTTCATCTTTGCCGAAGGCAGGTCCTTGGGGAAGTATCGGACTTAACTCGAGGTTCGTAAAACTTGTTGGGGCCCCTAGTTTCATTTATTATCTATGTCATCATCGAAGCATAAAACGACTAGAGGTCGTAAATGGTTGGAACATATTGATGCATAATTTCTGTACCTTGCGATCGCACAGGTTAGAAAACGAAACAAGCGCAGCACCTAACATGCACCTTTAACTAATAATAATAATAATAATATTTACTTGTATCTGCTCAAAAAAGCCGAAAAGACGACAGTGAGAGAGTGTGTGAGACCGAGTTTGAGGAAGAGAAAGTAGAGCTAGTGCAAGGGGAGGAGGGGCATGTTTAATGATCCTAAAAAAAGAAAGGAAGGGAAAGGTTAGGGAAATGACCAAAGCACAATATCTTGGCCCTGTATTGGGTGGACGTCGGCAATACTGGTACGACACTGGTCTAATATTGGACCACTATTGCCAATATCCAGCCAACATTGAGCCAATATGTTGTGCTGCTTGGGCAAAGTGCTGGGGATTTATGGTGCAAATACTGAACTTTGGTAAGATTGTCTATTTGACGGGGTCTGTCTGGCTTTCATAGTTCAGCACCCGACTTGCGAAGGTTTCTGTTGTGGATGACGATCTCTCTGTGGCGATGGATTTCCTTCAGTTGCATTCTCAAGCGGAATAGCCTCTCGTTTTTTTTCACAGTATCAGGTCCCATTTAAACAAATTTATTTGTTTCCACGCAAAATTTGGCAAGCCAAAAGGAAATCGTTCAACCATCGGGCCCTACAGAATGCAGAATCGTTAAACCATAGTGGAGAGTAACTGTCCCTCGAGTTCAAGTTACACACACAAAGTGTAATTAAATTTCAGTTATAGTTACTCATCTTTTAATACTTAGGGAGAGTAACAATTCACAATACTACAGTAAAAGAGAGATAACAAGCTAGCATCTGCTCAGTCCAAACGCAGCCCTTCCAACACTAAAAAAGTCGTTCCACAGAAGTGCTGGAAGGAAATGTCACATACCGAATTTTGCAAGTATCATCTATGCGATGAGAAAGTATTTCAAACTGTGCCTATGCAAGTAGCTTAATCACAGTTACATGTGTCAGCCACTTTCACCTCCTGTAACCTCCTTTCCTCCCAGCTTTGCCCTCAAACGCCGTCGAAAAGAGGCGGGGCCAAGAGACGGATTTTCGGCGAATTTATTTCGGCAATTGCCATTGCATTACGAGTGGGATTATGTGCTATACTGAGTAAAATAACCACGAGGAACCCATTTCCGCAAAGGAAACGTTAGGTTGCCTTGGGGAATTTCGGAGTTCAATTCAAGAAATTAACGTTGTCAATTGAATTGAAAATGTTACCAATATGTGGCAAAAGCCATCGGCAGAAAAAAATCCCTTGACCGCATGTCTCTCCGGGATCTACGTTTTTTACTATGACTTTCTATCAGGGTTTCTGGACCACCCTGTATGTATGTATATATATATATATATATATATATATATATATATATATTATATTATATTATATTATATTGCTATTATTATATTGCTATCGATCAAGACTTCACTGTCAAGGACACTTCGCTCTGAAACGCAACATTTAGACGGCAAAGCTCCTCGTGGTTTTCTTTGAAGAAGAAGACGAGAAGCTAGAAACCTCGTCTGTCAGCGGGAGGATAAACAAGGGGTGGTGGTAAAAATAACCCAAACCAGCAGCTCTCCCGAAGGGCCGCGCACTTACAATGGGTGTGAACACAGGATCTGCAAACACCTGAGATGCTAGACTACAGCCAGACAGTGTTGCCACGAACAACAAAACAAAAATGTTGAGAAAAAGACGAGAATAAATAATGGGTACTATAAAACGTGGATACAAAACGGTACATTACTCGAAGGAGCGAGCAACACTGGGATAAAGTATGCAGTGCACTTAACAAACTTGCGAAATCATATAACGGCGTTGCTCGCAAAATACGATGTTTTTTTTTTTCGACTGGAAAATCTTCATCTTCGTACGTATCAATATAGCGTAACAGAGCGTGACCCGTTTTCAATCTGTTTGCTGCAGCGGCATTCAAATTTCAATATCTACTTGGCGAAGAACATTTAGGAGCGCGTAGCCTTTTATTGGCCTGCTAGAGAACGGTAAAAAAAAAAGGGGGGGGGGGGTTCGACAGAGAGCAATATGGAACTGACAGTAATATCAGACCCCTTTTCTACAGACGCGTACAAGCACTGTGGGTTAAAGTTGATTACTATACAGATGTGAACTACGACTTGCACTGGAGAGACAAGTTTTTCGGACCTCACATAAGGGCTACTGGGCCGTGTAATCGTGAAAACGCGTGCACCCATGGTAAGTTATGATATTATGATCCCCATATTTTCAAGAGTGCTCACTGAGCATGCTCAGTGAGCAGCACAATAAGCTCGGTCATTGCTGCTCCACTACACACATGCGCCTTCATCCTGCCCAACCAATCACCATTGCTGAGCCATCGAGGTCTGACTCGTGATATTTTCTTTGTTTCTGCCCCTAAACGCTCTGCACACGACGTTACATTGAAAAAGGGGATAGGTCACGCTCCTCAAATTTTAGTACTTTTCTGTTAATCCGCACACCCTAAAACAAAACTTGCAGCACATGCATGTTGAGTAGAAACGTACATGTATGCCACGCGTGTTTCGTTGGCGCTGCTCAAGGCATAGCAGCGGCGACTGCCTTACAGAATGTTCACTTGAGGGTTTCTCGGTTCGGGGTTCCTCAAATTATCCCCTTATTTTATACGGAGGTTCAACTATTTGCATCGATGCGCTAGATGAGATTTTGGGCATCTGCATCCGACCCGCATCCGCAGCATACACAACACTTTACATCCGCATCCCATCCGCTGAGCAAGACGCCCCATCCGCATCCGATCCGCAAAATTCGCACGTTTCGAAGGACGCGTAGAGACCGCAGGAAGCATATGTTGGTATATATTTCGGATGCTTCCATGCTGCCACGGAAGTACTCACGACGACAAGCAAAGGTAAACCTTTCAACAAACGCGATATGGAGAGACTTCAGCAACGCGTGGAACGCTACCTCGCCGGTGCTCGCGTGGTTCGAGATGCCAGAATGCCTCCTCTCCCGTCTTGGCCGTGCATGGTCAAAGGTGAACCCGAGCATGCGCTCGCTGTCGGCGCGCAATACAAATGAATTGCAGGTCGAAAAATTACAGCACACGGTATATCAGCATCCGACCCGCTACCGATCCGCCGCTTTCACATGTGCGTCCGATCCGCATCCGACCTCGAGCCATCCGCATCCGATCCGCACACCGCAGGAAGTGCTAAATTTTCATCCGAATCCGCAAGTATTTTGCGGATATCCGCGGTTATCCGCCTTCACCCGCGGATGGTGCATCTGCACCTGCGTTTCAAGTCCTATAGAAACGGGGTAATAAGTGCGCTGAAAACCGGCGTCGCGAATATCGAAATCCACCCGGCTCTCACGTAACTGCAGTTGTTTCCCCCAGTGAGGCTACGCGGGAGAAGTCACGTGCTTATGTACACCAATGGGAACTGCCGTAGATTTCGCTCCTCTCACGTCAGAGCATTACGGTTACGTGTGTCCGAGGGGTGGGATCTCTCCAAGTACGGCACCTAAAAAAATAATTATTTCTTCAATACTCTGGCGTGCATGCAGTGCCTAACCATTTATATCGCAGTGTCCCAATCCTTTTAATGCCGCGCGCACTGTGATGTGAGAGACGTGATGTTGACGTAAACGCAACACGGACGGGAAAAGACAGTCAATTTAATCATCCTTGTCACTACAGAAGATCGGAAACTGTGGTGTGACTACGACGTTAGTCCTTGCTTCTCCGAAAGATCCTCGTTGCCCATGAGGTGTGTTCCTCTCACGGCACGTTTGCAAAATAAAAGGGGCACGAACATGCAACGTGCAACGTTACCACGCAACGTTATCCTTTTTCCGAGTTCTGCTAGCCCCGATCTCTCGAGCTAAGAGCTCTGTCTAGATCGAATAAAGTTTCTTCCGTGAGAGACTATACGTAAAACTTCCTTTATTATTTTTTTTCTCCTTCTTCACGTAGCAGGAACGACATTCAGGAACTGGAGAATCAAAGACGCTTCCTACCTGTTCAAAGGTCGTAAACGCGAGTTTGTTCCCTTCATAAAATTCTGGCCCCCGGGTAACGCGCAGACCCTTTAATTAATGCCAGTGACGCGGCCTCCGTCCCTGCTTAGCGAGGTTGTTATGGATCGCCTTCTCCCCAGACGATCTTATTAGCGCTGTTGTAGCTTGGATCCCAGTGATCTGCAATCGCAGGAGATCAGGTGAGACCGAGCTTGGCCTCGTGCTCCAGCGCGCGTATAGTTTGAACCGAGGAAATGTGACCTGAAGTGACAAGTTTGACTTATATACCAATAACGACGTATATACCAATGCCGCAGGTCTAGATAAGAAAGGTTCGCTTGATGCCTTCTCTCTCTCCTTCACCACCTGGGCACATTACGTCAGGACGTCGTCTGCCAATCGCCGCAAACGATTTCAAATACAGGCCTCCTACGTTACCAGTTTTTCTTTTATTCCGTGTTAGCGCCGCGTGACAACTGCGGCTATGAGCGGCGTACAGATGTGGACAGATGGAGAGAGGACAGCAGGAAGGAGTGGGGGATTAGTATGCGTTCTGGGGTGACTTCAGGGGTAACTGTGCCGGCATTCGTCTGGAAAGTCTTCGGAAAACCTGGGGATATCCTCAGACAGCACAGCCGGTGGTAAGGTTCGAACCCACCGCCTCACAGTCTTCAGCACGACCTTGGCTAACCACCAACGAGTGAGACGCCTTAACCCGCTCGGCCATGCCGGAGGTGCCAGGCGGCTTGTCTGTGCAGCTATACGCCGAATGGCTACCTACTCCATACTCAAACGGACACAAAATATGAGATTATCGTATACAGTCAAACTCCTTTACAACGAAACTCAGGGGACAGCAAAAAAAATTTGCAGTAAAGGTATTTTCTTTAAAAAGGATGTCCATTATTGGACCTATAGGGCTCCAGCGGGACCGCAAAAAAATTTGCTGTAGTGGTATTTTCGTTAAAAAGGTGTTCGCTATAAAGGAGTTTGACTGTACTGTCATTCAAGTTTCGAATCTCATTATTTACGAAGTACGTGCCACACGTTCCCTTTTAATGTCATTAAACACCGACAAGCTGATGCTGAAACAAAAGTCCGTTCGATAGATCGTCCGCAAAAAAAAAATTCGTGAAGGAACACCATTTTTTTCTTTATTCCTGCACCCCCAATGTGAGAGGGTGAAAGAGCACACTATCGCCTCTTGCGTCCTGGAAAAACATCAAAAGAAAACAGAAAATGCAACCCAAGATAAGGGCAGTTCCGATAACGTGTCACCCCATACATTTGTTTTCTCTCCGCAAGTTAAAGCTCATCTTCGACGCATGAGGCGGCACTGTGCTCCTTCACCTTCTCACATTGGGGGTGAAGGAAAGACGCGTCTCCGAAGATGCGCAATGAACAAAATAAAGAAAAAAAAACGGTGTTCCTTCACGAATTTTTTGCGGACGATCTATCGAACGGATTTTTGTTGTGAAAACGACTACCATATCAGGTGACCGAAAGGAACATATGTTCTCATTGGGACAACTTCGTAGCTGTAATAATTAAAAAGTTAATAAACGATTTTTAGGTAATTAGTCATTCGGCGATTGAGCAACACATGGCCAAGAACGTCGGCCGGTCCAGAGATGATAGAAGTGAAAACAGGATGTCTATTGCCCGTATAGTTTTTTTATGAAAAATCTGTATCGAAAAAAAAAAAGAAAGAAAGGAAAAGACACCCTGTATGTATGTGATGTCAACTTTTAAAGAACGAAACGGACTCTACACATTGAAAGCTCACTTGATCATTTCCCATTGAAATAATGTTGTGTTTACTGTTATGTTATTGTTTTAATAGCAGGTACTTTCAACACAAAGTGCAACTCACACACACACACACACCAAAGTTGCTTCTATACCCTTGGCGGCGTCGAGCGCGCCGTTTGGCTTCGCCGGTGCCAATTCTCAACAACCCCAATGTTGATTCTTTCTTGAATTCTTTTCAATCTTGCGTAGCACAGTAGGAAGTGGGTTTACGCAAACTAAACCTGTTACTCTAAATAAACAATGGGAGCGAGGGCAGATATTACATGGGCGAATCAGTTGTGGCGAACTCCTTAAGCAGAAAATGGCTTTAAGGTAAATGCCATAACAACTATGCGTGTGCCACCGAACGAATGACATTAAAACTTACCCCACACAGCATGCATATAATGTCATTTTCTTGACCGCGCGGCACAAGTATACAAGTGCTGGTGAACCGAGTCGCGACACCCCATCGAGCGGGTGAGGTTTACCGGTGTTGGTGAAGTGTGGTACCAGTGCCAACTCCGTAGTCAGCACCAAATAATAAGTCTAATTACCACAGCAATTCTACGAATATTCCTGACGACCACCGGTTTGCTCCAGATGCTCTAGTATTACTCTGTGCTTTGAAATTACCCTTGGTGCCCCTCTTGGCGCTATTTTGGTTGTATAGGTTTGGTTTCAAGAAAAAAAAAATAAGGCGCTATTTTCTTTCTCACTCACCCCATGACCACTAGGATTGTTCTGCGAACACATTTCACTTTATTCTCATATCACTCGTGTAATGTCTCAGATGTAATGAAGCAGGGTACTGCACCCCTGCGGTGGAACATCTCATGCCATCGTCATCATTGTTGTTGTTCTTCTTGGAGTCTTATACCATCCAAATCATGCTACGTGTACTGGTGCTTTCGTTCCTTACACTGTGACTGGCAATGACCACGAAGGTGGACTATGGCGCATGCAGATGACCAAGTATTGTATACTTTGTGTACGGCACACAAATCTTTATCAAATCTGTGGTGCAATCGTACCGTTTCCTTTCTTTTTTCTTTTCTGCTTTGGGGTCTACCGTCTTTCTTTCTTTTTTTTTTTGGCGGGGGGGTAGCAGAATTCGCTTGCGCGAATTCAACCTCCCCTTGTTATTTTACCACCAACCACCACCACCACAAATCTTTATTTTTGTTTTAGTCTTCTTTCGCACGCTGTCTGTTGGCGCTATGCTCTTAAAACAGGACCGCATAATAGAGTCAAAGCCAGCCACAGAGTGATATCACGCTTGATTTGTGTAGAGATGAACAAAAGAGTAGAAGGGAAGTAACAGTAAGGAGAGAGCAAGGCCTACGCCTTTTTTGAGACCGTTAACAAAAATGCAAAGTCACAAAGGTCATCCTCCTCCCGTTTTCAACAAATCATTAGAGAGTCACCACGATGCCATTGGGAAGGATGGTTGGCTACGAGTGTCTTATGTGGTGAAGTTTTGTTTTAAAGGTGGTGGTGGTGGTGGTGGTGGTGAGGAGACCAGCTTGCCGTTGTTGGCCTCACTATGTGGGCAGCGTCACGGCTGTAGCCAGGATGAAATGATATTATATGATAACGGATGGATGATGACGGTCGTGAGTTAATGAAATATTTGTTTTCACTCCAGGGGTCGAACCGCATTGTGCGCTTTCAGCATCTTTCTTTTCTTAGTTATCATTCTGTTTTGTGTCTTTTTGTTGGCCCATGGGAGACTTGGTTACCTAAATACTATAGCCCCCTCTTTGTAGGGCAGAGCCACGCTTTGCAGAAACGAACACTTCAGAGCCGCCATTTTGACGCCAAGCCTTAGATGCTGCGTTCCACACTCATCAACTTCTTCAGACTGCATCTGCTAGAAATTTACGTAGTGCGCAGCTAAGTATGAAGTATCAGGAGGGCCGGTTGGTGCGTACTTCGTGGTGCAGCGGCGAAAGGAACAATGGCACTTGTATTGTGTTCGCTTTTTGTCATTGTTCTTTTCGCCGCCGCACAACTAAGCGTAGCTAAGCGTTACGTTTAATAGGGTAGACGTAAAACTCTCGCCTGTAATCCGGCTGCGATCGAAATGCACATAGCTCCGGGGAGATAGGATACGTCGACGCGCTGTCAGAGGACACAATTGCGTTGGCCTTCGGTAGATGATAATTGCATTTTGACGAGAGACAGCCCTGCATCGCTTCCGGGATGAAGGGCTGTGTTGCATAGCAGTAATATTTCGTAACCCGATGTGTCTGCCTGCATGGTTATCGGAAAACGAACTCGTGCGGTGATAAGCCAATACGACGCCGGTGCAGAGGTTGAATATTTATTGGGAGAGAAAGTTTAGCGTGTTTATCAGCATTGGCAGGTCGATCGGTGTGTCATTTCGTCCTCTGAAGTAGAGCGTTAACGTTGGCCAGGGTTGCAGCTGACGTTCCGTGGCAAAATGTATGTCGATTTTTCTCTGTTGCGAGTAATATCAATCGGTGTTCGCTACTCCGTGTTTCTTTATTGTTAAGTTGCTTCGTATGCCAAAAGGTGGCGCGAAGTTTAAACGAGAAATTGAAGCTGAAATATGTTAGTAAATTTATTTTGATCATCAAGTCGGCGTAGTTTATTAAAGTACTTAACTGCGAATATGATGATTCCTTAAATAACCATAAAGCTGCTTGTAAAGTTTGGTTCCTGCACAAGAATCACAACGCACACGAATGCGCCATTACAACACGAGTACCGTGTACCTTTATGTAAGAGGAAGCTCGCGGAGATATACTTCCCTGTTGACACTATACCTTAGACTGGTTACATCGCGAAGAGATGGACTGAAATAGCGCAGGATATTACATTCAGGGATCTTCCCAGAAGTCCAAAGACGTGTCCCTCTACTCAACACAACAGAGGCCGGGAAAGACATCGACTACGACAAATAAAAAATAAAAAATACACGCACTGGAAAGCAGAAAAGTATACCCGATAATAACAGCCGACCGGACACTATACTCTCAATACGACGGATATGAAACGGCCACCCACCCGTTCTATATTTACGGCAAGCGAGCAACGGTCGCGAGAACCAGGAGCTCTATTTCGAGACCCGTCAGCGGACGAATGCAGATGGTTGCACACGTCATGTGATACTCGGGAAGAATGTCAGCCGTCTTGTCAGGAAGACAGAGAATATCAATAAACAGAGCAGAAGCCAAGCAAAACCGAATCATGAGGACGACTGGTTGTCGTGCCGTCCGCAGCCAACGAATGGAAGTGTTGAAAGGGGCATGCCGTATAGTCCCGCCGTAAACCTGTCAGCCGTTGCTTCGCGGGGGAACCACAGAAACACAAGGGCATGAAGGAAACGAATTGTACCGGTCCTCCAGCACGGTGGCTTCTTGCACGGAAAATCTCCAGGGAAGAAAATAAGAGAGCTTGACGGTCGAAATGTGCGCCGCGAAAAAGTTTTCTCTTCGGGAGAAAGAGAGCATTGCGGGCTTCTTTACAATGCTTGCTTCTGCTTTCGCGAGGATTGTTGGGAACGGAATGATGGTGGAGATCGCATAAAGAGAGAACGAAGATGATACGTACTAAAATGAGGCAAAGTGCTTAGTATGATATGTCGTTACAACATGCATGCATGCGTGCGTACGTGCGTTATCTGGAGTGGAAGTAGATGTAACGGGAATAGATTAAGGTTGGCAAAGAATTCCTCTCGCCAAAATGGCAAGATAAAGCGAAAGTTAATGAGTGTTTCTGTTCTTGTGCGGTTAATGAGTAGGGTGGAGTTAATGATGACCGATGAGTACATTCCGCAGTGTTTACTTCACGAAGGCGGACGCCAAGAGTGCCTTAAAGTCTCTGAGCCATAAGCTGTCAAAAGATCAATGGTTTTGTGGCGAGGCTGGATCTTCCCTTCTGCACCGGGTTGACCCCGAACTAGCCCTGGTCCTCCCAACATCCATGCCGCGGCAGCTTACGTCATTGTTTCACAGGCTCCGGCTCAATGTACCATACAGTGCAAGACTCCTGTACAGGCTTTGGAAGGCGGACTCTCCTAATTGTCCAGTCTGTGGCTCAATCGAAGACGTCGAACATATTATAGTTATGTGCCCAAGATACTCTGAGTGTCGTGACAGACTTGTAGCCGCGTTAGGCCGGGTTGACAATCGACCCTTCGGAGTGCAGAAGGTGCTGGGCCCATGGTCAACGAGCATTCAACTGCCAGCTTTGCGAGCCGTTACACAGTTTTTAAGGGACACCAAGCTGTTAGACGGGCTATGACCCTGTCTGTGGCGTTCGTCGCCGCTTCGCGACATCTCCAGTGGGTGTGGGTGGATGTGTCTGGCATTCCTTTCCTCAGGTGATCTGGGGTAGCCGGCCCTCGTGATGAGGGCTACAATCCCCATTTTTTTCTTTCAATAATCATCATCAGCGTCATGACCGAGAGGACGGATGCTTGCGACTAGTTTATAACACAAGTACAATCATCGCACGCTGTCAGGGGCACCGGAGGCTGGGGGCTGTTGGGGGCCTCGCCGCCACCTTTCATGCATTGGAGAGCGCTGCTGGTATTTTGTCTTATCAGGCGGATTATTTGAGTAGTTGTACGTTCGTTGGAATGAATTGTAAGTTTTTTTTTTTTCTAAGAAAGGTAAATCTCTCACTTCACTTGTACCGTCAATGCCCATCTGATAGGAAACACATTCCAAATCTATTGATATTTATATCTGATTATCACATCGAGGAAGACTAAGTCGTTGCCTAATGAACCGAATGCTGTTAGGTGAAGCCGTTTAAGCATATTTTGAGTCATTCTGTAGTGTGTGTATTGCATGTGTCACACTGACGCTTTGTTCTACAAATTGTTCTTAATGTACCGGTCTTCGAAACTTCATCTCGCCTCTCCTGTGACGACGGGCCTCTCCGATGTCCCTCCACGCGGTTACCAAACTGAACAACTGCAATGCGGTGAAAGCAAGGAAAATTCCGTGCGGTCACAGACACGATATGCGTCACAGGAGTAGAAACATGGCGACGTCTTCGTTGTCACAGAGCGTGGTGCACAAAAACTGACAAACAGAACAGACGCCTGAAGGTGCCTTGGTAGAGTATCGAGAAACTCTCCAATCATCATCATTAAAATAAAGTGGTTGTTGTTTGAAGGTGCCTTGAGTGATGAAAGATCGAAATGTGGCAGCCGTCGAAAATGACGTTCAGGAAAATACGGGTACCGGACCCGCACATCTTGATTAGTGGGTTATATCGCACTTAGACCAGGAGAAATAGCTTGGCCATTGCAGGAACTGTACGGTGGAGGATGTCTTACATCCCAAAGGCTCTTTCAAGGAATTCTGGAGTATCTCTCCAAAATTCGCAGCCTCGTCTACTTTCTCCAGGAAGCTGGCCTCGCTCAAAGGCTATAAGTACTGCTCGGACTTCTCGGCAACTCTGCAGTGACAGCCCTAAATCTTAAATTTCGGCCGTCATCATAACCTTCATCTGTTATCACACCATATCATCTCATCCTGGCAACAGTCGTGACGCAGCCCACATACGTGAGGTCTACAACGGCAAGCCTGTTCGTCACCACCACCAACAACAACAACAGAAAAGGTGTGGGTGGGATTCCCGCCGTAGACTTATACCCCTGTCACACGGGCATTTCGATCCTTCTCGAATCCGATCTGCATCGAACTTCCCGAGCACGCTCGAGTTTTGACGCTACTACACGGCCACTTTCAATGCGCATTGAATGGTTGACTTGTGCAAATGAATAAACGGGACTCATTAATTTCGCGTTTCCTATATAACAGCGATATTAGTGGTAATTTATCGTATACCGATGTAAGCATCATTTGTAGCTTCGCGCGCATGTCCGTCTTAAGTTATGACAGTTCACCGGGGTCGAGGATGCAAATGGCGGCCGTCGAGCCGTCTTGAAATTCTCAGTCCTGTTATGGGAACTGTCTTGAGTCAAGCAGGATCAAAGTTCGGTCCTGCTTGGAAGCGGCCGTGTAGCACCATCCGATCTGCATTGGGTTCAAGCAGGTTCGGTCGAGCAGGATCGAAAATGCCCGTGTGACAGGGGTGACATATTTTATTTTATTTTTATTTATTTTGTTTTTCACTTCTGCCACATTTTTTTCCACTATGGCGAAACCACCTCTACCCATTTTAACACTCCACTGAAGGCGTCTACGAAACCCTATTTTCCCGACGCGAAACCATCCATTCCTCCTGTGCATCTCGTTATGGAGACGCTTCCCCTTTTCCACTTGCGCGTTTTCCCTGCCGCCACTTCCGGTAGTGCACTCCGCAACACAAAAGGCATATCCTAAATGCCTCGTGGGCACGCCATGCCAAACCCACTCCTTTCCAAATGCTCCTCACGTCCTGGTATGCTCTACGTCGCGGGCTTCCTTTCTCTTTATTTCCTTCCATTTCTATTTGTGCTGACGAAAAAAAAGAAGGGGAGCCGGTCCCAAATCATCTGATCCAGAATTTTGGTGAAGCTTTGCTGAAGCGATGGAAGATGTTAGCAGAAATCGATCATCTCGCTCCGCTAACTTCCGGCCTATTTCGCCACCAATTGCGGAGCCGCCTTGATCCTATTTTCGATGCGGAATAACGGCGCCCACAAATGGCGTACGAGCGAGTAGCTGTATTGGAAATTGGGAATTGTGGGAAGGGAAAGAACATCATCATTACGGCGAGTTTATTGCGTGGAGGAGAAGAAATTTGTATCGATTCGACAGCCGCAAATATGAAGCCGATATAATGTGGACAAAATGATATTCAACGTGATTCGGGAAAGTCTCTTCGGGAAGGTTATGTGTTGAGTATAGGGGAAACTCTTTCTGTTTTTTTCTTTTTTTTTATCTGCGTTAGCTGCGCGAAGCAACTGTAGCCACGAAAGGCGTATAGAGACGTGGATAGATGGAGAAAGAACAGAATGAAGTAATGGGAGACAGGAGGTTAAGACGCGACCTCGGCCGACCTCAGGGGAAAATGTGGGGACCAGGGTTGTGGAATGGGGCCACCAATTCCATTCCAATTCCATTCCAAGGAATGAAGATTTGTGATAATTCCATTCGTTTCCATTTGGAGATTTACAATTCCATTTTGGAGATTTGCGATAACTCCATTCCTTTGAATTCCTCAGAATGAAAAGGTATGGCCAATTCCCACTCCTGGAATGGGCTTGGCAACCCCATTCCATTTCGTTAATTCCATCAATAAAAGAAAAGGGACCGACAACCGTAGTGGCTAGCCCAGCAGCCACCGGGGCGTAATTCCATTCCAATTCCATTCCTGCGAAAAACTGCCTACTTCCATTCCTATTCCATTCCCGTACCTTCTTTTGTTTGCTTGAAAGCTTTAGGGAATAGCAAGCCCGCATCGTGGCTAGCCTTTCCCTTCTCTTTTTTTTAATTTGCATTAAACATATCCCCCCCCCCCTATTCCTAAGACAGTTTCCGCCATGCCATTCCAATTCTATTCCGGGCTCTGATAAATCTGGAATCATTCCGGAATCATTCCAACTCCGGAGTGGCAACTCCGCAACCCTGGTGGGGACATCCACATGGAAAGTTTCCCGAAGAACCTCACACAGCACCGCCGATGGTAGGATTCGAACACACCACCTCCCAGTCTTCATCATGACCTCGGAGCTGCAACAAACGAACGATTGCGGTATACGCTCAGCGGTACCACTGGTAATAGGGGAACCAGTGTTCCACGTGTACCCTTTTGGAGACTACGCTCCGGGATGAGTGATCTCCTACAGGCCAACTCCGCCGGCAAATCTATAAGTACGTCTGCGATTGGCGTAGCGCGCTCACATGCTTCAAAGAGTTCCTAGTCGCAGAGACACTCGTTGGAGATGACGTACATAGAGTATGTTTGCGTGCTTTTAATGCAAACACGTGAAATATTCGCGTTAATAAAACATGTGAATCGGCTTCCAGGCGCTCGTGCGCCCTGCTCTCAATGTGCGGACTACATTCGCCGCTCTTGTACCCCTACGTCTGTAGCTCTTATGTTTCTGCGAAGTATGAAGTTATAACGTCTAAGGTGTCTCGGTGTGCTCTCACATATGTCCTGGTCGAACATCGCACGCGCTATGGACAGTTTTATGTTCTCAATAATGTGTTATCGAACGCATTATTCTCACACTTTTTGCACTTCAGAGAGAGAGAGACAGACAGACAGAACTGGCAGATATGATGAAAGTTAGAGTGGCATCAAATCAACGACAGCGCCAGAGCTGCTTAATTGAGCTCGCCTTTCGCTACGTGCATAGATTGCCCTTTCGATTGTGGTTCGCAGCAAGACCTTCTTCCGTACGTATACTTCCTAGGACGACACATAATGCCGCTTTTGACCTGCGCATACACAGGCAGTACCGTTACGCTACAGTCACTAAATAGGGAGCAGAGTAGAGACACTCAGCCACGCCGGCGAGCGAGACCGCCATCTTGGGTCCGGCATGGCTGCGTCGCCTAGCAACGGGACGCCAATCTCCCCCTTCTCCGCCGGAAAACTGCTCGCAGTCGAGCCAGCTCGCAACCGACAAAACCGGTTTTGGATGGAGGGCACTCAACATGGACGGAGCGTTTTTGGGAGTAGAAACCACGTGACACGATCGTCCCAATCGAGGACACCGAACGGCGGCTCTGGCGTGGAAAAGGAATGCGATACTCTGTACCCCTATTTAGTGACTCTATAGCCATGACCTGCGAACCGGCAACCGCCGCTGCCACTTTTTCTCTGAGGCACGTGACACCAACGTCACAGCCAACGTGACTCTCCGAACTGACCAATCTGGATAGCGCGCCGTCTTCTCGTTTCTTCCCTTCATCTCGCGCCAATGGGGAGAAGGGTTTTCGGCGATGCGACGGTACGGGAGAGGATCTTAACGAAATTGAGCCCTTCACAGCTCTCGCTGTAAAAGAAAAAAAGAACGAAGGGAAAAAAAGAAGAAAGGAAAGAAAGAGAGAAGCGCAGGATATTCCGGATCTACAGAACACAACGAAGCAACAAAGACACACAAGGAAGACATCGGCACAATCGTGGCACAATTCCTTGTGCACCATTGTCTTGATGCTGCCGTTGTGTTCTTTATCATGAAATCCCAACTACCCCACTTGGAAGCCTAATTGAACAGGATCTTCGTAGACAATGGTCTTGTTAGGGTGACATATGCCTTTAGAGTACGTTCGTCCTCGGATCCAATGATTTCGCGACAATTTTATGCTCTCTGCATCGATTTGCCGTATAATACTTTGTTTCTGCTACTTTACCCAGTTCGCCTACCGCGAATAGGTATCCCAATTATCATTATTTAAATAAAGTGCCATAGTTTTTAGCCCCTTTCACCAACGCTCGGTATTTCAAAGCTTCATGTTTCTCTCCAATTCACTTCGTGGAGCATCATAGTCCAATACGACGACATAAAAGGAAATGAAAGAGAAAAGGAAATCTGCGCTGAGAGTTAACCAACATTTCTCGGCAGCTCGTAATTCAGGTTTGATTCCCTTCTGAAATCCACGTGCGCATGCAATTATGTTTCTGGTGGGATTTATGGCGTTCCCTGTTTCCGCTGTTTAGCATCATTGTGCCCTGTTCGAAATGCACATATATATAAAAGAACATTTCCGCGCTTTTAATGTTTTGCAGCGCACTTAGCAATGCACGCAGAGCACTCAGCACAATGCGCCATTTACATGCGACGAGTTCAGCGCACGCGAGGCTCTTATTAAACGCAGAACAGGACGGAATTTCAAAATATTACCTTCGAGCCTGATCGCCACGTGCTCTTGCATGCATCCATATTCAGTTCATATGAAAGCCCACTTGCAATGGTAATGGGGTAGGTACAACGACGCCTGCGGTGAAATACATCATGGCAGCAGTTTATTCAGAACCGTAAGCTCGGGTGGTGGTGGGGTTGCAAAAAATGGGAGGTGCTTCAGTTACATTGTAAGAGTAACACACAGGAAAAAGATAGGGGGTCTGCCAAACATTGGAGGGGGGGTTGGGAGGGGGTCTTGGTAAACCACTGCATCATATATCTGCTGTCGTTAGCAGTGATGGCCAGTAGTTAACTACATGTAGTTAAACTTCTAGTTAAACTACCTGATTGTAGTTAAAAAGTAGTTACCAACTACTTGCAGAAATGTAGTGGCAACTACTAGTTAAACTACTGTTTTAAGTAGTTAACTACAGTAGTTAGGTTACTGAAGACGCCAACTACTTCCGATTTTGCAGCAAGCTTTACGACACGATTGTGCTTCCGACTTTTACCTTGTGCTACTTGTTTGATGAGAACGGAGGTGCAGAGGAATTGTGTCGTGCATGTGTACTAA
Organism: Ornithodoros turicata; assembly: GCF_037126465.1. Taxonomy (NCBI): domain Eukaryota; kingdom Metazoa; phylum Arthropoda; class Arachnida; order Ixodida; family Argasidae; genus Ornithodoros; species Ornithodoros turicata. The sequence continues at coordinate 135,829,895 of NC_088202.1, read as the reverse complement.
CTTTTAATGCTTGTCTAGTGAAACCTCATTTGCTGTGAAATAATTCTGCAACTTAGTTTATCGCGTAGGCACAGAAAGAATCCCACCCCAAGCTTTGTAGTCGACGATCGTAGCAATAGCTTGAGCCAAAGGTTAACATTGCTTGTGATTCATATTTAGGTGTCCAAGAACACTAGAAGGGATTGGTGTTGATGGACAACATTCAGTAGTTATAGATGTAGTTAAACTACATTGCAGTAGTTAAAGAAGTAGTTTTAACTCTCCCCTGAAAAGTAGTTGAACTACTAGTTAAACTACTCAATCGCAAAGTAGTTAGTAGTTATAGTTAAACTACTGTAGAAGTAGCTAGTGGCCATCACTGGTCGTTAGTATACTTGGTTGTGTTGCGTTCCACGGAAATTCCTTGGAACCATTCCGAAATCGCTAGCGTAGTGCTCCTTATTAACCGTCATTATATGAAGAGAGAATTCCTTCAGAAATCGTTTGAAGAGAACTCAACGATGTCCTCAAACTTCAATTACGATGAGCCTCGTTCAAGAAGGTCTCGAAGCATCGCAATTTTTAGAAGCTCAGTTGTCGATTAATGGTCTTATTCGTAGTGTTTATAATTCCTCCCATACACAAACGGCTTATTTAGGGAAAGATTCGAGATGATGTTTCGTCGCCTTGTGGAAACAATACGCATCTTTCGACTTCAGGACTTCGTAAATGTTTCTGGAGATGAGTTTATTGTTGCAAACGTTCGCGTACAGACTGTACTGTCCGTGATAATTAGTGTAAGATCGGCGTTACGAAATTGGCGTGTCGTTTAGATCCTGCCAGTCCGAAGCAATTGCTCCTTTGGGGAACACTAAGTTGCAAGACTGAAGCACGACCGTGTGGGTAAAAGCGTTCGTTATTGGCATAGCTCCAAGGTCGTGGTGAATGCTGCGAGATGGTTCGAATCCTATACCACCAGCTGTGCTGTCCGACGTTTTCCCTGGGTTTTACGGTAGACTTTCCAGACGGATGTCGACACACTGCCCCATGAAGTCGGCCCAGGACTGCATACTGACCCCCCCCCCGTCCCCCACTCTTTCCTGCTGCTTCCACTCTTCAACTGTACGCCGCTCATAGCCCCACTTGCTTCGCTGCGCTACTACGAAATCAAAAATAAATGAATAAGTCCCAGATTCGCACCTTTTCGCGCCACGCGTGAGTACCACAATGCAACTGAAACCACGTGCGGTGGGATGACGTCCACATATGGTGATAGTACGGCAGGACGAAGCTGGAGTCGAGCCAGTTAGCGAACACACTCGACTTTAAGTGGGTCTGTGCCGATATTCGTAAGGGACGTCCACCCAAAGGCACTAGAAAAAAATAGAAAAAAGCAGAGTGCATGGCAGCCAGTGTTGTATCCGTTACCGAAATATGGTATCGTGATACCGACACTCGTTATTTCAGTAAATAGTATCAACATGCCGATATCGATACTTCTTTTTTAAAGTAAAGGAGTACCCCTACCGTTACAAAAAAAGAAAAAGAAAAAAGGTAACGCGATACTTTGCCCGATACTTTTGTTGGAAATACGGAAATGATACAACATAGCAATCTCGCTTACGTGAACACCCCATTTGTATGCTTAGCAAACTGGGAGAACACGGTTTTGCGGTAAAAGGCCAGCATATTTATTATGTAGCTCGGACACTTTGCCTCACCTTTTATCAACACCTGGTTCTCAAAGTCTTCTTCTGCCATCCTAGCAGGCCGTGGTCTCTCCGGCAGCTGACAGAGGTGAATATGACAATTACCGGTACGCTAGTGTCAGGTCCACACATGGAGTCCAATGACATAGGAAACCTATCCGAAGTTAACAATACCACAGTATATGTGTGCCGTGGTTATTTCCTCCAGATTCGAAGAAAAAAAAAGTGAATAGATTGGCTCAGATGCAGGCTAGCTGGTGGATAAACTCCGTGATAGGCAAGCCTGAGCGATGGGCAAGACACGTAAACAACACAGCATGAATTCCCAAGCAGCACAATGTACCGAAAGTCGAGTGCAATAGGGGTGGACGGGTAGGTGGAAGGCCTTGAACAAACTGGTGAAACTAAGGAACACCGATAAGACGCATACCGTCCACCCCTATTGCACTCGACTTTCGGTACATTGTGCTCCTTAGGAAGGCTCAAAACCAGCAACACGTTTAATCGATAATAACAAACTTCGAGAACATGGAAATACCAGGCCTTCAGGCGCCTCCTCTGACCTTCCTTCAACTTCCCAAGCAGCAAAATGTACTGAAAGTCGAGTGCAATAGGGGTGGATGGTATGTGTTTTATCAATGTTCTTGAGTGTCATGAGTATGTTCAAGGTCTTCCACCCACCCGTCCACCCCTATTGCACTCGACTTTCAGTACATTGTGCTGCTTGGGTTACTTTGTCTTCAATTCCCTACTCCCCTCTCTCTGTCTCCCACGCACCGTCTACGTGTTCTTAAGTTTGTTATTATCGATTAAAGATCTTGCTGATCTTGAACCGTCTTGTTGTTTTGTTTACGTGACTTGCCCATCGCTCAGGCTTGCCTATCGTGGAAAAAAGGTTGAACATTTGTTTGGTATAATTCCCGTTCCGGAGCACGAAGGCGTGTCCCCAGACTCCTTGTGGAGCGCTAGGCGGACCAGTGACGATGAATAAGAGCAAAAAATATGTTCGGTGAAGAAAGCGTGGGACACTAAAAAAGTATCGGTATCTGCAACGATACGGAGATCACGTTACCGTAAATTTGCAAGGCAAATACTTTTCCGATATCGATTTAAAAAACTATCGTGATCCGCACTCCGATACCGAAAAAAAGTATCGATTACTGTGACAGCGTTACGTACAACACTGACAACACGGATGGTAGGGTTGTGCAGTGATTTGAGCGTAGTTGAGTGATCAGATGGTGGTGGTCGGAGCGGTCCCGAGGCCAACTTCCGTCTCGGGCATGGTAAACGTAGATAATTTATTTATTTATTTATTTATTTATATGTGTCTACTAACAGCCTAAAGCCTTACCAGCAGTACACAATAAAAACACACAACACAGGAATGTATTAATACAATAAAATTAAACGTTCACAGCACAATGAAAGAGCAGCTCGCATTGGCCATACTTATACAAACATCAGAGTTCACATGCGCGGCGAAGAGCTGATTGGACACTTCTCATATTACTATTAAACAAGTCAACGCAAGCAGAATTAATGTTACTTGAAATCTGTATTCTTAATGAGGGACATTTTTCTGTAGAGCTACCAAAAACATGGAACATTCGCAGCGCCCTGGTGTTGCGCTTTGGGACGGAGAGAGCTAGCTTCGTAATTACACTAGTACAATCTACACGATTTTGTAGACACTTATACAAAAATATCTGATCACGGTAAACCCGTCTGCTCAAAAGGGATGGCAGTGAAATGCTGTCACTTAACCACGGAAAGCGGTACTCTACTACAATAATCACCCCTCTTCCTTTAGAATCACTGTCCAATCGAGGAATGTATAAATTTTGTCACGTGCGGTCAACACAAGTGATAAAAAGATAAAAACACCGAAACTACTGTTTATTAACGTACAAGCTTTCTTGCAGTAGTCTGCATTTAGTCAGGCACAAAAGTTACCACCTTTGTACCTGACGAAATGCAGTCTACTGCGAGAAAGCTTGTACATTAAAGGGGCTTTAGAGGGGTTGGCGTTTGTGGGTCTCAAAGGCTACTGCAATCAGGTATATTCGGTACTCAATATTCATTATTTTGAATACACTCGATCGCAATGCAATGCAGGAAGAACAAGGAGTACGCGCTATTTCGCGATGCGCGCTGATTGCGAGGTGTGCGTAATAAAGAGTTTCACGTCAAACTGACGAAAGGGTACGTCGTAACGACGAAATGTTCCATAACGTGTGGATCTTTTCAAGAAGTGTCTCACTAGAAACTGCATTTTCTGTCTGGAATAGCATTGGGGTACGTACAATATAAGAGGCGGACTTCATAATCACAAAACGACGTTATTATAACCGTCCCAGCAGTGCAATAGCTTTTGTTGCGCACCCATCTGCAATCTGATCCATACTGCTCCGATCGCAGTTGGCAGGGCTTCTCGCGGTGACTGTGTAGCCTCTGTTTCGTAAAGTTTCGTTGTTTTCCGAGCGTTGTCTATAATTTGTGTGTTTCGTCGCGTTCATGCGCTGATTCCTGTTACGTTGTATGGCGGCATTAGCGAAAGCTACCGCTACTACAGAATATGTGTCTCGGCGAGGTGTATCCTTACGCGTCACAGCCAAGTCGGAGCTCCCCTCGTACCGCGTTGATTGGACAAAGAAATGCGTGAAGGGGCAGTTCCCGCAATATAGTTCCTTTGACAACTGGATGCGCTGGGGGTGACGTCGGTTTGCGCCGATTCGGAGCAAGGAAAGAGGAACCTCCAAATTGGCACATTTATTCACGTTTTAGTTACAAACGGCGCAACGGGTGAACCTAGTTCCCTTTTGCATTATTGACAGGATGACGAAATCTTTCATATCGCGAAGAGAATTTTTTGCACTTTAGTGCCCCTTTAATAAACAGTAGTTTGTGTTTTTATCTTCTGTTAGTCACTGTCCACAAAAGAACGCACAATGATAGGCACGCGAAAACAAATTAGGCGCGAAATTTAAGTACTATATATACGCATGCCATTTGTTTTGTTCGTAAATGTTTTCCATCTTAAAAGCTCTACAGCGAAAATTCTTTAGACTCCCATTTTGTTGGCACTCTTATGAACTCCTAGGATGTGCTATGTGGCGCCCTGTCTGGGACAGGCACCCGTGGCACCCGCCCCAAGTTCCCCTTGGAACAGGGGAAGGGATCGTCCGTCCTGACCGGACTCCAAAGGGAGCTACCCCTGCCGTAAAGCCAGGGAAAACACCGGGATTGATAACAGCAGAATCAATTTGCTGCTAGGTCTAGTTTGCTCGCTGGAGAAACCCATCAAATCTGCAATGGAGCCAAACAAACGAAGCCCCAAAGAAGCCAGGTCCCCCAAACTCACTTCGGAAAAGCGTGCAACGAAGAAGGCCGCCACTAGATACCCCACTGTTGCCGTTCCGGATCACTTCAGCGCGCTAAGTTTAGCGGCAAAATGTTTTTGTTGTTTCTGCGAGTGAATCTAGTCTTTATATGTCCAAATAAAACGCGTGTAACAACTTTCTGTATCGTGTTTCACTTTTTGGTCTCGTTTTTAAACGTGTTGAGCGATCGGAAGGATCTAGTGCACGGCTGTGTGCATCACATAGCGTACCTGTCGTACGAGGCGCCGCAGGCGCAGTCGTCCATTTCTCCTTCGGTGACTTGGCCTGGCTCGGATTGTGCTTCAACTGGATCTTCAGCGCGCTACAATCAAACGCAAGCCAACGTCTGGTAACAATGGGGTATCTAAGGGCGGCCTCCGGCATTGCACGCATCGGGATAGGAACAAATACATGGGAAAATGGCGACCTTGGGGGACCTGAAAGAAGCATCAAGTAACACATCAGCGCAAAGTACCCAGCGTTGAACGCCTAGCATCTTTCCAATATTTTTTTCTGTTCTGCTCAGAATGTTGTTTATTACTCAGGTAGATATAACAAGGTAGACATAACTACATGAATACCCAAAACGCACTGATACAGGATCCACATCGCGTGTAATCGTGATTATAGGCAGCGATTGTGATCGTTGTCAGGTGCGGACAAAGCGAGACTCGGCGACAGAGATCAACAACGCAGACACGCGTCCCCCTTTCGCGAACATGATTACACAATTCGAGGAGGGTTGGCGCAGTCGCAGTGGCTTCCTTTCACTTCTTCGTCTTCTCGCTACTCGCACTATGGCGGGCTACTCGCACTGCCGGTTCCGGGTTGGCAAGATAGCGGCGATAACAGCGGCCCGCACGAAGAAAAGAACGTCGACAAGCGCCGAAACAGATGAAATCGCATTTGTATTAATGTGAATTTCTTTAAAGTAGACATCCTGGACCAGTGTTTTCTCTTCATTTGAAACTTCTGGAAGTATTGTGCAAAGCGTCCACCAGACGGCTGCAAATGAAAACGAAGATCACGAACGTGAAGTGCGGACGGTATACGGCGTGCCCAGCAGGATTGCGCCGACCGGGATTGCCGACCGTACTAATTGTCCTATTCACACTTGTATGCATTACCACGTTATATTAATTTTTCCTCCAACAACACCAGGATTGCCGACCGATCCAGATTGTCTGTGTCAGTGTGTTTTGGGTATAAGACACTCACAATCGGATTAACCTAGGGAAATCAGTAAACATGCACGACCACGCGACCGTTCCTCAATGAACTATAAGAGGTATAGACCAGCGGCACAATCGCTCTACTTCACCTAGTACCATCAATTGTGCCTCTAAGTACACCACAATATACTTGTGCAACGATCAGAGGGAACATCACGCGTATGCTGGGACTCTGGGCGACGGCTCTGCACCTGTTGCGCCACAACACGAAGTGGGCAAAGGATACCACTAGCAACAAAAACCTGTCGGAGACACGCCTCTCCATGCGGCGCCTAAAGGACAAACTAAGGACCAAAATGTCCTCGCAACGACGCGCTCTTCAAAAACGAGCCAGGTCGTTTTCTATTATTTTCTCTTATATGACCCGTTACGAGACAGTTATGGTACACTACACCATGACCCCACATGTTCAGAATTTCACCTTTACCATACTCCTTGATAATCACGAAGGGCAACGTTGCACAAGGTTGCTAGCTTCTCGAACGCAAGAAATCTGTGCAAAACCTCACAAGCTTAAAGGTTAGCCTTGTTTCTGAGGGTTCGTACTCAAAGCCTTTGCAATCAGAACGACGATAGGCAAGCCACGTAACCACATAATACGCGGTGGTTCTGTTACAGGTATTCAATGCTTCCAATATCTTTCGATCCAGCATTTCAATGCTCGGGCATCGCTATTCTGAAACTCTCCGAAAAACCTGATGCGCGTTAAGCCTTCTGCCAACAACGCTTGCGGGATTAGTATATCCTCCAGTCGTTTCATCTCACACTTGCATCGGCTCAAGTAATCTTGGAATCAACACGCAACTCTTCAGAGAATGAAGGGGAGTCAGGAGGCATTTCGAGATACAATACGTCTACATTCGCGGCTTCAACGTCGCAGGAGGTCCCGACTTGGTTCCAATTGCAAACAAGGTACATATGCCCGTGTGGTTTGGCTTAACGAGGCGTTTGCGCAATACGCACGTAAGGGAACCGTTGTAAAGTTCAGAATAGTTTACTTGAGAAGAAAATAAATCATACAAATTTTAGTGTCCTTGTTTTACTACCAATGATATGCTTTTGATATAATAATGAGTGTTTGTAGTCGCGTATACTGTAGAATAGCAACGCAATACTTTTGTTTGTGCCACTGCACCGAAATTCCTGACGAGTATGTGCGCGTGTGTTGGCATCATGCATTTCTTTCGAACTCGATTCATATATTGTTGACGAATTCTACGCGGGGTGTTGCGACAATTAAGAAAAGAATGCAAAATCATGATAGCCTTGCTGCACAGAGAGCGCTAGCGAAGCGAATCGACGTCGAGGTACGCTAGAAAAATGCAGACGACCAGTAGCAAAAGTATAGCTGCTTACGTACCTTACTCTGCCGTCTATCCATCGCTTGCGCTGCTCGGCTTCTTTACTTTTTCCCAGACTACGGGTTTTTGTTTGTTTAGCAAGATTGATTAATTGATTGATTGAGATATAAGAAATAGGGAGCTGTGAGGGTGAGGCAGGACAAAGTCGGGTCAGGCTACTCCGGTACACGTGAATAGAAAAAGCACGTTTAGGAACAGCGTAAAGTGTAGATGGAGGAGGACGAAGAAACGTAGATGGAAGAGGAACACAATTGGGGGGGGGGGGGGGGCATTTATTGGCAGAAAAAAAGGAGAAGGAAAGATAAAAGGGAAAGGTCAGCCATGCAGCACGCCGGCTTGCTATTCCCTAAAAAATGAAAATAAATAAAAAGAAATAAAAAGGAAATAAAAATAAATTCAATTAGTATTAAAAGAGGATTAAAAGTGTTCCACTTTATTTGAGACGTGTATTTGAGATGTGATGGTGGCAAGCCAAAGACATCTTACATATGACTTATTACTTTCACAGTAACGATAGCGCATTCATCAAATAACTCTTACTTGCGATGGTGCTTGCCATGATTCAGCCCACTGTCCCAAGAAGATGGTGTACAATGCCTGTCGTCGACCATCGCGACATAATGATCACAAGGACCGTGCTACCAGGACGAACGCTTTTTTTTCTTTGCCGTGCTTGTCCACAATTATGACAACTGCAAAGCCATAGTCATGTTCTCACATCCTTGCCCCCTTATGTCCTTAATTCCGTTTAGTTGACGTGCGTACAAATATCCCGATACCCGAAGACAAATTTTGAAGCCTCCTGTTGCATCCAAATATTTTGCCTTTATGGTCTACTAGATGAAAGATGAAAGTCTACTAGGGTCTACATGGTCTACTAGGAAGCTCAAGAGCATATCTCTGTCATCAAAACGATTCGCAAGCGGTTTTGCCGCTACCCAGTGAGAGGATTACATTCTGAGAAGATGTGGGTTCGAGTCCTACATCTTCCATCTTTCATCACTTCCCTTCTCACTGCCCACCAGAGATGCAGTTCGCGAACCGGTTGAACGGAAATGATTCACTCGATATATTTTCCAAGATCTCACAGAACTATGGTACAATTACTATAACCTGAAAGCTGATGTAACTATCAGTACACGCAATAACCTCGTGCAGCCCACACGGCATTGCAGATGAAAGATACCTACCGAAGTAGGGATGTTACGAAACTTATCCTACACGAAAGCTCACTGGCTCTCACCCAGACAAACCTTGTTTGAAGAGGCGTAAGCTGCATCTAACGTCAAAAGCGGCCCCTCCGACTAATGAGACTGGTGCTCTAAATGCAGACTTGTTTACTCTTCGAGGGGGTTTGGAAAGAGGATTCCGCGCGGCATAAAATCGATGCACTACGAAAATTAAGTCGTCTATGCAAAGTTGGGCTCAGCATTAGGATTCAGGAGAACTGCGTCGTGTTTCGTCCTAATATAGCCAGGTGCCGAATGAATAGGGACATTAGGGATTGCTTAGCATGCACCGTAGCATTCAAGCACATTTGGTCATTTGTGCGCCATTAGGCCAGCACGCAAATGCCTCCAGACGGAAATGCACCGTTTGTTCTGGCTGTATAGTGTTCTGTCCGGCTACGTGCACGAAATCTGAAAGATCAGGACTGACACGAAAATTTTTTCCCACTTTTATTTTGAAGCACATTCCGCGAGGAAATCCGTATTCTTCAAATAAAGCTTCTGAGTACAAAAGGAATTCTGAGCGTGGTTAGCCTGCCCTCTACAAAGTAAAAGAAATATGAAAACAAACTTTCGGCGCTTCACTGTTGAGAAGCTACAGCTAAGTGTTAGTGCCTTCGGGGGCAGTTCTGTTAAAGGTAGAAATAAATATCAGTAGAGAAGATAATTTAGAAAACACGCCCATAAAATTTACGAGTATAAAAAGGTGTTGAAACACTTCGTCCCAAGGTATGTTAAATAAACTTGAAAGAAAGTGCCATGTGAAAGGACATTCAAATTTTTACGGCGAAGTGATGTAATAGGGGCTTAGAATATCGGCATCGCGAATACCGAGACTCGTCGGGCTCTGACATCAATGCAGGCATCCCCGCTAGTGAGGCAGCGCGATGAACGGTCACGTGCTTGCGTCTACCAATGGGAATGGTCGCAGCTACCGCTCCTCTGACGTGAGAGCTTGACGCGTACATGAGCTCAGGGGTTTATATCTCCCCATCGTTATTTCCTCTATACACTGGTGTGATGTACAATGCGTGCATGATGCAATGTACCGCATATATTGACATGTACGAGCCAATTTAAAGACTGAAACGAATTCCAAGGGCCATCTTTTGGAACGTACTTCGCTGCATACCTATAACTAAGGCTTGCATAAAAATAAAACTTTATAGACACCGAAAAAGTATCACATAGTTATATTAAAGGGTATTAAGCATTTATGCAGCGAATAATTCAGCGTGTCTCCGCAGACCTACGTACTCGTGCCGCCCAACATCTGGTATCATACGCGAATGAGATTGCTGAGGCAGGGTCCGTAAAATATTCACTAAAACTTCTCTGACTACGCATGCACGTGTTACGTAAGAAATCCCAGAAAGTGCGTTTTAATTACGAAATATACGCGTCGCCTCACTCAATGCTCATGCACACGCTTATGCCTTATGTAAACCTGCCCGTTTGTTCCATAAAGTGAAACATACATGCTTGGCGCAGATACGACAGATAAATTTTTTTAAAAAGACACTGCGAATAATGAAGACAGCGTACATGCGGTCAGAATTGTAAAACTGTGCATTTCAAGGACACCTCATCATATCCCTACCGTGTTGGAATAGGGCTTGGCTTAGGGCTTGGAATAGGGAAACGGCGTCCGCGGAAGAGCGCCACTGCCGTTAGCAGATTTGCCGCCAAAATGTAAAGGTCATCAGGTTTTGACTGTCCAGGCCTTTGTCCACTCCGCATGCACGGTACATTTGGTGTTTCAAAGTTATTGTAATATGTGAATATTATTTGTACCGTATCCAAGTAATTTCCCTGTTTTCAACTTTAATAGTCCTCTAAATAGCACGTGGCAGCGAAAGAAAACCGGATCCGCACTGCGAGGGACCTATTTCATTGTTTTTGCTTTGCGTGGCGGTTTTGCTTTTTCGAAGATAGTGCCCTCTAGAGAGATGACGTCAGTGAATAGACTCTATAAAGGGAGATGCGATTCACCTGGAACGTCACTCTCTTCATATACACTTACGAGGGTGTGCCGAAAAGTTATCGGCCCGACACCCAAGTAAACGACTCAGAATCATAAACTTTAGTACAATTTGATATGTTCACCTTGAAGTTCAACTCACTTGGTACATCTTTCCTGAGGCTTCTTTAACTTTTGAAAAAAGATAACTCGACGTCTGCTCTCTGAAATTGCGCGCGGTTGTTCCTATCACCTCCGAGTCCCTGAGAATCTCTTTTCTTCCAACCTTTAACTTCCACTTCTTTTTTTGCAGGTTTGGAACCAAAAAAATAGGGCGATGTGGGGAGATCCAGCGAGCACGGCGGATGCTCATTAAACTTCCAAGTCCTTCAGAAACTGCATTGTCTTGCCTACAATGCGAGCCGATGCATTGTTCTGCAAAGGGAGAACGGCTTTCCGTAGCTACCCGTGCCGTTTTTCCCTTAAAGGGTGAACCGCATGGCACGAAAAACTGTCCGAAAACTGGCCGAACCGAAATCGGGACCAAACTTTTTCCTGTGCATCACCGCATGCTACCGAAATGCACCCCGAATTTCGGCCGAAGACTTTTGGCCTTGGGGAACATCGCCTTTCAACCATCCAGGTCAATGAGATAATCCCTGTATTCATAGGGGTAGAAGTCGCACACACAGCAACATTCAACCCCATTGCTACGTCATCGTTGCTATGGTTCTCCTTCCGGCTGGATAGCTATTGGATGCTTCTACTACTTCTACTTCGGTTGGCGTTACTTCCCATTTCGGAGGAGAAATCTGGCTTGGCCAGATCGGGCCGAATTCGGCACGGAATTCTGTTCTCCGAAAAAAGTTCGGTCCCGAATTCGGTTCGGAAAGAATTCGGACGCTTTTCGGGTTCACGCTTAAGGCGGACTTTGCTTCAGAGAGAGTTTGCTGCACCGTCACAAAATTGTTTTATTCGCTTCGCTGTTTCGCTGCTTCGCGCTTATTCGCTGTTTTATTCGCTTTTCGGTTCACGCTTAAGGCGGACTTTGCTTCAGAGAGAGTTTGCTGCACCGTCGCAAAATTGGTTTATTCGCTTTGCTTTTCTCCCGCGATTTAAGGAAGCAATGTAATCGGCGCCAGCGTGCAGAGCATGGTAGCAAACGACAAAGCGTTATTTTCATTCGCAGGGATCTGGAAAACTGCAGTAAACATGTCGAATTTGTTGATTGCGATCAATTCCCCGACTATTACTGTAGGGAATGACATCATTTTGGCCCAAATATCGCGGACGGGTGTGCCGGGAGAAGCGATTTTGTTGCATCTCCCATAGACTCCCATGTATTGAAAATTTTACAAACTTTAATTCGCCAAAAATCGGTGGATCACATCAGGCCTCCAACATATTCCATTCCTTGGATAAACTCGAGGGGAACAGGCCAGTACCTGTTTTGTGTAGAAATTTAGCGAGGTTTACGAGAACCCCTGCGAACAAAAATTCCCCATCACGTCACTTGATGAGAGGTGAGTCCGCTTTAAATCCTCCTTTAACCGGCAGAGCAAGCTACAGTAGTATGCAGCATTAACTGTTCCACCCTTCTGAAGATAATCAGTCATCCAAACACCTTCCTTGTACCAGAAAAACGTGACCATGACCTTTCCCACGTATCGGTGATCATACCTGGGTAAATTACTTCTAAAATGTAATTAAATTACATTACTCATTACTGCAATGAAATGTAATGAAATTACAATTACTACGAAAAAGTAATCACATTACAAAGTCATTACTGCTAGTTTAATCGTAATGATATTGAGGATGTGGAAATTCATTGTCAGACAACACTACGTTGTAAAAAGAAGACACATTTTATTCTGTGCCGATTGAGTGCGTCACCGTTCATAGTGGGCGTTGGAATTCTTTCAACTCACCAGTCGGCAACTCTTTCTGCCAAGCGCCAACACAGAACACAGAGTCGATTCTTTTGTAAAAAGTAATGAGTAATATCATTAAAATTACTGCCAAAATGTAATTAAATTACATTACAAATTACATAATATCAAAAGTAATGCATTACACTACAAATTACCAGCAAAAGTAATTTATTACTGTAATTTCGTTACTACCCAGGTATGTCGGTGATACTTGAATTTCTTCGGCCTCGGAGTACGCGAGTGGATTCCATTTTTATCCCAAGATAATTGTGATGCCACCATGTTTCATCAACTGTAAGAGGCCGGTCAAGAAAAGTGTCACTAGAACGTTCCAAGTGCTACAAAATCAACTTGGAGGCATCCATTTTGCGTTTGTTCTCATCGGCATCCAAACATTTCGGCGCCCACTTGGTTAACCGCTACCAGCAGGCTTAGCTTCCGCGCACCCACGTCTTCATGAACTACAGACCAATTGCTTTCTCTGGATATATGCCTAAGGCATCGCACTTATTTTAGACGAGATTCGCCGATCTGCCAAAATGAAGCCGTGAAAAGAATCAACAATTTAAGGTGTTGAGACCTTTGGAGGTGTCCCTGATCTTCCGGCGTCTTGGGTGTCAAAATGGACACGTGGAAAGTTGTCACAACACTTCTTCACGGTTGGGTATGATGTGCACTTGTCACTTAATGTTTGTATCACGCACTAATAGATATCCCTTGGAGTTGTCTTCTGCACGAACAGGAACTTCATGACAGCCCAAAGTTGTTGAGAGTAGCGAAAGTGCAAATAAACGCTTCGCTTTACTGTTATATCCGGCTGTGCGAACTCATTTCCCCAGCCATCTTGTCCTTCGTTCAACTCGTCCGCCTGCCATCCGTCAGCCATTTTGCCGATCAAGCAGCAGCCCATTTTTTTTAGGGACCACGAGGGGAAGATTGAGGTCTCTTCCGAGAACCGCGTCCAGCGGTGTCCTCTTTCACGTGGAGCATCGGATAAGCGGAGACGCTGACTCGTTAAAACGGATTCCCTTTTGTACGTTCCTGAGGATACACTTTCTGTTTCGTTGTGCTCCTTGTGTGTGCATGCCTACGTTCCTGCCCAGGATGTTGGTATTCGGACTCGCTACCATACGGCGGTTAGCAACAGCTGCAAACCTTACAACTTCTCGCTTTTAGTTTTCTTTGCTTGTTTGTTTGTTTCCAAGAAGTATACAATAGGTAAAAAGTATACAGGATGAGGTCCCGTAGTTTAGAAACTTTTTTTCGCCAACATCAACCTTTACAACTTCCCTTCTTCTTCTTCGTCTCGCTCTTTATAATTCTTTATCGATTATGTGCCTGCAAACAGACATAGCCTAAGCAGCATCAATGCATAATATATTTGTGTCTACGACGATGAAATCGCAAACAACGTGACGTGACGAGACAAAATCGCATTCGTGCATCTGGAAGTGGGTCAGGCCGATAACTTTTCAGCACACCCTCGAATTATAGCTATAACTATAACAACGCGCTTGAACTCACTCACACTCCCCCTTAGAACTCCCCTTAGAACAATGTCCCTAGAATGTAGACCCCTCGAACACAATGTATCTTGATTAAAACCTTAACTGTATCGATAACAAAGGCAAGCTTTAAATAAAGATATATATATATATAAGTCAAAGGCAAATGGAACTGTTACGGAAAGCGGAAGGCTAATTTGCGTCACGCCAATTTTGCCCAAGGATATTTCGAACGCACAGAGCTTCATCAATGAAAGCCAGGCATAAAGTGCTGCCGCCATGCACATAACGAGAATGCGATCATCGTTCCATTGGAGCTTATCGTAACGGAAAGGTGCTTCCATGTTTACGATCGCTCACCAGCTGTCACCAGCTGTTTATGTGCGAGGCTTTATTGAGCTCTATTTCAGGAACTCAACGCCACTATTTAAAGATGCTTCTTTTATTAGCTGCTAGAGCCGTGTAAACTGAGCGAAAGAGATGACGCGGGAAAGCGTCCATTGTATCGGATTTAAGGGCGGTCGTGGAGGTCTTACTGTCAGCCGATGTGGATTTGTACAGACTTGTACATGTTACCGAAAAAGAAAAAAAACGTTACTCGTTGCTAAAAGACAACGCTCTCGTAACTCGTAGATAACGAGTTACAACGCCTTTCTTCTTTTTTTTTCTTTTTGTGCATTGCGCATCTTCAGAGGCGCGTCTTCCCTTCACTCCCAATGTGCGAAGATGAAGGAGCACAGTGCCGCCTCATGCGTCGAACATGAGCTTCAACTTGCGGAAACAAAAAAACAACAAATGTATCGGGTGACGCTATCGGAACTGCCCTTATTTTGGGTTGCATGTTCTGTTTCCTTTTAATCTTTTTCCAGGACGCAAGAGGCGATAGTGTGCTCTCTCACCCTCTCATATTGGGGGTGAAGGAAAGACGCGTCTCCGAAGGTGCGCAATGAACAAAATAAAGCAAACAATGGTGTGATGAGAGCGCAAATCGGCACGGGTCCACGCTGGCTAAAACGCACGAGAGACTCAAGTGCCAAGACAAACATAATTTAATCTACCCTGACACCTAGTTGCAACGTTTATTCGGCTCTTTTTCTCCGGGATCCAAGCAGTCATGTGTACGAAATTGAGTTTATGTGAATAGAAAAGCCATAGGTAGCATTTGGACAATTCCGTGTCGCGATATAGCAGAAATATATGAGGGTCTAAGCCCAAGAAACATCCGTATGCCCAGCTGTGACTGACGGCATCAATTAGTTTTCCTTCCGTCAACGTTTGATCCTCAAAAGCCGCATGGTCTCTGTCCACGAATGGTTTTCCGGACCTACAAGTCTATATTTTTCCTACTATCATCACCAGCGTCATCACAAATCTTGCGGAAGCCTGGTCGTGACGCCTATCATTTACGGACAGCAAGTCCTATGGGCTTTGTAGCATGATGGTGCTTGCACTTGGCCTCCACCCGGGCCAATGCGTACCACCCTGCCTGTAATTAACCGGCACAGTCTGTTATTTTGTTGCTCGTGCAAGATGTGGGTTGAAAGGCAATACCGGCAGCGTCTTGCCGGTATTCTAGCACAGCAGGCGAATCGTAGAGAAGTTTATGGAAGCTCCCCGAGCCCTCCAACGAATTTAAGCAGTTCAAACATAACGTATAGTATTTTTTTGTGAGCGCCTGCAGTCAATTAACGCTTTCTCTCCTGGTCAGAGACTGAAACCGAAACGAATATCGGTTCGGTTACGGTTCGGTTGCGGTTCGGTTACGGTTCGGTTACGGTTCGGTTACGGTTCAGTGTCAGAACACTCAAGGCGGTTTCGGTTACGAGATTTGCCCTTTTAATATTTGCGGTTACCGGTTCCTGATACGACTCTCCTCCACCTTCTTCTCATTTCTCTCTCTCTCTCTTCATATTTATCTCTCCACATCCTTTCCTTCTCCTCTCCCTTTGGTCTAACTCATTCAGCCGGGTTTCCCTTTTATTTTTTTATTTTTTTCTGTGACGAAAGGCGGGAACCTTACGTGTTGGTCTCAAGTCTCTGCTGGTCTCGCAGCTCGCAAGCTCGCGGACGCAAAATGTATTTGTGCATTATATTGGACGAACATACCAGGAACCGGAAGTCCTTGGAAGAGAGGAAAGCTACCCATGTCTTCATGCGCGTCTCCCCACGAGTGAAGACAGGACTGCGTTCCCCTAAGACGTAGACCTCCTGAGGGCGTTCCTTCTGCTAATGGGTCGTACCCGTGGTCCATCCACCCCTCGTTTCAATATCGCGCACACAATAGCAGATCATCACCATGTATTTCATTTTATGCTGCCGCTTTTATTGCCTAAAAATCGGAGCCCCAACTGCAGTGTAACTTGAAAGGCGCTTGTGAAACGGCCAAAGCGTGCTTGAAGCCACAACACCGTCAGAGCTTCTAATACTGAACGGACGCATCTTTCACTGTCGCCTTTCCTGCTCCACGGAACGCTGTGAAGCCATCGAGCCGTCACTGCGAAGGGTCTTACTGAACGATGGCTTCGAAAGTGCGCCATCAATATTCAACGTGTATTTTTCTTGCCTCTCTGCCATAGCTGGAGAGGTAACGGGGGTGGCTGAGGCCACTCTGCATGAATTATTGCCGTTCGCGGAGATAGTTATGGACGAAGACGCGTCGTCGAATGACGAGTATTGAGCAGTACGTTGATCGAAGTGGTGTACTCGGTCACGGGGTTGTCCTTGTAGGTGAAGAATGAGATAAAATCATCGCGACAAATTGTTTTATTATGCAGGACACACACTGTGTAGAGTGACGCAATATTAAATCGATGGCTTTATCGGGCCCCCCAACGTCGACAGCTGTGTACACAAATAAAAAAAGGAGTATCTGTATTCTATTTGGGGACGAGATGCGCTGAGAAGAACTACCACTACAGTCCCTTTATTCAGCTAAATGCGTGGCAGTTCATGCGAAGTTTACGGGGTACTCGCAGCTCTGGGGTGTAAATTTCGGGGTGATGGGAGTAAGATAGGGAGTAACTGCAACCTAGGGGACTAATACCCCTGTGAAACGGCGCACTAAATGTCCGTTAAGAAACTGAGAGTCAGCTAAATGGCATTTGTTTAACTGTCATTTCCGGCACGCAGGTATCAGACGTGCAGTTCACTGCCGTCTCTCGTCGATGATGATGACCGTGATATCCGCGAATGCTTGTGCGCGCACGTTCAATAAGAACATAAAAATAACGCTCCAGTAAAGAAAAATTACTTTTACAACGTGCGCGGGGCCTTCGTGACGTCGAATGCTGAAACACCATGGTTTCGCGGAGAGGGAGCAGCGCCCACATATTCAACATTGGACACGCTCATAACATAGCAGTCGCTATGGTGGCTCAGAAAAATGCGGATATGTTTAACAGGAAAGAAAGAGAAAGAAAGAGAAACGAGGCTTCGAGGCAGAAGCTTCGTGTTTTGTCCACACACAGAATGCTACGTAGAAGTGAATGTTTTGATGGATGGATGACTCCAGGTCACCATGTAACAACAAACATGCTGCATAACAAATGCGAAAACACAAAGCTGAAGTCCATAGTCCTGTCTCGTGCTTTCCAATCCCGATACGTATTGAGCCAATACAAGCAACCTCGTCGTTCTTTCAAAGCTTTCGGTTGACGTTCCGCATCACTCATGCCCAAGGCGTTTCCCGGCTCTTGTTTATTTGCGCTACAGCTTTCCGGGGAAAAGGTGCTAATTGCCGCGCTGCCAGTAACTCCATCATGCGCTGACATCGTTCCCTGTTAACGCGCTTCCCTGCGGAACACATAAAATAGCACGCAGGCAAGGCGGTGGATCAACTTCATGATGAGGAAGTCTGTGAAGCGCTCAAACTATACGGGGATGACAGAGACGACAAGCGCTACTTCCAAAGACTTTATTAGAGACAAGGTGTTGGAAATATAGCTCCTGTCTCTCGTCGTTTCCGCCCGTCCGCACATATGGTTCGAACGCTTCACAGTTTCCCTACGGAATATCAACAACTCAAACACCTACGCGGTCCGTGATAATGGAAAGCCTGAGCTTCTGCAAGCGACAGGATCGATGTCACAGAAACAGCTCAAGCCAGCAATTAAATTTACAGGAAAGAGGCGAAAATAAAACGGGTTGCTTCGCCTAAGGTGAAAAAAAAAATCGTATGAAAAAATCTGATTGTCTGAACACTATGGCATCAACGCAATTTATCTCAAAATACATTCACCGCAAATTCCATTCAATACTGCTAGGTAATAGCCGGGAAAAATATACGAAAACCGTCGTTTCGAGGCGCGCAAATTGTCGGCCACGCTCAGATCGCCGAAAGAAGCGATGCGAGGAGGCCCTTGTACCTGCCCTTTCACTTTCCCTTTTGCAAGCATCTGCTGATAATGGCAGCATGGTCGCAACGCAAAGTTATCTCAAAGAAGAGAGGGAAGGAAATAGGGAGGGGCGGGAGATCGGTTTTCTTCCGCCGCATCTTGGATTACTTATTACGACGGATAGGGAACCTCCATGGGTTGCTGTGGCTTTCACCTGTGGCCCGCAAGGGCTCATGGGAAATTATAGCGCCTTACGAGACGGACAGGGGCGGAGGTAGAAGAACAGCAACAACAACATTCCCGGTGCGCGCAGCAGCAGCGTCAGCGCGGTAAACCATATCCGAAGCAGACGACGGGGTGGTGTCGCTCAAAGTTCCCATGCGGCTTTGCGCAGGGCGTTTGGTGTCGCGCGCATCTTTTTAAAATCGTCATTTGCGCGCCTCGAAACGACGTTTTGGCCTTTTTTTTTTAGCTATTTCCAAAGCAGTAGGAAATGTATTTTACAACGCAATTGGGATAACTTCAGGACGTGTGCTTTACGTTTCTCTAAAAAAAAAAAAAAAAAAAAACGAGGTTCACTTGGCAAATATCGGAGATCACTTTCGAAAATTCAATACTTCACGAATTAAATTTGAGTGCTCCGAAGTCACGGCAAAATCTCCCTCGACATAGAATAGAATAGAAATAGAAATAGAAAGAAAAAAAATCAACATAAATAGCGTTGATTGCATAGTGTTTAGAGAAACAGATTTTTGATATCAATTTTTTTGCACATTAGGTGAAACACCCTGTATACAGGTTAGAAAAAGAGGGAAAGAGACTTGTACAAAGTAAAAGGGTTACGGGAAAGAGGGAATACACAGTAAAAGTGAAAAACTTGCGGAGCTTCGCCCCCATAACAGGTTTCTTCATCATATAGTATAGTAACCGTTTTGAGGCCGGAACACACAGGCCGACCGGCACAGCACCAAGCATCAAGAACGCTGGAATAACGTGAAAGGTTGAAATATGGCTGACTTCGAAAACGCGCTTCACCGGTAATCAAGACGTATCTTGCCTATTCGACGACTATTGCACTTCAGTATTTCGGTTTTCCCATTTCTTTCTCCATCATAATGTGAGGAGGGAATCTGTTTTCCCTGTCGCGCTCTGCTCCCTGTCATAAACTTGAGGCGGACATCGAGGCACCCTGCTCTACTCGCACCGAGGACCGGGAACGACGCAAAGTGACCAAACCCGGGCTCGCTGTGGTCCCGGTTCGAGGAATGAATGAGGTCCGTGAAATGCCACGACCTTGGGAAGAATGTATATATTGTAAATAGACCGCAACGTCTGAAAGACGTTCGAAAAAGTGCTTCGACTACACGCTGTCCGTTGTTCTGGGGACAAGCTCCCCCCCCCCTCCTCCAAGTTTTTCCTCCCCTTACAATAAACGGTAATTGCACATGACCGAGTGTACGAAGAAGTTATTTTCGATTCAGTAAGTTTAATCCGTTGGGAAGGGAGAAATTTGTACCTAGGAATATTTAATCTTTGTGGCTAATAAATATTCTATTTCTCCACTTTGCAGCTATGACCTAAACTGAAATTAGAGTAGCAGTTACAGTCACGCAGTTGTTACAGCAGGACGCTACCGCTAACTGGCACATCTCAGCGAAAGGAAAACCTCAGAGGGTTTAGCCTCAGAACGTTCCGTAGCGCATAAAGTACGACACGTAGAAGAATAATTCGTTTTTCCTCTGCATTCTGGTACAATGCGCCTATGGTGTAATGAACCGCATCTATGAAAGTGTCTCAACCCCTTGAAGTGTTTACATGCTGGATATATCATGCACGCGAATTTTGTTTGTCGAATTCCGTCCAGCTAATCCTTCGCGCATAATGCAACTGAAACATGTGTGCTATACGTACCAGATTTATTCACCCAGTCTCTGAAATTTCTGACTCATAGCTATGGTGGCAGCGTTAGAGTCACTAAAAATAAGCTTCGCTTCAGAGTGTCGACACTGGGTTCCAAGAGCGAGCATGCGCCATCTTGTTTCCGCGCCACGGTAGCCACGCGCACGCGCACTTCAGGCGCATTTTAACGGACGATGCCATCTATCGTGCGTGGGTGAAATGTTCCTTTCTCTTGCAGCTAGTCAAGGCTGACGCCCTGGAGCCCACCTTAACATCCTCGGGACGATCTGGTGGACAATACATAGATTATAGCACAACAATCATACACGCTTCTCTATCCTAGAGTCACTAAAAAAGCTTCGCTTCAGAGTATCGACACTGAGGTCCAAGGGAGAGCAGGAGCGCCATCTTGTTTCCGCACCACACCGGTACCATCCCCAGTTGAGGATCAAAGACGGCTACCATAATGCTCCCTGTGGGATAGAGAAGCGTGTATGGTTGTTGTGCGATAATCCATGTATTGTCAACGATAACGTCCCGAGGATGCCAACAGAATGTCAAGATGAGCTCAAGGCCGTCAACTGCTGCTCGTAAACGAAAGGAACACTTCACCCGCGCACGATAGATGGCATCGTGCGCTAAAGTGCGCTGTGCCCGTGCGCGTGGGCAGCGTGGTGCGGAAACAAGATGGCGCACGCTCGCTCTTGGAACTCAGTGTCGATACTCTGAAGCGTAGCTTATTCAGTGACTCTACTCTATCCCGCAGCGAGCATTATGTTAGTCGCCTTTGATCCTCAACTGGGGACGGTACCGGTGTGGTGCGGAAACAAGATGGCGCTCCTGCTCTCCCTTGGACCTCAGTGTCGATACTCTGAAGGGAAGCTTATTTAGTGACTCTACCGAGCGTCTGCCTCGTCATCTCTTGTACCGGAAGCGTCACTTCAACTCGCTTCTTCCCCAGTCACATGAACGCGAAGGACGACTTGTGCGTGTTTACGGAGCATCTCTCGGAATAGATACACGGTATTTTTTCTTCGATGACGTCAACAATACAGGAAACCCTGAATAGCACGGCCGCCCCTTAGTGCCAGAAAAGTAACTAAACTTCGATTTTACTGCGCGTTGAAACAACTTTGCGCTCCTGCATTGGCTACACAGTATTTTGCGCCTTTCTAAAGTCACGTGATACGACGGAATGCCGCACTCCTTTATTGCCTGCCTCTTTCGAGCAATATATCTCATTTCTGGGGCCTGCACGGAAGTGCAAAACGAAAGAAAACAATGATGTGATTGATGTCACTGTACCAGGCCGTTGTGTACGGAAATGAAGTTAGAATGGAATGCTGCGATTGTACGTGACTTGTCTTTTTATTCCCCTTGCTTTTTAAATAATGTCCGTCGATGTCTTTATTTTTATGTTATTATTACGTGCTACAATGGGTCCACTTGTGTACGTTACGAATTGTCCTCGTTTGGATTTGTACAGATTTGTACCACTTGAGACAGAGTTGCCAGCTGAAAACAGGAGCAGCATCGAAAAGTAGGATTCAAAATGGAATTCAGCTCGTGCCCGATTGTCATGCGAACATTCTGAAATTATTCATGCAAAACGTCTCTGGTATGAACAGCCTTGAAACAACTTTTCTGTGCAGTTGAACCAAAAAAAGATTGGAAAATTAATTTTAGCTTTCAGTGTGTGTTTCTTCACTTCGCCATGCCCCTTCTCTGCTCTGCACATTACATCACGGATGTGGTATAGGTGCTGTTGCTCCAGTAGCAAAAGTGGGTATTCCAATTCGTCGTCTGCTACTCTGCTGACGTCATAAGCGTAGAGAGAAAAAAAGTGTCATGTGGTGTGTTTCAACATCTTATTGTACTCCTGCTTTGCCGTAACAATTTTATCTCGCTCTTCCGAATTCTCCTGACGCTCTCAATATAGGAAGCAGTGCACACAAAATTTCGTAAACGGCAAGGATTGCTTAAGATCGTGAGCAGTTACACCTGAAATGAATACGTAATAAAAGGAAAGCCGCTTCTTTGAAGATGCGCAATAAACCAAATAAAGAAAAGAATGGCGTTCCTTCACGAATTTTTTGCGGACGATCTACCGAACGGATTTTTGTTCTGAAAACGGTTTTGGTATCTGGTGACCGAAGAGATCAGATGTTCTCATTGGAGCAACTTCGTAGCTTTTATAATTAAAAAGTTAATTATTGAAAGTTAATTAAGACATTGCCTTAGGAGTCTGTTAATGCCCCCCTAGGGAGTGCCCTTCAGCATATGCTACATTGCAATTGATTTCATCTCGGAAAAAGTGATTGATATATTTTTAAAACATATCTTCACACTTAGCGTGGACACCCTGTATATATACAGGATGGTCCACCAACCACGATAGGAATTCATGGTAAAAAACATAGGCCCGGGAGAGACATGCCCCCCTCGTGTGGCGTGTCAATGTAACCTCCTTTCTTCGCAGCTTTGCGCGCAAACTACGAGCCGTCAAAAAAGAGGCGGAACCAAGGTCTCATTTCCACGGATTTTCGGCGAATTTATTTCGGCAATTTCCATTGCATTACGAGTGGGATTATGTGATATACCGAGTAAAATGACCACGGGGAACCCATTTCCGCAAAGAAAACGTTAGGTTGCCTTGGGAAATTTCGGAGTTCAATTCAAGAAATCAACTTTCCGTCAATTGACATGAAATAAAAATGTTACCAACATGTGGCAAAAGTTATTGGCAGAAAAAAAAAATCCCTTGACCGCATGTCTCTCCGAGTCCTACGTTTTTAACTATGAATTTCTATCATGGTTGGTGGACCACCCTGTATATGTTACAATGTGCACTATACCATTATCATCATCACCCATTTGATCACTGCACGAAGCTATATTGCCGTTTTCATTTGATAAGGAAGCCCGAAACGATGGCAGCTATTCTCCTATTTCGATTATCATAAAATGATTCCGCGATCAACGTCAATAAAGTCGGAACACTTCCTTGTCTCTTGCCAAGCCGGAATAACGTGTGCAGAACACGGTCTCCGCGTATGCTTCCGTTCTGCAGCCGAGGCATGTCGCTTTACCATCAACGTAAACCTTTTTTTTTTTTTTTCGATGTTAAAGCAACTTTTCCATCCAGCACGGCTTGCTGACTACGGCTTCCGGTCCCCAGAAGGCAAAGAAAAAAAATGGGTACACTTCCGCCTTTCATCCATGTTATCTGATCGTATACCGTCGCCGACAGACGGGTGCAACCGAGAGCTTCACCCTGCTGTCGCCAGTCTCGGACAAGATGTCAGTTAGAAGAAGGGTTGTGCCGTGTTGTTGCGAGCAGCGATTTTTGCCAGGCTAAACGATTCGCGCCCTGTGGCAAAGAGGATGCGCATTTTTAAATACTGCTAAGATAAGGTCTGTCGCTTGCTTCAATGGCGCACGATCTTTTGGGGATCACTTGTTGCGCAAAACTTTGCAATGTGGGCTTTTAAACAAAACAGCGGAGGGATATGAAGCATGTCACAGGGTCTAGTTATTCGTGCGCACTGGTGACGACAAAGGTGCAATAAGATAGCGAGGAACGGAAGAATGCAATAAACTGGAGATGAAGCCCTGTGAAGTGGGGTATGGGGGGGGGGGGATATGTTTAATGCAAAGTAAAAAAAAAGAGAGGGGAAAGGTTAGCCACGATATGGGCTAGGGGAGTGGGGTAGGGTCCTGTGGCTACCACGGGGAAACATCTCATGTCATCATCACTTCTCCTTCATTTATTGTTGTTGTTGTTGGTGATGAAGCTCCCCACTGGTTTAAATGGTGATGGTGATGTGATAAAGAAGAAAAAAAAAGTGGGGGACGGGACGTGAGTTTCGACAAAGTCGAACTGTACGCTTACACACAGAAAGTACAAATAGATGAGAGATGATGAATAGAGATGAGATGATCATGGAGTTCAACATGTGGTTCAAAAGTTTCGACCAAGTAATTTAAATGCAGTTGTTGTTGTTTGGAGGTTCAGGCTTCGGATGTAGACTTGGCAGGTGAACAACATAGAACCGAATGGAACGACACTGAATCAAGAAACCAACTCAGCATTCAGTGTTCCTTTTTTTCGTCTTTTTTTCTTTTTTACTTTGTTTTAGTGCCGAGTTAACACCGCGAAGCGAGTTTGGTCATGTGCAGTGCATAAACGTGGTCACGTGGAGAGAGGAGAGAGAGTGGAGCGGGCATGCGTCCAGGACCGACTTCATTGGAAACTCAGTCGAATGGAAAGCCCGCACGGAAACCCATGGAAAACTTGGGCAGCGCAGCCGGTGTACTCGATACTCTGATGGGGGACATTCTCAACACGCAATGCAACTTCTAAAAGAACAGGAAGGAATTGCCCATTGTTCCTTTTTCATTGAATATATCCTTCCGTGCAATCAGATCGTTTGGTACGATGTCTTTGTGCCGTGTAGTGCAGCCTTTGTATTTGGTACTTCGAAGACGTTGATTTTGTTTGCTCAACTCGCATGACGATATATCCCTTCATCTGACTTCCATCCTCATCCGGTTGTCATGTCCACTGCAGTTGTAATAGCCTTACATCCCCTAACATGCTGCAGCACTGAACTGCCCGCTATCGTGCGTATGAAAGATGGACATTCATCAATACTGGTGTTCATGGGGCCGCTGCAGTCATTAAAAGGTTCGGTCGACGCGAATTTATGGCCAGAAAAAAGCCTTCCAGCGATACACTTTCTAATGATAGCAGTTCTGTTTCGAGATAAAGGTTATGGGGAGACGCACATATACGGCTCGTTTACGTGCAAACGATGCAGTCAGAAAAAGTTCTTCACAGTTGATACAGTTGTTCTATTGTACTACGGGCGTGTGCTAGTGCGCTGAAGGTTCCTGACTGTAGCGGTCTGATGGACACGGAAAGCCGAGGCAAGCACACGCGATGCGGAGTAGAAAGATTGACGATGCCTAATCCTATCTCACAGCACTTAGATGTTTCGACTTCATGTCAAAAGATGTGTTCAGCTGTGCAGTTCTTGTAGGCAACGCGTTCCTTGAGTGTGAGGAGAAGCAGAGAAAACAGGCACGAAGGAAAGTCTTGTTCCTTCGTCTGGTGTTTTCACTGTCTTCGTGTGCGTCGCCCAGTGATATATATCCATACCCCCCCCCCCAACACGCCCCGAACACCCCCCTCCCCCCCAAAATATCTGTAGGAGACGTCCTAAAATTTTCTGAGATTGCACAATATTTCGTGAAAAGCATGTAAAGACACCCCTTTGCGGAGCCCAACATCCCCAAGGATGAAATTCTGGGTAAACCACTGGCGTCGCCTACAAGCCTGTTACACCAGTAGTAGTAATACATATGGTGGATGGGGTGCTGTAGCAATGCGGTTGCCTCATAGGGCGCCTGCAAAAAGCTAGTCCGTTACACCAGGTTGCTTGTAGCACTACACTTGGCGGTGTGGTGATGTTCAATAATTATGATAATAATAAAAGAGGCGAGGTCTACCTGCTCAGCCATAACCCATGTGTGCAGTGCGCATTTCTGTCATTTTCTTCTGAGTCTTGTTTATCTGCTGCGGTGGCGAGCGACATCTTGTGGTCATGACGTATTTACTGTAACCGTAGTAAATCGCGGCGTAAATGCGGTGCACAGGCATTCCACATGCATTCTCGTGAGGAGCGATAAGGTGGAGAGAGTCGTCTGTTAGATAATGGCGTGGCACAGCAAGAGTGTATGAAGGTATCTGTTCCGGCGCAAATTAGAGCAGGCGAAAAATGTTGGTACGCTGCGTGTTTAGGGGCTTAGATTTCACCGAACACAATTTTAAGATGTGGGCTGCATAAAGCGCAAAATAAACAATCTTTGAACGCGATGTGCATATACTACGATTATCCCCGTCATATTATTTTTGGTAACTACAAACTAAGAAATAAAACAGAACACACTCGCCGGTTCAGTTCCTAATTTTCTTCTTACCCCAGTACTGGTAAAAGGCCATTGCTTTTTTATTGCGTTCTCGTGTGGCCACTGACCGCCGGTTGCACCAATCTCGGCTTAAAACGCCGCTCCCGGGAGACCGGCTTAGCGCTTGAGTTCCCTCAAACCAGGTTCAGCGGGGGGAAGCCCTCAACTTTGCGTTGCACCAAACCTCACGCTCATTTATGCCCGTCACTTTGCCAAACCTAGTTTAGGCTAGGGAATTCTAGGGAATTTGTTCGTCTGCTTCGACGGCCACGTGTTATTGGCTTTTCGAGATCACATGACTATGCAATACACCGACACACCTTGCGACGGGCCCAACACGCTCGTTTGTTTCCGTGACAGCAGACGACAGTTTTCTTCGCTGTAATTGAACTTAATTTGCGTTTCTACTTTTGAAACAAGGCGAAATAAAGCTCTTTTCCAGCCGAATTGTGTCGTTTGCATGACTCACTTCATTCTGCAAATGCTGTCGTCTGCTACGCTGTCGTCTGCTTTGTTACAGTATCGCGACTGCTGTGTTATCATGTCGTCGAGACCGCGGTGTCCAAATTTCACACCGAGAGAGCAACAGAAACTTCTAGATATTGCAGAAGATTACATAGGTATCATTGAAAACAAACGAACAAATGCGGTGACAGTCAGGCAGAAAAACGAAGCATGGGAAACCATCGCCCGCCGTTTCAATTCGGCACCAGACACAACCTTCCGGGAGCCACGGAAGCTCAAAAAGTGTTACGAAAATCTCAAAAAAAGGAGCAGGAGGCTGATAGCACACAACAGAATTCAAACTATGCTGACAGGCGGGGGAGAAAGGGACTTGCCAACTGGTGAAGGAGGCGAGCAACTGACGACGACCCAAGCAGCTCAGGAGGTAGAGACGGCGGAGAGAGTTGCCGCTCTACTGGCGGAACAGTTTGCACCGAACGAAAATGCGTTCGACTCCGATGCTCCTTTGTACGGTAAGGCTAACTCAAATAGCATTTTCATATCCCACCTGCGAAGCTGTATCAATGAAAAGCTCTCTCTTTAAGAACTACCTTAAGGATATTTGCTAAACCACGTATTACAGCGTAGCGTAAATTTTGCATGAAAAATATATATACATGCTATTTAAAAAAAGGTAGAGCCATCCACGTAGAATATGGTGCCCTGATACTTTCTGTGCATTTTAACAGGTACGCTTGGGAACGCTGACACAGAACGAACCAGTATCGAGCTGGAAGTAATGGCTGCCCCACCATCTGCCACTGGGCCCAGCACATCTTCAGGAACTGTGAGGATCTATTATAGTTTTTTTTTTGTTTTTTTTTGCAGTGGGACGGTGTTAGTGAACTCATATTGTACTTGTGTCTCAAAAAATCCTTGTAGTTACTTCAGTTATAAGATACGTTTCTAAAATGGGATATTGGGATCAAACAGGTATTTGTCGACGACTATCATATCTTTTTCCCACCGACATGTCACATTGCCTGCTTTTGACTTATAGTAACAGGCCCGTTCCATGGCACGTTTTTAAACATGTTGTAAAAACTGAAATGCTCCCCATACAATGCCTTCATGCTAGGCTCTCCTATCCACTGTAATATCTTTTGCTGATGCCACTATTTCAGGTTGAAGCTTCTACCGTGACACAAAACGAAAGCCATAATGTCATGCCTACAGCAGCATCACGTATGGCGGGGCAACCTGTTAGAGCATCCACCAGCCAGCGTGCCCTGGACACATATGCTGGAGTTGCTGATGCCAGAAAAGCATACTTTGAGGAAAAGCTGAAGATGCTGAAGGAGCAACACGAAATGAAAATGAAGGTGCTCCTCTGCGAGGCAGAGCTGACAGAGACACAGCTGGCAAAAGCAAAGCTTGAATTACAGAGACTGCAACAGCATACTCACATTTAGCATATGCTTCCTTTGTTGATGAAATATATATGTTTGCAGTATAATATATAACGCAGTAATATATATATATATGTTTGCAGTACAAAGTGTATGACCCCTGCATTTAACTAAAAGTGACTTGTAAATAAAGCATTTTTCTTGTTTGCTGTGTCTATCGTAGTCTTCTTCAAAAATGACCTTGGAAAGATGCCCCTCAGAAAAAGATGCATGTCCTGAAGGTGTTGGAAGTCACTGTTGTGCACCAAGAATTCAGACTTCCGGCAGACTTCAGACTTCAAGTTCCGGCATTTTGTCTCACGACGATATACTGGCAGAAGACACCTTTGTAATTTTTCGTTGTCTGCGATAGCATCACAAAGTAAAGGTAAAAATATCACGGAAAAAATCTCAATAGCTGCAAAGAACAACCGGGTGAAAAGGAAACAAAAAAGAATGTTAATAGAAAAGGAGTTGCCATAATATTTTGTAGATTGATTTATGGTTCTATTTATTACAAGGGGCCGCAACAAATTGATCTGCGCTTCAAACATCTTTGGCGAATGTAACGCGTTTCACTCAAGGTAAATGTGTTCACATAAAACGACTTCACAAGTAAATACGAGTCACAGCTATGATATGGAAAAACCCATAGAAAACTACATGTGTGTGTTCTTTACTTCATTCAACATTGAATTGGAGTAGCTGGCTCTCTTAATAAGAGCCACACTCTCCATTTTATTACACCAAGCCAAACCTGGTAGCAGAACCCTCGTACTTTCATTTCAATTAACAGACACTGTTCAACTTCAGAACACCCAAGAAAGAAGTGTGTTCACTGCAGCAGAGACAAGCGCCGCACAACCAAACACAACTTCTGAATTTGTGAGCATATGCGGCACTTGTGCAAGGATGTGTACACTGTGTGCTGCCCTTATACTATACTAAACTATTGCTTCAGGATGAAACTTCCGCAGAAGCCAGTAGCGTAAATCAAAATGAGAGGTCCACAACACATCCACGCACAGGAGGGCCCTCCAACCGGAGTGCTTTCCACAAGTATGCTGGAGTGGCTGATCCGAGGAAGGCATATTTGGATGCAAAGTTAAAAATATTGAAGGAGCGGCATGAGGCTGAGATGAGACTGCTTTGTATCAAGACAGAAGAAGCTGAAAACCAAGTGAAAAAGATGAATTTAGAGCTGCAAATCGTGCAAGAGAGTGTAAACAACCAGTGAATTATGTTTCTAATAATGCACATCCAACATGTGCTCCATTTATGTGTACGTACATGAAATATGCAAAGCAAGCACAACCCTTTCAATGGGGAAAAATTTGCTGTGCAAATAGTCGTTCTTTACAAACGCTTTGTCCTCATCACTCTAAAAAAAGCCTTGGATGAGCTGTTGTCGCGTTCTGCTTCCGGTCGAAGTGTCCAATCCCGGGAGAGGTTCCACTTCAGGATGAACAGGACGTGGATCATCATAATCTGCACCTGGCACAGGATCACCAGTTGCAGAGACAATGTTATGTAACACTGCCATAGCAACAATAGCCTCAAGTGCTGTACTAAGCTTGATGCGAAGCCCGTACCTGAGAGCAGGGAAGCGCCGCTTCCAAACACCAAACATTCTCTCTACAGTGTTACGGGTGCGTATATGGGATGCGTTATATCTTCGTTCGGATGTTGTACGCGCTGCTCGAAGGGGTGTCATCAGGTATGGCCGACAGGCGTATCCGCCGTCACCAAGCAGAAGTGACTGGCCATATGTGCCCCGTTCGAACTCCCCTTGCAGCAAAGAATTATTGAAAATCGTACTGTCATGGACACTCCCCGGCCATCTGGCAACAATATTTGTGATTTGCAGGTGTGCATTACACACAACCTGCACATTCAGAGAGAAATATCCTTTCCGGTTTCTATACAGCTCTGCTAGTCGACCACCTGGAGACTGAATTGCAATGTGGGTGCAGTCCAGAGCACCGACAACAAACGGGAAGTTTGATATGTTATAGAATTCTTCCGTGGTGGTAGCCCGCTCTGTTGCTGTTGTCGGAAATTTAATCATGTCCTTTGACAGAGATGCCAGTACACGTGACACTTTCTTAACAATGCGGCATACTGTAGACTTATGAATGAAAGAAAGGTCCCCAAGAACAGCCTGAAATGTGCCTGTCGCATAGAAGCGCAGCGTTATCAACAGTTGGTTGAGTGGCAACACTGGGTTGTTTCTGTTGCTTGCGTGTGAAAGTTGTGCCTCAAACAGTCCAAGAACGTGCAGAGTCGCAGCTTTCGTCAAGCGGAACCTTTGCCTAAATGCCTCATCATCCAACCTGCTAAATGGGTCATCTCGTGGGCACATTTGCCTTGGCATTGCTTCCCTTGGCAGAAGAAGAACGTCCTGTAGATCTTGAATGTCACTGTCCTCAGACAAGAACCCAGACAAAAGTGCAGTCATTTTGTTGACCAACAAGAAGTCGCAAGACGACCTCCAACTGTTTTGTCGTCTGCAATCGCAGCTGAAGCTAATTCGACAGCATGAAAGAGACCGCGATTGATGAAAATTTCGTTTTTACATTACAAAAAGAAAAACGTCCAGGAAACAAGTGTGAAAGACTACAGCTATTTATTACATGAGGACTGTACAATACATCGCTGTTGGTCTGCATTCGTCTGTCTGCGTAACATCGTCTGCGAAGAATCCCGGGTTACAGAAGTGAACAACTTTCGAAAGCAAAAACCCAGTGTCAGAGTAATTAAACACTCATTACGCGGAAAAAGTTAATTTAGCAAGGGCTACCGTACGTTTGGGCAAACACTTGCAACGCAGAGATCGTTCCGTTGCCACTTCTCTCATCCGGACCCAAATCACAGCAATTTATGAACCGTGCACTGACGTATTTCACTTGTATCGATGAGCTGCGCCGTGAACAGCACTTCGTAAACCACCACATTCACATACGAACACAGGCAGCCAACGCGGCTGCTCACATATGTTTAGCTACCACATCTGCGGCATTATTTTACACAATTTGTGCTCATAAAAGTTGAGCGCGCACACACACACACACAGCACCTCACAACAGTCAACATGTCCGCTTACACGAAACCATTCCGAGGACTTGAAAATGCGCCCATCCTTCTTGTCAGATGCAACTGTATCAACAGAAGAACCGTTGACACTATTCTTCCTCGTAGTAATGACAGAAATTCATTTGTTGTCGCCTCCGCACGACTATTTCAACAAATAATCGAGCAAACAGCTGACGGCATCAGCGCGGCTCCTCGCCCTGAGCCGCCGACGAGGGCGGTTCCGCTGAGTGGAGGTTTAATAGCAGTTTGAGGGCGGCGCTAGTGTTGAGCTCGTTTGGTGCAACGCTCGGAAACTGGAACCGAGCTCAACTAGCTCTGCGAACTCGGTTCTGCGTTAAGCGTCGTTGGTGCAACCGGGGGTAAAAGTTCCATTTAAACACCTGTACACTAAACAAGCACTCGAGTATCAATTGCTACATATTTCAACACGTTTTTGTCGTGCGTATACGATTGATCAATTTTTAAACAATGTAATGCGTGTTCTGTGTGGAGGGTGATTAAATAGTTTTCAACCGGAGGATATTACTAATTTGAGGACGCCGTGTGGCTGGCCGGCAATCAGTTCACCCCTCCGCACGATTCCATAGTGCGCGCGTCCGGACCCGAGTTTCCATAACGTGTTATATCTCCATTTACACAAGGCAGGCAGAACGCTCATCTATCCCGGCGTCACAACATGGCTCTGCCAATAGATCGCCTCTCCTACGGACGCCTATCAGATTACGATTGATGCTGCTTCTACCCAAAGTCGTAAAATTCCGCATCGACAAACATGAAAAAGTAAGATAAGTGCATAACAAAAAACAAAAGCTAATGGAAATATAATAAAAGAAAAGCTCACCGAAAGCGGTTCATAACCTCGAACGAGGTTTCTCTGCGAACGTGATGGATATTTTTGCCGAGCGAAATCTCTCTTTCGATCTGCCTCGAATCCTCGATCCACCAATTCCGCGTAAGTTACCTACAGTCCTATCGTTTATGTTGGCTCGTCGCTGTGACAAATAGTCCTGTCACACAGTCAGTGTTTAGTGCTCATTGAAGCTAATGGACATTGAAGCACAGCTGTTCATAGAGAGAGTTTGGCCATTAGGTGGAGCCTAACTTGAACCGCGTCACGCGATGTCACGACTGAGCGAGCTCCCTCGATGCGCTCCATATGCAGCGCTTGACAACAATTATCGTCCAGCCGTAAGCGGTTGGCGACGCCGTGTTGATGAAAAAAGCGTTGTTCACGATGCAAAAAGGAAGACACGTGCGTATCGCGTCCTTCGGGAATCCTTAATCCTTAAATCCTTTCAGTTTGGTAACAAGGCCTCCCTTACCACAGGCGCCTGTGAGTCATAAGCCGGCGATTGTGGTAGATTACATTTAGCGCGACAAGACCACCCGTCGACTACGAGCGGGTGGACGGCATCAAAATGGCGCCCGTCGGCTGGCTGATAAAGCGGATTTCGCTTGGATTCAGGCTTTTTGGGCGGTGCAACGGCGACTCTGACGTCAAAACAGGCTTCTCCCATAAAGCGGCAAAAAGATCGAAAGATGGCCAAACACTCTTTATGCACGGCTCTGTATTGAACATGTGTGTAGCGCCACCAATCGTATAACGTGTGAACTTGTCAAAGGGCAGAAGGGCGAGTTGAGATTGTGTCGTCTTCCGTTTTTCTTCCGTGTCTCGGGTTCCATTTTTGTAATTGTCAAAGGGCATTGGATCCAATGTTCCCTGATAGGTTCACACGTTGAACGCTTGGTGACGCTAGGCGCATGTTGGCCATTGGTTTTCCAGTGCATTTGTCTTCCCGCAGTAGAGTAAGCCTTGTGGTTTACCCGTGCTGGAAACGCTGCGAGGGATGAAACATCCTCACGTTGCGCCTCTCCGATGCGAAGGCGCGGTGGCGAAGTGGCAGTTCGAACATGACGTGAAACACGGCCCACCATGTACCCCCCTCGTGGTCCTTGCGCCGCTTGGGGCAACCGACGCACCCTCTGACGATAGTGCCGCCGTCGGTTGGGGCGACGGCTCAGAGTGGAGTAGTGGACCGCGACATCACCCGCAGTGAGGTTGTGCATATCAAAGGCCCTTCCGAATAGCGTGTAGGTGCAGTCCCGATGGCGACGACGAGGAGTCCGCCTTTACACGGACGCGATTTGGAAGTCCGGTCTACCCACCTAGGTATAGGGTACCATCGGCACCGGCCGAACGCCTTTACTCGGTTGCAGACGGAAGTCTGGAGTGTTCGTGGGTGCAATGCCTCCCAAGAGAAAGCTTCTCGAGGAAACCTCGTGCCTCGGTGTGGGAACGAGAACTGTGTCCTACGCCCACCCCGCGGCTGACCACCGCTTTTCTTGGGGATGTGGTACGAGAAGGACGTGCAAATAACGGGTTACCGAACCGTTTGCCGCACCGGAGACGTCCTTGCGAAACGAAGGAACACTAGCGGCGACGTTTCCTTACGGAACCCTAAACCCACCCGGCCGCTTAACACCGCTTTTCTTATGGATGAAAGGGATAAAAGTATCCTTCATCCTTCGCTGGATTTTTGTGATATCACTTTTTGTCCGCATTCTCGAGGCGCTGTGCGGTCATTAAATGCGTACATAGTGAACAGGAGTAAGTGATATCGTGTATTTCAATACGGCTAGCGGACGGAATCTAAAGTCGCCGTTTCCCTGTTTTTACACGACAAGTGTACCTTGTTTAGCAGACTTCGTTCAGAAAGCTTAGACGTACCCTAGGCTCCCCTGTAAGCTCACAGGTATATCCAAACCGTATTCAGCATGCGTCTTGTCTTGTGCTGCTCGTTTTGGTCTTTTCTTCTTACCACGAGCTCAGGGATATGCTGCCAACGTAAAATATCGTTGCTGTTTTATGTTATGACAATACATTTGTCACACTCGGAATAATTTGTCATTTTAGCGCATAATAACTAAAAGCGTGGTGAAAATTCATAAACGCTGACGCATATACAAGTTTCGAAAACAAAATTGGGGTCCCCCTTTCACGAGCCACATCTTATTTATGACAAGGGTTTAAAAATGTGTTCCGGTACGTGATTTTATAGCGTGTCATCGCTTTACGTTTGAAGTGGTGATGGTCTTTCCCAAATTGGACTCACGTTGGAGGCCAACATCTCGACTTGCGCTAAAGTGCAGGTGACGATGGCAACGACGAAGTTGAGAAGACTTGCGAGAATGCCCTGCATCTAGACTATTTGAGGTCCGTCTTCACGTTCCTGAGTTGCTACTACCTGAATACGTCCCCCTAAGTCCGCTATTTTCTATGAAGCGGAGTAATGGCATTTAATTTCCCGTCGTTCTTCATTCCTTGCTACAACTGGGAAAATAATTTTCTCGAGAGTCTGTTTGCCAGTTACGTTTTCCACTACAGCTCTCTCTCTCAGTTTCTACCAACCCGGTGCTTCTTAGAGCTTTAAAAGCGGTTTCCGCAGCGCAACAAGGTTGAAATCCGGAGAAGTCAACCTGACATAGCGAGCGCGCCGTGAATTCCTGAGAAAATCAATGCGGAAATGCGCAAAATATATTGGGAGTGCACAGACACTACAGACACAGGCGCTAACAAAGGAAGTATAGCAAAAAAAATATATATATATAGCAACCAAGAAAGGAATACCATTCGTGCAAAAAAAAAAGAAATCGAGAAAAATCCGGCCCTGAATTCGAGTGTTTCAGGTTTGCCGTGTTTGCACGCGTATATCTTGCGAGTTTTAAAAGGTATTGTAGTGGAGTTTTTTTATTCTTTAGTCTCCATACAGACCAGCAGTCCGAGCGCGAATTTTGGCACGCAGGTGCAACGCTTTGTGCTATAAAAAATGGCGAACATGATCTCTCCGAGCAGTTTTGTTCCAACTTCGATGCGTTATTTCTCTGGCTGTAGATGTCCCTCATTACCATTCTTGATATCAGTTCATTCAGCTTTTAATGCTCTTTCATGTGATGTATCTATCGTGCGTATATCTCAGGACTACCGGTATCTCCTGAAACAGGCAAATGTTTAGGCATATTTAGAAAAAAACAAAAAAATAACAAGGATTTTGCGCGTCCGTTTCTCGAAAAGGCCCCTTTTGATTTCATTTATATTTTGCCAGGACGTGGCACGATGTTAGACCTTTTATCTGACGAGAACAAAAATCTGCTTCAAAAGGCGTACACTGGCGATTAGCCCGTTAAAACGCGGCCCTATTCTGCGTGCGTACGTGTCGGAGCCCGTCTGCTTGTACCGCAGAATTGCAGGAAAAGGGACAAGTTTGTGGTAATTTATGTCGATAAAGTGGTAAAATGGTAGTTTATGTCGATAAAGTGGTAGTTTATGTCCATATTTGCAAGACTGCGAAAGCGGAAGATGTATTTTGCAATGACAGCGACACGTGATTTCACTCAGCTTCTATGAAAACGGCATTTTTCTGCATTCACTGTCCACGGTACGAGCTATGAATGTTTCTCGGCCTCCACTTTGCGATGTGTTACTGTACCACGCATGCAAACATTGTATGCCACTTTGATGCGGTATACATGTACTCATTCCTCTTCCTTTTGCATTCTAAAACAAGCCACGTCCTCAGCGCGTACATGGAGTAAATGGACGCGCTTTACGTGTTTCGTGAAGCACGTTATCTTATCTTGTGACCCTATAGCACTCTAAGAAAAAAAGGTTGAATTTTCTACCCATCTCGGTAGAGCTGCATTGCTACCACATTTCTACTGAAACCAATTTTACCTTTTGGGTATAACTGCAGAGTAGAAACTGTCGTTCTACCAGCTTGGGTAGGAAATTCTACCCTTTTTTGCTTCGAGCCAGCGTGAGAGAGAGGAGCTAGGGAAAGGGACGCCACCGCTTATACTAGCGGAGGAGAAGGCGCGCGTGGATTGGCCCGAAATGGTACAATTACTGTCGTTCTACTAGCTTGGGTAGGAAATTCTACCTTTTTTTTCTAAGAGTCTAGGATAACATTTGGCACGGGTGAACCCAAGTTAGGTGTCGTGGCATGGTGCTTGATTATTTCACCGATCCTGTCACACGCACTTTTACCGTGGCCTGTTCCTATGAAGAGCCATGTCGCCATAGAGCCTATGCCGATTTTTATATTGGCGAGCAATTGTGCGGGATCCATATGTTCATGGTTATCAGGAAGCAACTCTTTGGGTATCTCCTACAGTTTAACACACAGGTGCTGTATATGTATATCTCGAAAGAGAACATTATGGACGCCACAATAGTCGGTTAGGATTATTTTTGTATTCCACCTCAAGATTCTCTAATGTTCGGTGTACATGTTTGGTGTGCCTCGCGCGGGACGACGTGTTTGATCAACCCGTACTATGCTGCAAAGTTGCTGCCATCCAGCCAAGTTTCAATAAACAGTCTGGACCAGCAAATCTGGTTCAGTAAACGGACACTTTCCCGCCACTTTGCACAACGCAACTAATCCACCGACGCTACACAGAGACCTGTACCACCACCTCTCCTGCGGGTGTACCTAGAAATAAAGTGATCGAAATCCCCGTTGCAAAATAAACTACCGTAAATAAATGTCATCGGACGATAAAATGCATAGTCGCGCGCGGGAAACTGACAACAGCGAACTTAGACTAAACTGAAAATAAAAATGCAAACACCGAACTTGGACTACCCTAATAATAAACTAGCCAACGTGCTGTTCCGTCGTTTCCGCCCTGCTAAGCCTAACGGCCGGTAAAATGTGGCTTTCATTCGCTGAAACGGCCTGAACAGACATCATGTGAATTTGAGTTGTTAAATTGTGATGTCGTGTTTTTAAACAACCGGGCGGGAATATCGCGGTACTCCCCCTTTCCTCCCTTTCTTCTTTTGAATAAACATATCACCCCCTGTAGACCATAGTCTCGTACCACGAGCTCACCGCAGACTATGGATATTGCCACACACACACACACACACACACACACACATATATATACATAAAGAGACGATGATGATATGGGGCACTGATGCCGGTAAGCAGGCTGGGCGCTGCCCCAGTGCCAATTTTAGAAAATGAAAGGTGACGATGGATATTGCCATTTTACACAGTGGCTGTGGCATTCGCACGCCGCAGCCATCCTGTCCATCCTTCCAGCGAAGTATCCCATATTCATGGCATGTGACGTGCCACCTATAGGAGCAATCATAGACCGAGAACTAACCTGGACACGTCCCGTAAGGCGATCTGTGGCAATGCCAACAAGTTTCTTAACTCTATTCCGCACTTTCGTGGGTCAGGCTGGGGCCCATCCGGTTCACTGACCTACGTCACGTTCACTGTTCCTGTTACTGGGTACTCTAAGCTAAGATATGGTCAGTCTATTTTGCACGAACTCAGCAGATGCTGAGAAAGAGAATTACCGATCCCAGGACAACGGAGACATGTTCTGTTTTAGCGGGGCCGCGGGAACCACCGGTTCACATCCTACGGGGCAAAGAAACCCTTCGAGCTTACACACGGTAGCTTACCCGGAATATGCATCACTACCTCTGGGATATCGCACCAGCTTTTCCATCGCCATTCGTGGAACCCAGCCCTCTCCTTCCGATTTGTTTCGCTTTCAGTCTGTCTACCAAAGTTGTGGTGACGTTTCCCTGGTTGAGGTCTATTCGAACGCTTTACGAGCGTTTGGCCGAGCAGTCACCTTTTTGTTTTACTACGCGGCAGTTTTACTTCGCCAGTAAAACTATATGTCCATTCTATATCTCCATTCCTCGGAATAGGATTGGTGGCCCGATTCCGCAACCCTGGCTGACATACTGCAACTCCTCGCCAACTGTCGGCGGCACAACACCTCTCGTGTCAAGCTCAGGCTTCGCCTGGGTCGCTTCGGATATACTGACCATACGCTACGAACTTTACTTCATTTATTGTTATTGTTGTTGTTACCGGGTCCTACACGAAATGGCGGCGTGACAGCAGAGTTCCTGAACTTTCAAATTGACACAAGCCTCATTAGCGAACTGTGAACACTTATGAGACCAATAAGGAACAAGTGAACGGCCCCTCCTCGTTTCTTCACACGCTCATGCTTTCACTGTCATAGTTTTTTTTTAAGGACGAGCAGACCGTGGCCTGGCTAACATTTCCTTCTTTCGAATAAACATACTTCCCACCCCCAGCCTGAGACCGGTGGAAATAATAAACAAGCACAGAACTGCAGTATTGCATTTCCGGTGGAAATATGTTTTTTTAAATGTTATTTTCGTGATGCACCGGAGGGCAGCTCTGCTAGCTATACATAGGTAGTAGTACATATCGTTTTACTCAAACTTATCATCGTAGACAGATCAATATAATTTTGATAGACATATGAAGGTCTATTGACGGCATCACATTACATGATTATAAAAAAATGACTCAGTAGCTGGTCCTCATAACTTCGACCAACCTCTCCGCGCATTTTAACTATACATACCCCCCCCCCCCCCCCCCGGATATATTCAGTTAAGTTGATGAGAATAGTACACATATTTAACAAACGTATTAATATTTCCATCGTCCAACACCTTCGCAAACCCAACAGTTCGTAATTTAACACCTATTATCACCCTGCGTCGGAGAGCACAACAAAAATAATAAATGTCAATTCAATAAGAAAAGGCACCGGCAGTGAGATCGATGTACGATCGTATGACCGTTTTTTTTTTTTCTATAATCAAACTCAAACTCAAACTCGATGTACGAAGTAGTGACGAGGAAGGTGATGAAGACGAAGTAATGAATTAAAGGACGCAACTGGGCGTTGCGAAGTTGTGTTGTGTTCTTTCATATGTTTAGTTGCCTCGTCTGCTACTATACGTCATAATGATCGTGCTCACCTCGCACTCAGGGCACTATAGGCTTAACTCGTTAGCACAACGAAAAAAAAAGATGCGTCTTGAACGCCGGAGGCCGTATTCCATCGCTCCACGAAATCAAAGCGGTTTCCTCACAATCGATATCTTTGAAATCGATAGCGACCCTTTTGTTGCAGGCTGCCATATGCCGTATGCTATGAGGCATACGCGGCTTTGTCTCACGCTGTTTTACATACAAATAGGTTATTAAAGCATAGTACCACTGTTAGTTTGAGCTAGACAGTTTGAGTTTGATTATACGAAAAAGAAAAAAAACGGGAGCTAGACAGTCGTTTCGATACGTTTGATAGGTTTGATTACTTCGATACGAACATGTATGAAAGTGAGCTTACGATATAAGAGGCGTCACCGCACTGCAAAACACAACATTCTGCAAAAACAGAAAAAGAAAAAGAAAGAAAGACTGGTTAATATTACGTAATATTGAGCAGACAAAACAGTATATATACGTTGCGAAGAGTGGATTGAATTGGATTGGATCGGAAAAAGAAAAATATGGAGAGGTTAGTCCCGACCCAGTCAGAACTGGCTACTCCAGAACGCGTTTGTGAGTGAAAATAAAAAGATGAGCTAGGAAAAAGAGATGCGAAGAGTACTTGCAGTAAACTGCACTGCTTTATGCGAAGTAAGCTCACTCAAAACTGCACTGTGTGGATGTGATAGTTTAAGCACGTACTTGTCGTCACATCTCATTAGTGCTGGGATTTTCTTAACGCGAGCTACATGGGGCCAGCCACCGTGGAGATTCTTCCGCATCATTATAGGACCGCGTGGCCAAGAAAATTAGTGCCACCGATGACCACACGAATAACCGCATTTAAAGGTCTTCGGCACAATGCCAAAAGACGCACACATTTTTTGCTGCTTTAACGACGCATTCTTGTCTAGTTTGTTTGGGTTTTCAGGGACCTAAAACAGTCCTTTTATAGCGGTCAAAATAGTGAAATGCGAATGCTGTGAAATTCACCCCAAACACAGGACAGTTATGTTCGTGGAAGACTGCCGTATATAGCTATTACGGACGTGACAAACGCAGCACGGCAAAACGTAACGTTAGTTTCGCGCCCTTGTGCTTTCATATTACCCCTAATAACTCCAACTGCAATGGCGTACGTCTATTGCTTTGTTCATCAAAGCAGACTGTAGCGAAACGGTGTATACAGCAACAAAAAATTTAAAAAAATAAAGGATACGCGCACACACATAAAAGGCAACGCAAAATAATATGGGTTATGTAGTAGCTCTCGACGTTTTACAACTTGAAACTAACTGCACAGTGAGCAGATACAGGCTTGCATTTTAGAGACGCCCCCCACCACAACACGTTGCTTAATGAAATAAAAAAAAAATATCATTGTTGTATACGGATAGCTTCCGGTTTGTTTGCAAAAACTGCAAGAAACGTACAAGAGGGAGGCAGTAAGCTAACTGTGAACTATGGATAACTGTGCAGTAAGCAGCTCGGGGTCGGCAGCTTTATTACTGTACTTTTTAACGTTTGTCGCGAAAAACGGCTGTACGGCGTGAAATGAGCTTAATGAAGGATAACTGGGCACTAAAATGCAAAAACACAACTTATTCTCGAATGAAAGCCTGTCTTTCAATTTGTATAATGCACGCAAAATTAGTTCACACACAGCGCTACCGTTTAGAAGAAAATCGCAATGAAACCGGAACCGTCTTTGGCGGCAACAAATGGATCATAGGGAAGCAAAGATTGGCGGCATCCAATCAGACAGCAGAAAAAGCGCGCGCATACCTATCGTGCGCGTGTGGAAGTGGAACGGGTCCTGTCGTAGCGTTGTCTACATGCGCGGCATGGTACGCATTGCTGCATTTTTCAATGCCAATTTACTGAATTGTAGCCCACAGCAGTAATCCGAAATATACTGTAGTGACAACAATTATCTTCTCGTCCTTCGGACAGCGTGCTTCGTAAGTCGTGCTATGTTTTTCGCCGTCACTGCTCCATGGCGTGCACTAAAGGCACGCGATGAATACTCGATGCACCAGCTGAAACGACGTTCACTGCGTATAGTGCCGAGGCAAGAAAGAGTCCGGTATAATTTTGATTGTAGCTGCGTAACCGCATCATAGTCAACAAGTGCGAAATTAACACAGCGTGCGACGTAATAGACTTCTCCCTGTTTGTAAACAAATGACGTCGTAGTGTTCGACAGCGCCACCAATTTGGTATAATTGAACTACGCTTGAAGCTAGGGGGCGAACAAGGTCGCGCCCGAAAGTCGCGGTCGTGAGGGGATTACGATGGTCCCTGAAAGGGACGCGACCTTCAGTCCTAGTTTCCTTTCAATAGGAGGCAGCGAACACGTGACCATTCCTGGAACCCAGCCCTCCCCTTCCGATTTGTTTCCGTTTCAGTCTGTCTCCCAACGTCATGATGACGTTTTTTCCGGTAAAGGTCTATTTGAAGTAAACTTGTGGTGGCATTTTAGTGCCCCTTTAACCACCATGACATTACTCGGACGTATTGCACGTTTCGTTCCGAAACCGAAAGATGTAAAGATCGAAATGCAGTAACAATATGACAGGTTTGTTGCGTTAATGTGTCCACAGAAGAGATTTACAGTGTCCGCACAACTTCGTGCAATGTTTTAGGCACAGCGTTGTTGGCTTACAATTTCTGACAGCCTCACCTAACCTTAAAAAAAAAA
Organism: Ornithodoros turicata; assembly: GCF_037126465.1. Taxonomy (NCBI): domain Eukaryota; kingdom Metazoa; phylum Arthropoda; class Arachnida; order Ixodida; family Argasidae; genus Ornithodoros; species Ornithodoros turicata. Next base: position 135,787,864 of record NC_088202.1, on the reverse strand, counting down.
AAAAAAACAGCTCCCTGTCGTCCTGTCTCCATGTGTCAACGTAATATGCTCTCACTGTCTCCCTTTGGAACGAGTGGGACCCCCCATGACATTAAAACCCATACTCAAATACGTGCTAGTCACAATTCAGATGTGCTTGACGGGTCGTCTCCCGCTGACGGACATTTCACCATGGACCGCAAGCCCACATATTCTCTCATTTGAAACCTTCTCTCGCCACCTTAGCATTTCGAGTTCATCCGAGCGCTGCCACCACAAACAGCAGTTCGTAAAGAAACATGCAGGTAGCATTTTTGTGAATAATGCACGCACCTTGGTATCTCATCTCCCGCAAAGCCCTACTGCAACAGCGCCTAATCGACAGTGCGCGAAATACATAAGGCACGTTAGGACAATTTCTTTATTTATTATTTTTTTTCAAGATCGCTTTACCACAGTCGTTTGGTTCAGCCACAGGGGCGTCCTATATATATGCTTTCGAGGCCCGTAATGAGAACTGCATAAGCTAGCGCTACGAGTCCGCGGCTTGTATATTTTAGCGCGGAATTTTGGACTGGAAAATGCCCCGCTGTTCTCGTACGCAAAAAAGGTGGCGTTATCTTTGCAGATGTAATTAAAACTTTCCATAATGCAAGGTTGCCTCTACGCTGCAAGAGAGGGACAGCTTAATTAAAATCTTAGACACGTGTGTATATGAGCCGTTGGACAAACGAAGAAAGACTGCAGAAAGTGACCGGGTGTGACTGCAATATAAGTTTAGAGTGCTGGAGAAGATATTTATTCTCTTACACCCCTGTCACACGGCAAAGTGAATGGCATTCCCAGCGAATGACAGTCGCACCGAATGTTGCCGAATGTTACTGTCGGTAGACACCGGGACAGAACATATGAAGCATTATGGAGGTACATTACTTCTATTTATTATTTCTTTTTCTCGAATCTAGTGAAACATTCGATTATTTCACAAAATCTTTGCATTTCCGACGACGCTTAGTTGGCTAAGTATCACAAGTACAGACAACGTATACGAAGAGGGGAGTCAAGTCCTGTAGATCACATAAGCATCTGTATATAACATCTGTATCTGTAAATCTGTATTTTGTTTAAGTACAGACAAGTAAGAAGCCGATCTGCGCCGCACTTGGCAACATGGCGACTGGAAACGAGGGTAGCTATCCGAAAAATAGTGTTAAGTGTTCCTTCGTTCGTGTCAAAGGTGAACAAATTCGTGATAATATATTGGATTACAAGATTTCATTCGTCTTTCATTTCTTCAAACGGTTTATCATTGTTACTTCTGCTACCTCTCTACGCAGTCAGTGTGAGAAGGAAAAGGGAATGGGTCCCCAACCCCTTCGCTGGGTGAATATCATTCGCATGTATTGCCATTTGGTTTCACCGTGTGACACGAAACGAATGTCATTCAGTGTGAATGTCATTCGCTGGGAATGGCATTCAGTTTGCCGTGTGGCAGGGGTATTATAAACGGTCCATGCTTAGCACCAGCAGTACGTGTTTTTATTGTATCTCGTCGAATCTCTATAAAAGTCAAGGTATATCTATGTCGTTTTCTTCGTGGGCAGCCCTGCGAAATGAACCACCGCTGTGATAAGATATGCCTGCCTGTCAGCCCCATATGCTTGATGTTGAGGTAGATATTGAGGGGGGGGGGATAAAAGGGATGGATTGAATTCATCAATCTCTCATATATGCTCGAACTTTTAGTGCATTGTGCTGCTTGTATAGCCATCTGTAGGATGGGACAAGCGCAATGCTTGCCCAGAGCACATTTCAAAAATAGTGCTCTCCTACGAAGAGCACACTCATTGATCCGTCTCCCTCCCTGGCGAACATTATAGGACGCGGATATGAAGGGAGACAGCAACAGCTCTTTCGTCCTTATTGGGGCATAAGCAACAGTGAGCAGGTAGGGTGGTAGCATGTTGCTAGTAATTGCTAGTAGGCTGCAGGTAGTGCTGCTTGCTGCACAGCTGCTACTTACCATGCCAACTGTGAAAGCAGTGACATTGTGAGTTTGGTGGAGTGATGACAGCAACAGCAACAATAATAAATGATGGAAAAGCGATGATGGCATGGGACGTTTCCCCGAGGTAGCCACAGGACCCTACTCCACTTCAAAGAGGTTAATATGAGAGGATTAATTAATGGCGACAATTAATGAAGTGATGACAAAGCACACACTGTGGTATGCTAACAAGCCGAACATAAGCAAAAAGCGTCAACAACCAAGACTTTAACGAGAAAGCGACAAACAAAACTATAAATGTCGCATGTGTGGCTAGTAAACTACGACACGCGGCTATTTAAAGAGACGGTATCATCCGTTCCAGTCGATTTCGAAACTACAGTGTCATTTTATTCCTCCTAGACCACTCACCATGGTATCGAAAACCCCACGCGGAACAGTGGCGCAGTTTGACTGTTATGCGATGGAATGCATAGCAAGAGCAGACGACGGATGTTGAGAGTATGTCGGAATTCCCTCTCTCGAAAAAGAGTAAAACGTCACTCCCTGAGAACCAATAAGGGCACAACCTGGAGAAAAGGAATCCCGCGGCCGTCTGGACGGTACCTTTCCTCCTCTGAGCGCCGCCCTCTCACACTCCGCTTAGGGGCGACGTCACGCCGTCGGAGCTTCTGCGGCCGCTGAATCAGCGCTGATCTTTAAGCCCCTCCCTTTTGAAGAAAAGCCAGCGTCGTAGCGTGGTAAGTGAGGTGTCCGTGTACAGCGCGGCACGTGACGGAGAAGAGCGAATCACGCTGCGCTCCGCAAGCTGATTCGCTCTTCTCCGTCACGTGGAAGCGCGGAGCTCGTGAGTTGGAGCTGTCGTCAGTTGCGCCTCGTCCCTGGACGTCTTCAGACGTGTCTCGTGCGTTCTCGGAGAGTTTTGCGAGCGGCTGAGTTTGTGTCTCATATCTTGTCGCAGTTTAAACTGCAACGTTCTATAATGAATCCCGGACAAGACGAACGTCTAAAGCTAACACATTGTCATCGCATTAATTACATTTTAGTACATTTTAGTACATTACATTTTTTTTACATCGTATTAATTACACATTCTGGACAAAAAAAAATAGCCAGGTAGATTCTCCACCGATACCGAACATAGTGGGATCGGTTTCATAGATGGGTTTCCAGATGAGACTGTTCCTTTAACGGTACTGTAAAATAGTTGAAGCGCAACCTCATAAAATGAATCAATTCACTGCCGTAAGCCCTCAGGATTCTAGCGACACAATTTTCGTACAAGTCACGCTCATAGTTTACGGAAAATCAAAAATTCAAAATTGCGGGCAACAATGTGCCGAAGTAGATACCGATTTCACATTGCCCTTCCAGTACACTGGCAAAACTACATCGCATGTGCACAACACTGGGTCTACAGCAACGTCCACGGCGCACCACGCGCAAACCAAAATCACAACGAAAACAGCTCGATACATGAGCGCCAGTGTTCCTCGCTAAAATGAGGGCCGTCTCACACCAGGCGTCGCCCCGACGAATTTTATCGCAATTTTTACGACAACTTTAAAAATCTTGAGACACATGTCACGTGTCTTCTGTACAGCTCTTAAATGGCACCAAGCATACGTAAGCTATACTGGCTTGCCGTTTCACGGTACCATTTCTACGTGCGAACTTTGTGGGTTCAGTGTACAGTGTACTAAAGTAAGTAGACCTGCGCTTTGCGTATCAAGATATATATGAGAATCAACTTAGTTTCTGACTCTTCAGAGAATGCTACGCTGCGGATGGTAACGTCATTGCAGTACTGCCGTCGCTTCTGATAATTGAGAGTCTTAGCCCATCGAACAACGTGGACCGTTACCTACACGATAGCGGTTCGAAGCAAACGTTCAGGCTAATCGTACGCGTGATCTGCATGAGTTTGGGGCGGGGGAGGGGTACACGAAATCCACCATTAAGAATAAACCGCTTAAAAATACACCGTCAAAAATAAATCTCCAAAAATAAACATCTTAAAATCTCCGCTTAAAGATCACCTGTTCATAATCCACCATCAAAAATAAACTGTTTCAAAATCCCCCCTCATCTAGCACGGAGGCGGACTGATTCCATGGGTTAGATCAGGTTATGTTAGGTCGGTTAGGTTAGGCTAGTTTAGTTTGGGTTAGTTTAGGCTAGGTTGGTCTTGTAAGATTAGTTTAAGTCCCTTGGTTGCAGTTCACCATGCTTTTGGGCACCGGACGTAAGACTGAGAGCCGGTTTTACCTCACTTTTTAAATATATTTTAAAGCGTTTTTGCAAGTTTTAAGCGTAAGTTTTTCATCATTTATTATTAACGGTGGATAGTTACGCAGTTAATTTTTATCGTGGATTTACTTAAGCGTATATTCTGAACGTTCTATTTTTAACAGTGGATACTTACGCGTTTAATCTTGAGCGGTTATTTTTAACGGGTCAACGAACACGAAGAACGGTTGGAAGTACGCTGCTACTTCGACAGGATGCATACTTCAAGTGTCAAACATGTCCGGCGGCGCTGTAATAACAACGACTAGATGATGACAAAGGCGCGGACTGCCTTACGGCTGGGGTGCAGTACACTACCCCATTAAATGCGATGCATAAGATGAGCGATATGAGAATGACGTACGTCAAATGAGCTATGTAGTTCATATAGAACAATTGCTAAGTGAACACCGTGTACATCCGCGTTACGTGTAGCTCCACGATGAAACGAACTCATCGAGGTCTGTGCACACATAAAGCTCAAATGTAGTGCCAAGAAGTATCCGTGAAGTCGGCAGTGCCCACATCTCTGCGCTACAATCATAGAAAATTACAGGCAGGCAGGATGAACGAAAACAAGTTCCGCATCCGCTCTGGGAAGTTGTTCCGAAATTGTTGTTGTTGTTGGTGGTGATGATGATGATGATGAGATTATAATGGCGCACAAGCAACTAAAGGATAGGCTACAGCAACCAAGGAAATTGTTGGGCGTGAAGAGCATGAGTGATGGATCAGTCGAAATCACGCCATTAAAGTGCGACTCCGGGCTCAGAAAACAGCGTTTATGTTATTTAGTCCACGAAAAGAAGGTGCCTCAAGGATTCTATAGCGAAATTTCAATACTGTTTACGAACGCTGTGCATTTCTGTCATTTTTTGAAGACCTGCAGAGCCTCCACAAGTTTCGATGACGCGAAAACGGGTGACGTAATCATAAGCTCGCAAGTTGCAATGATGTCATATTCTGGAGAGGGCACTATCTCCTAGCAACGGCGCCGGCGTCCGGGAGGGTGACGTGGAGAAGAAGTCACGTGACGCTGATCGAAAGAGGGGGAAATGGGAGAGATGTCTTCTCCCTCCTTGTGTTTTCTCGAAGGTCGGAGCGGTCGGGAGCGGGGGGGGGGGGGGGGGGGGGGGGCTCACATGGGGCTTCGTTAACGGAGTGCAAAAAGTGAGTCCCCCGGAAACGCGAACGGCAACAACGTTGCCAGATGAGAGCAGGATGCTCCGTTGGAGCATAACATGACGTCACAGTTATCAAAAATTAAGATTAATTTTCTCTAGCTTTCGCATCACGTAGAGTCAAAGTATTTTGCAGGAATGTCAAGTGAGACAAGAAAATTTCAGTAACATAATTTTGGTAGGATTCTGAAGACACGAGATTCAGTGACACTTTAAATAGTTGTCTTTTCTTTGATTCTGCAAGCTATGCGCTAAATGTTCAGGAACTTTTCAGGTGACGTGCGATACGTATATGCTGAATACATCAGTCTCAAATACATAAGTCTCAAATTAAACAGAACTAGGCGAGGAATGACGGTGTACTACTGCAACACATTGTGCGTCGGGCAGTTCACATGATATGTGACCATCGTAAGTAACAAGCCTGCAGCGACGGAGAATACGTGGATACGTGAGTTACACAGTTTTCTGTTTTTTTTAAAATCCATTCCACTATCGAAAAGGACAGTAAAGACGTATAACTCGAACTGTATCGCCATCCCCATTTTTTTTCTTTATGACATCACATCACATCGAAGTAAGTGCACTGTAAGTGCGCAAGAAGATATACAAGCAGGTCATAAGTTTATGACAGTACCTGAGGTCGATCCTGTAGTGGATCATCCAAGTATGAAGAAGACCTGAAACAGAAACGAGAGGTTACCTCGGGTGTTGCGGACATGGAAACAGAAACGGAAGTATTTTTACAGTCATCGCCAGTCTTTTCCGAGCACATTCAATGCTCGCTACTCTGGTCACTGCAAACGTGTGTGTAGAGGTTTCAATTTCCTGTGTCCCACGTCCTTCACATTATCGTTTTCATTACATCTACTCACTTCAGAGTCCCGGCGAAATTCGACAGCTAACAGGACACCAGTGACGACAATTCGTATCCATATTTCTCCACCAAGGTAGAAATTTGGGGTAGTTGGTACATAGCCATGAGTAAAATCTTGCAGCCAAAGAGAGGACGAAGACACAAAGGTAGAAACACACAACTAATCTCCTCACTGGGAGATAAGTGTGTTAGTCAAACTTCTTTGTCCCTCTTACCAGTCGAGATTGATTATCTTGCAGGAGACTAACTTTTGTTGGAACATGTTTATCCTCACCTTTATCACTATCTGTGTCCTACTTTCTTGCGCCTTTTAAATGACGTATTGTCAATAAATTCCTTTAGTTGAGAGTCTGCAGTTCCGCTGTTGTGTGTTTCTACCGTTGTGTCTTCGTCCTCTCTTTGGCTGCAAGATTTTACTCATGGCATATTTCTCCAACCACGCTCGACAGGGGGACTGTTATCCGTTACGCTGTTTTTAGTGAGTGTAAAGCCCGAATCCCATAACAAGCGGCACGCTGCAGATACACGCGAGAAGCGACAAAATCGACGTCACCGCCGCCACTTGAGCGTAAAAAAAAAGCTTTGTCGCGGCTCAATATTTCTGCATCTACTCCTAGTAGATATTTGTAGCATGTCAGCTGGGTAGCGTTGCCTGTTGTTTGACAAAACCAGCTAGGTTTGGCGGCGTGAAACAAGAACTGAACGCGGAGGCAAGGGAAAGGGTTACAGAGGGCAACCAACAAAAGTAGCAGACGAAGAAGTGGGCGGGACGTTGGGAACTTCAACCGTAGCGCCACTGCGTTGCGGCGAATATTACGTAGCACCTTCATTACAAGTTCTCCTCGTTTTCACGAATGAAATACTATATTTGGTATATTTATGGCAATTTACAACTTAGCTCGAATAAAATAAGCATTGCTTCTCCAAAAACATCATTTCTCGGCGACGAAATGTCGCTGCTCAAGTGGACCGGGAAGACGCGCCATGACCAGACGCGACAGCGGCAAATTCTGCAGCGCGTCGCTTAAATACGACTCGAGAAAGCACTGAGCATCGGGGGTGGTGACCCCCAGTTCTGAGCGAACTATTGTGCGAATACTGGCAACCGAGTTGAAGGTCCGCTCAGTTTCGGCGCTGGAAAAAACGACAGTCAGCAAATATCTGTGCGCACGTGTAGGCAGGCAGCGGTCCTCTGCCACATCTAGTCATAAAAAATGCCATTTCCTTACGAAGGAGTGAGCCTGCGCATGATTGCATTACACGTATTCTTCGTTCTCCTTTCTTCGGCCTACGGATGTTTGATTTTCGTGCCATATTTGCTCTCACGAAATCTCGCGATTCTCCGGAAAGAGTCCCGGGACTTCGAGACGTCAAAAATTGGCCGGGACCCCGGAATTTCGGGATGTCTCGATTGACAACCCTATAGTTGTGTTATAAGCTCTCTATGTTTTGAGCGTGAGCAGAACCAGCAACGCTATCCCAAATATATGCAAAAGAAGTCTATACCTGTCACACGGGCACTTTCGATCCGCATTGAGCAAATGCCCCTCGAGCTCAATGCGGATCCGGCGCTGCCACACGGACACGTTCGAGCAGGATCGAGCTCCGATCCTGCTTAACCCGATCCAGTTCGTTAAACGGGATTGAGATTCTCGAGACAGCTTGAAGACCGCCATTGGCATCCTAGAACTCAGCGAATTTGTAGTATTAAACAAAAATATTACATTAATTTGCAAATGTTCCTATACATTCCCATAGAATTTCTCGATTACGTTCTTGTTTTAGTCTTGTTTAGTTCTAGGTTTTAGTCTTGGTATGACGGGCGACTGTGTTTGCTAATTTGTTTCATCTCGACCACACACTCAATGCACGCTTTAGAAAGTAAAATTCTCGTTTGAGATGTCTTTATTCTGAGAGTGATTAACAAAGTCAACGAAGCATGAAATGCGACATTTTGTGATCTTGCGAGCACGGTAGACATGTCTATAGTGCCCAAACCGAAAACTTAGCCTCGTTAAGCGCTGGAAGTCATTGAAATCTACCAACCAAGACGTATATTTCGCGCTTACTGAACAATTCCTCGTGGAGCTATGCGAGTTTAAAAATGCACGAGGACTCCCCAGGGAGGCTGAAGAGCGTTGCGTTCCCTTATGCGAGGAAAATCTGTATTAACGAATAACGAGGACGAAAACCTACCGAGAACGACAGAATTGCAAACAACATAAAATAATTTTAAAACGCATATTCCCTAAGTACGTCGCCGCGCAAGGCCCTTTAACAAATTTCTCACGCGCAGCGTGAGTTTCCTGTTTTCAGGCGAAAACGGGATGACAGTGCTTCCTTTTTCTTTTCTTTTTTTTTTCTTTCTTTCTTTTTTCCTTCTGCGGAATAATTGGATACGTGCTCAACGCGCGTTCACGCTCGAGTACCCGTCAAATGAGAAATTTACATGCAAATTATATGTAAGACGCCGGCAGCCGGTAGTGTTCTTCTCCCTCTCTTCTTTTTTTTTTCTTTTTGCGACAGTCTATCGTTGAGTTCAGCACGTCCAACTTCGCTGCACTGGTTGACGAGGCTGCTAAACGGAGGGTGGAGTGCTGGAGTGGGGGAATGGAAGGCAGAATGCGGACGAATTAAAGGAACAAACTGACAAACAAGGGCTTCGAAGCAACGACAACAGCTTTATCTTTGGTGCTGATGATTGGGGAAGACTTTGAAGTATAGAGTGATGGTATTGTATATTCCTGAGGTGGAAGTGCTTAAGGTGAGGTAGAAACAAGTAGGAAGCACGCTACTTTCGAGATGTTTTTGCGACACAGTACAGCACACTGGACGACATGTGGCACGTATAACAAATATGGGAGAAGAGAAAAAGTCTATTTCATCTCGTTCTTTTTTTCGTTTTTTCGTGTGTGTGCGTGTGTGTGTGTGAATCGGACCCAGGGCACATATTCACGGCCCCTAAAATGCAGATGCTAAATTCACGGCTTGGCTGGCTCACTTTGGAAAGGGCTAGACGGTACTGCATTTACAGCACCAATTTTTCTTCACTATATAGTTGATCGGGCCGCGTTATGATACGCTCGAGAATGCCCTTATCACACTTCATAAAAGTGACATTGCACATTCTTTTGCACAGCTTCAACCCTTACTTTATACCACAGGGCCTGTACCCCGCTCCCCCCCCCCCCCCCCACTCCCATCCTCCCGGAAACTCTGCGCAGAATACCACCTGATACCCTAAGAATCGCGCGTTCATGCGAGTGAACATAAAAATCCAGCACAAATTTTCCTCATTACACGAAATTTCACACGTCATGCCCGCACCCTGTGCATGAAAAAGGGGTGGCGGAGGAGTACCCCGCAGTCTGAAGTGTTTTGTACTGTGTGAGGGGAGGGGCGTTTTGCCCCATCCCCCTACGCCCGGGCTTCATAAAAGCAACAGAGCACAACCGTTCCGTCCGTACAACCAGCTGCGACAGCGAAGCTGGCTTTCGCAGGTGACAAAATGGCGTACATTAAGGCTAGCTGGGGCATGAACTCCGTAATGTAAAAGCATGAGTCTCGGCACACAGAGGGACGACACACAACACGCAGCTTTATCGCGGCTCTGTTCTTGAAACGTTGATTCAAGATAATTAAGAAGCAAGAATTTGCTGCCACAACGACAAAGGCACAAACGACATCTACATAGGGCTAGTGAGAGCGGGAACGGTCGATGTGGTGGAGCGAGTCTTGCAAGTGGTAGGAAAATGCAGAATTAATTTGAACCAAACACGACCAAAAATTGTGATGTTCCAATAAATCTCGTGAAATAATCTTCACTTTCGAAGTTCGATCTCGTGCGGCAAGGGAACTCTGGAGAACTTTCACACTGGTCCACCTTAATCTTCGTTAATTTCGAAAGACATCCGAATAATGAACCTTAATGTGAATAATAATAAAAAATATAAATAAATACTTTTCTCGCACATTAATTAAAACATTGTTCTAAATAAAAGCGCGCTGTCTGAGTGGATATATAAAAATAATGGTAATGAATCTCCAACGAACCTTACTGACGTTCATATAGAGAGCGACATCGCGTTTGCATTCGTCGTAGCGCAACCTCGAAGTAAATAGACCAGCCGTTCTTTTTAGGCGAACGTATCCACTACATGTTAAGCGACGGAACAATTTGATTCAGAAACATTTTCCACCGCTGATGAAATAGAAGCGGCGAGCGTGCCTTTAGCTAACATCACGGAGTCCGTTTTGAATGTAATGGGAGTATGGGTACATAAATTCTTCATACTCGCACTAAAATGTACTTCAGCTTGCCTTTCAAATCAAAACCTACTTATTTCTGAGTTATGCGTATTTTGTCGTGTATGTGTTTCTTCTTTTTTTTTCTTCGTTTTTTTTGTGGGCGGCGCTGAATCGCCCACCTCATCATCGTCCAATGTATGTGTCGTGGTGTCATGCAGCAGGTCCGCACCTCGCGTGGAGGAGCTAGCAAGAGCATCTCCTCCTCAGTTTGCGTGACGTTTTCGTGACGTTCCACCAGGATGGTCACGTGTGAGCTTCCTGTCTCGCAACTCGTCCTCGAGTATTCTGCGCACAGCGGGACGCGAAGGACTTCCGCCGCGAGAACAACGGACATTCACACAGCTGAGGTCAGATGACCTTCGCGTTGTCACCTTATTTATAATGCCCATTATCAGGTATACCGCTCAAGTCGCCAAAAAGTTGATGCAGCACGTGTTAACAAGCATCTACGAAGTGAATGCTTGAAGAACGAACTATACATTTAGCACTGCGCTGCAGAGTGCAGCCAGAGCAAAACTGCCTCAAACTGTACGGGTCATTTCTTTTCTTTCTTTTTTTTTTCTTATTTTTTTCATCTTCTGCTCTTCTTTTGTAGTTCGCCAACGACATGGAGAGTTCTGCAGAGAGGAGGGTTAATCACGCACATACAAAGAAAGATAAAGAAAAAAGGAAGTTTACATGTTTCACTCTCCTTTCAGAAGGGAATGGGTCATCAAGCTACATTATCCAGGAAGACTGAGCCCATTTCGAGATAATTACAACGGATATATGGTATTTTTTAATCGCTTGGACGCACGCAAAAAGATACTGTCTTTTGTCTTTGCACTTTTTATGGCGAAACGAGTTTCTAAGATAATGTGGGAAAAGAAAAGGAAGACATGTAGGGCGGCTCGTCTAGAAATGTCAAATGTGACCGAGCCATATCAGTGGGTTCTTAATCGAGGTACCAATGATGAGAAAGCAGAAATTGTAAGAACCGCACGGCATAATCACTTCGTCTACAAAACAATACGCTCCATTCCATTGCGACTATTATACTCGGTTGCAATTTTTATTCCCCTCCGAAATGAAAAGAGAACTACAAATAGACAAGTCTACATGAGACAAATGACGTTCTGAGGCTGGAACACATAGAAAGGACAAACACATACAAAACCCCAAGTGCCTACGAAATTAATCATGAAAGATGGAAGTCACTGAAAAGGTTAGGCAGCTGTAGGACTCGAACCCACATCTTCTGGATTACCGGTCCAGGTCCCCACACCTCCCCAGCGACACTCCTGGTATAGCAGTACATATATGCATGTGTTTCTTGAGAAAAGTTCTTGCACTCAGTAACGTAAGTGCGTAACCTTGATTATCTGACCTATTTTTTTTTCAAGTGTGATATTAAACGGTAGGAACAACTTATATATTTACACATGGTAAACAAGAATTTCGTGCACGAGACTGCACTTCTTCAGGTCAGGTAACCTGAAGAAGTGCAGTCTCGTGCACGAAAGTCTTGTTTACCATGTGTAAATAAATAAGTTGTTCCTACCGTTTAATATCACTCTTTGATTTACTCACCACCGGCAACTTGACATCGCCTATTTTTTCTGCCTTCGTATCTTCTATTTTTTTTCCCAAAAAGTTAATATATCGCTACGTAAACAACGCAAGTTCAAATGGAACCGCAGTGGCTCATCTCGTTCAGACTACACGACCTCGGCCCCATAATCACATTCTGTTGCACATGACGCATCGCAAAACGAAAGAGGTAATTAGATCAAGCTAATTAGATTTGTACGTACGCGTGGAGAGGTTGTTGATTTTTGCTTTTGTGTAGCCGCGCGTCCCCAAAAGTTCGCCCTTCAAAAGCGGTGCATGTTACAAGAACAAATTACTCCCAACAGCCGAGGAGTAATTAAATAACGTGTTAGATCAACCGTGATTTTCAGAAAGGTTTACATTCGCGAGTAAGACATTGATATGTGACCTGGATTCTTTTCCTGAAACAGTTTCCTTAGATGCAAAAAAAGAAAAAGAAAAGAAAGAAAGAAAGAAGATGATGTGGTTGTATCTTCGTGCATTGTGACAACCATTTTAGATACGGTAGCGTTATAGAGCCATCGTTGGTGGTAAGTTTTTGGCGAGACTTATTGAAGTGCTATAATTTTTTTACTGAAAGCCTTTCATGTTTTGTAAAACGCTATATTTTCTGCGGTGCTAGACGGTCGCAACGGTGGTTAGTAATTGTTTCAGGCCAAGAATAAATGATGAGTACTTGGTCATTTGAGATTGAAAAATATATTTAAGATGGGCCATTCGACTAGTGCGTAAGTGATTCCACGGTGACTTGTGTGAAAAAGTTCCTTACACTCATGGTTTCTAGGAAACTGCTAAATTTCTTCGGAATTTACAACCTGCAGACTTCTTCTGTCATTATTGTATTAGGTATGTCCCCAGATGCGTCATTTGCCAACCTTTAGCCACAATTTGTTTAGTTTGATATGAAGATGTGCAGTAGCGTAGCCAGAAAAATATTTCGGATGGGTACTGCTGGAACTTCAGACGAGTGAGAGAATTTCACCCTGTGTTCCCTTTCCCAAATCCACTAACATAGGTAGGATTTCGGGAGGCTTGAACCCTCAAACCCCTCCAACCCCCTTAATGGTGGACTCCATGTGGTGCATTCTAACCATATGCATTCTAACATTTGACGTACTATTTAACTAAATTCTACCGTTCTACTTGTTGCAAACTCCCACTCAAATTCCTCTCATTCATTGTTACGTTCGTTAAAGGAACCGTCGCATCCGTTCCAGTCGATTTCGAAACTGTAGTTTCATTTTATTCCTCCTGGACCACTGACCACGGAAAATAGTGGCGTGTTAGTTTGACTGTTATTCGAAGGAATACATGACAGGAGCAGACCCCGGATGTTGAGAGGGTTCCGGAATTCGCACTCTGAAAAACCAGAAAACGTCACTCCGTAAGAACCAATCAGGGCGCGACCTTGAAAAAAAAAAAAAAAAAAGGAATGCCGCGGCCACGCGGGCATCTCGTGACGGCGCCTTTCCTCCTCTGAGCGACCCGCTCTCACTCCTCCCCTTAGGTAGTGACGTCACGCCGCCGGCGCTTCTGCGGCCGCGGAAGCAGCGCTGGTCTTTAAAATTCGTGTATTTAATATCTCAGCAGTTTTCGTGCGAAAAAATTAGCCGGGTAGGTCGTCTGCCGATGCCGAACATAGTGGTATCGGTTTCATATGGGTTTCATATGGGTTTAATATTGGTTTCAGAAGGGCTTCCGGCTGCAACCGTCCTTTAAAAACGGAGCCGCTTCTGTTGCAGAGACGGCGTACAAAATACTGTTACCCCAACCTGGTTCTCCAATTTAAGTCCAGAGCTTTCTTCCACGATCTTTCCCCGGCATTTTGACATAGCAAAGCCATTACCGCTGCACCCTTCAGAATGACCTGCCGCTTGATGCCGACGAACGCGAGAACACCATCAATACAAAAGCTATAGACTCGGACCTACTTCTCTGCGCATTGAAAGGTCGACGCGTGCCGTAATGGAGAGCTGAACGGCTGAAAGAATTTCACTTTCCGTTGCACCCTGCCCTTCCTTAAACAAAATGTACCTCGACAGAGGAAGGAATGAAAAACGAAACTCACGTGAGAGGACAGGAAGATGAATGACCAGCCCCCCGCACCTGCTGGCCAGCTCGAAGTAACATTATATTTTGAGACCGTGAAATACTGGGAAGACGTTAAAAACAGCCTCGGCTCCTCGCGGGAAACGAGAAGAAACAAGATTGCCTCGCGTCGATGTTCCGTTCTCCGAGAGTAATAGTTTACAACAGTTTGTGATATGTTCTTGCTGGTTTTACTGCGCGTGAACAATGGGCTGTTATCACAGTTACCATAAGGATTATAATCCATCACTGGAGATGAAGAAAAAAGGGGGAGGTAAGTTATTTAGGTAGAGCTCAACTGGCGAACCATAAATGAACAGTGTATTCCCGGGAAAATGAACAGTGTATGATGGTTTCCAATATTTGATGTCACTCAACGGTCAGACATTTTCCGTGAAGATATCCCAGAAACCCTTCGCTGCGGTAGGAGGATCGAAAACGGAACAGTGAACTACTGTCTGCAATATTTGACGCCGTTTGACGCTTAACTGTGCAGCGTGTACGTAGGATGTATAAGGGTGTTTGCGTCATTGTTGTCCCACATGTATTAAAGGAAAAAAAAAGTGACGAAAAATAAAAGCGATGGAAAAATGTACCTAGCATGGTTTATGGCCGAGCTTCGTCGTCGTTACGGTCGTTAGAAGCTAACGAGTGGCGGGAAGTTCAAAAAGGTGGGCACGTGACACATTGCGCGTGACGTATACCACGGCCTCCACGTATCGCGCGAAGAGCGCCGTGCACGTGTTTTATCACGTGCCCACCTCTTTAAATTTCCCGCTCGCCTTTTTGAATTTCCCGCCATTCGTTAGCTTGTAACGACTGTAACGACGATGAAGCGATTTAGCCCCCAGGCGAGTGTAGTTAACGTTCGCTTCCAGAGTGAGTTGGCCGCACCGTCCCAAAATTGTTTTCTTCGCTTTACTTTCCTCCCACACTCTAAGGAAGCCATGCAGTCGGCGCCAGCGTGCGGAACACGATAGCAAACGACAAAGCAAATTATTTTCATTCGCAGGGATCTGGAAAACTGCAGTAAGCTTGTCGAATTTGTTGACTGTAATCAATTCCCCGACTGCTGCTGTAGGGAATGACATCCTTTTGGTCCAAATATCGAGGGCTGGCGTGCCGAGAGAAGCGATTTTGTTGCATCTCCCATAGACTCCCATGTTTTGAAAATTTGACAAGCTTTAATTCGCCAAAAATCAGTGGATTGCGTCAGGCCTTCAAAGCATGTCATCCCCTAAATAAACTCGAGGGGAACACGCCAGTACCTGTTACGTGTAGAAATTTAGCTAGGTTCACGAGAACCTTGCGAACAAATATTCCCCATAAACTTCTTAAGGAGTGAGTCCACCGTAATGCAGAGGTCTGAAACACGTGGCCCGCGGGACGCATGTGGCCAGCAATTAACTATTATGGTGCTCGAGGGCCTCTGACCACCAAACGGAAGAAAGCTACCCTGTCAAAAAATTTAAGAGTTCGGGATAAAATATTTTCAGACGTTGTTTCTAGAAACACACGTACGTGACCACTTCTTCGACAGATGAACCTCAAGGGCTAACGGACACACCAACCTGCATGACCCTCGCGTGCACTTTGACTGCACACGACTACCGCACTGTAACTAATATGGGGATTAATGTGAGCTCATCTTAATTCTCACACTAAATTAAATAGTGACACATTAAAAATAAAAAAAACGATCCGAGCAACTGTTCTGTCTCATGTGCTTCTGGTGACGTCCGTATAGGCATCGAAATGTCTAACTTTTAATCTTGTCACCGTAAAGCCCGCCCAAGCAGCACAATGTACTGAAAGTCGGGTGCAATAGGGGTGGACGGGTAGGTGGAAGGCCTTGAACAGACTTGTGACACTAAAGAACATTGATAAGACACATACCGTCTACCCCTATTGCACTCGACTTTGAGTACATTGTGCTGCTTGGGCGTGTATGTTATCCTTATCACCACAAAAATCACTAAACTTTTTTTGGCGCACTGGCAAACACGTACGAAACGCGATAGTATAGCAGCAGATGAAGGGCTTCCGCTGCGCTGTGACCGTACATGATCTGCGTGCGGCACAAACCCGACCACAGGTTGCCATTGACCTCGTCCAGAAACACGGTTTTCGCCTGCAAACGCGTTTACTTTCTGTTATAGTCACTGTACTCTTTGGTGCGCATTTCGACATCTGGTCTAGAGGTTGGTCCTCACTGACGCGTTTTGACGCACACGCATCCATTCCGGTTAGCCTGTATCCGTCAGTTACCGTGACAACGAGCTAACGGAGAGCTCCCACGCACGGACGTACAATAGTTCCGCGACGGCTCAACTTTTCCGCACAGCAGCGCGTTTGACGCAGCAAGGAGACCAATCAGAGCGGTGAACCTGACGCATGCGCAGTTTGTACGTTGTAGGTAAACAGCAATGGCGGCCAACGGAGCAGCGTTGCGCGATTTTGTCTATCTGGTGTTGCCGTGGGCGTTGCCGTGCAATAAATGCTTTGCAGCGAAGTAGAGATCACAAGACGAGGCTAGATTATTAAAAGGCAGTGCAGCGTGAAAACGTGTGTTCTTGTCTCCTTCAATTTCTGCTGCAAGAGTAGTGCAGTGAAGTAATACTGGGTCACAAGAAATCCAGCGAAAGCGTTGCTGAGCGGCACCGTTTCGGGATCTTCTATGTCGAGGCACCACAGCACGCAAACAAAACGCTTTTAAAACACGTTGTGCTATCGTAGTGCCTCCGCTGTGCCTTCGTCTTTGCTGTATGGGCATGCACTGAACCCACGTTGGTGCGCTTCGTCGACCCCATGTGTCAACCGACGGACATAGGTCTGTGGCAGTAAGAACATGTCAACTCATTGCGCTGCGCTGAGAATGCGTGCCAACGGAACGGATGCCTGTGCGTCAAAACGCACCAGGGAGGACCAACCTTAGGGTACATTTATGCTGCAGCATCGCTGCTCGCTGCTCGCTGCAGCTTCAAGCACATCGCTGCTCGCATAACCGCTAGGGTGCGTTTACCCTGCAGATTGCTCAAGATGCTGCTCGCTTTCGCTATATCAGTCGCCTAGCAGCGTTCACTGTGGAAGGATGGAAACGAGGAAAAGTGGGAAGGAGGAAACCGACTTCATCACAACCAATCGCAGGTCGGATTTCAAGACGCCAGTCATCAATGATACCAGGAAGACAAACATGTTTACATTCCTAGGTGCAGCGAGAGCAGAGCGGCAAGCAGAGGCGAGGATAAGCGAGCAGCCAGGCTGCAGGGTAAATGCACCAACAGAAAGCTCTGTGTTTGACCTGTCATCGCCAGAAGTCAGGTAGTCCCCGGGCATGTTCAAACATGTTTGGCAGCATTGTTGTGGCGATGATCATGGCGTGCATCTTTGGCAAGCAGCGATGCTGCAGCATGAACGCGCCCACAGAGATACATGTGTTTGTTTCGTCATCGCCAAACAGCGATGTGCCATGTGCCAGCAGCGATGCTGCAGCATAAATGTACCCTTAATGGCGGCACGCTTTGTCGCACACCGCTCCCTGGCATTATCGGCCGCACGCTGCTTACGCTGCTCAGTTTCGATCACCGCGTCTGCATCTCCCGCAGCAGTATCTCCGGCACATCTGCGAACTCTACACCTGCGCGAAAGCTGCACCGCCTACGCTGTAACTCCGCGGGATTCGTGTTGTCAGACGACCATGGACATCATCACATTTTCTCTTCCACACTTACAACCCCCCCCCCCCCCCCGACCCCACCAAGGACATCACGTGAGACGCGCTGTGCAGCAACTGAGCGACCCACGGCATTTCCGAGTGGGCAAAAGCGTACGCTCGTTGCTGCTAGCCAAGGCGGCTAGGGAGATTAGGAGACTCCAAATCCTACCAGCGGCTGTGTTGTCGCAGTTTTTACCGTTACCGTAAAGGCTTTCTAGTCTGCTAAATACGATCTAATCCTTCCAATCCTTCTAAACCCCTCCGCGATAAAGAAGCAAACGAGGCGGAGCACCGTGACGCCACGCGAACAGCGTAGCCCCAAGAGTGCGTTAAAGAAACGATATCGATTTAAAAGTAGAGACTGAGCAGTTATGTACAAAACGCCATTTCATTTCAATTTGTAGAAGCGATACTAAAGTAGCAAAACTCCAAAGCCCTCCAGTGTCAATATTGTTCGCTAGCTGTTTCTATCCGATTTTTGCAATTTATTTTTCAAAGCTGAAACTGTGAGCAAAGGCCACAGTACAGTGTGTAAATAGGAGATAATTTCAGTGCTTCGGAACACGGACATAATCGCTTGCGAGGACCTACGTATTTTTCTCGAATCGCTTTCTGTATTTTCAGTACCCGATTTTGAAAGACAGCTTATTTATTTCTCTCGGTGTGTCGAGTATGGAATTTTTTCAGTAACGAATTCTGCACACACCGTTCGGCTGCATAATAACTACACCGCCTCCTGTATTTTTTTTTCTTTTTTCTTTCTTATATGTATATTTGATTCTATGGTTTCTTATGACATTTTGTGGTAATTACCGTTATTTATTTTTTGAGTTGCCCTGCATGATGTGGTCTAAGGTCAATTCGGCTCACTACTCGATTTGAGTTTGAGGCCCATGGTGTGATGTGATTTGATGGGAAAAGAAAAAAAATGAGGTCCCTGGTGTAACGGCTCGTGAGCTGTTTGCGGTTCGAGTTCATTTACAACTTGACCGTCGAAATGTGGCCCAAATCCGTCGGAAAAATGTACGGCTGCAAGAGCATTCTTGAGAGTTACAAAACTAGTTGTCACTTACACTTGCTCATTGTTCCACGCTATGTCGACAAGACGGCAGAGAAAAAGCGTTACACTGCCACGAGCACATAACAGCAACACACATCAACGATCATAACGATCAAGGTAAATTGGCTTAGCTCGACTAACATTGCATTGTGTTGGATCAGGGTTGCCAGCGAGAGAATAAAGCTTGCGATAACAGCGGTGCGTTTGCTGAAATCATGACTGTCTGGCGGCGGAAGACATTTCGGCGCAGTTTTGTCTCCCGGGCGTAATTTGGCGCAATAAATTGCAACGCGGCAATGCAAGGCGCAATTGGCGCAGCACTTTCTAAGCGTTTCCACCCCTGATTGTTTGCATAACGCACTCAGATTTCCATGTAAGTTTTATTCCACATGAACAGAAATTTCATGACAGCCCGAAGTTCCACATTCGAAAATTTCACGCTTATAGTGGAGATGGTTCTGTTTATAGCCAGAGCAAAAATCAGCGCTTCGCGTTTAAAACCTAGCATTTCTGCTCTTTCTCTTCTCTTCTTCTTCTCTATCGTCTCGTTCTTTGTGCTTACGATAACGAGAGTAGTGCCGAGAACCTTTCCAGCATGCCCTCGTAGTTCTTACTCATTCCTACTAAGAACCGCCGTAGTTTTTTCATCGAACGTTTCGGCTAGAGTTCATGATATACAGAGAAGAAAAAAAAAGAAAAAGAGAACATTATTAAAGGCTTCTGCACTCTAAGAAAAATAGGAGTAATTTTACTCCTTTTGGGGAGTAATTGCATTGCCACAAAAAATAGTCCCTTTCGGGAGTAAATGCACGGGAGCAAATGAATGTCAAACAGCGAAGACCGCATTTCACGCGCTGTTGTAAGAGTCCCAGGTACATAATTGGTGCGCATGCATGAAGATACTTTGAAGCAAACCGTCAACCGTGATATATCGAGTGATATAAAATCTTGCGCCATATTAGGGCACAATTTGCGAAGAAAGATGCGCTAACTGTTTCTTACTCTGTGTGGCTCGAAAATTGCTACGTTGTGTGAGTTATACAGCCTTACGTCGTTCAAATGGACCAAGGGCACATATTTACGTAGACTTTTGCATTCAGGAGACCATTCGCGAAGTTTAGTGACAATTTGCAGTCCTGGGGAGTAAACGTCGGGACTAAATGTTGGGTTAGGGGACTAAAATGGGGAGTAATTGCAGACTAGGGGAGTAGAAGCTGCAATTACTCCCCGTTTTACTCCTTTTTTTCTTAGAGTGTGTCACGTTTTTGATGGCTTTTAAATGCACCACGGTGAAAGACTACAGAAACGTTTATTTGGAAGAATATTAGATTTTGTGCCGTCTTCACCCAGAGCGCGTTAAGTAATACACGATGATGGACTGCAGTCTTCGGGTCTTGTAGGATGCTGCTTTCCATGTTTAAAAATGATTTTTTTTAGCGCTGCGCCATGCTCTGGAACTGTGGGTGATACCTGTAATGTCGTGTTCCATGTGAGCAGAATGGAAAGCTGTGAGTCACGAAAGGTGAGCAAGATGTTCATGTTGTGCAGTATAGCGCGCAACGCAGCAAGGACGAAAAACAATCCAGTCAACGTGAGAAGAAATTTACGACTGCCCTTTATAGAAACATCGGTACGTGCACGGGACACTGAACGAGTTTTCGGCGGTTCACGTAAGTTTTCGCTGCAAACGAAAGGTGTTTTTTTTTTAATCTAATAATAACGCAATTTTGTAAATCCTGGGACATACACGGATCTCACAGAAGCGAAATACTTGTACGGTGCGTGACTTCGAAGCAGTACTTAGGCAAAGGGGAATGCTGAAAGAGCTGCCCAGTCGGAGCTCCGTAACAGCTGTTTCATCAACGGAAACAGTAATGCGAAACGAAATTGAAAGACTGGTGGTGTCAGAAACGTAAACCGCAAACGCAAATATTGCCGGAACGAAAATATGCCCGTTACCCTTCGCTGAGTAGCACCCCGCACCGCATGGTTATGATTATGGGCATGGACATGACTATGAGCCACCGCAGTCACGTATGTAGGGAGAGAGAGAGAGAGAAATACATGATGACGATGATATGGGGATATGTGTAGGGAGAGTGCCGCTACGTGAAGTAACATTTCAATTATCGTTGTTAGCAAGTTTTAATAGACGGGAAATACCCTACGAAAACGATAAGATAAAGGAAGATGTCGAAGATATTAGAGACTTTTAGCAGACCGTTGATAACGTGGCCAGCGTCTCACCGTATCAACCGGAACCAATCAGTGGATAAGATTCTGAGTCACGCACGAGTGCGATTGGTTCCGATAGAGACGATAACTTTATCAACGGTATACTAAAACTCACTAATGTGTTTATGGGAGTAGCCGAATTTGTCTTGTGACCAGTTCAATCTCTCCCTATTATTATTATTATTATTATATTTTTTTTTGTCAACGTTAACATCGAATCAAAGATCAGCGACGTCATGTCATCTACGTCGAAGGGATACGACGATTGGGTTATGATGATAACTAGAGAAATTTATTTCATGATACGTCTTTTTTTTCTTTTTTTACATCGGGACTGTAAGGGCAAGCCCGCAACAGAGTCCCGCAAATAAATACCCATGTGAAAAAATAAACAAAAATAAAGATAATATAACAACATGTACACAATAAATCACGGCAATTTTTAATTTGTCCTGTTTGGTAACACCAACTACATAGCCGGTGACCATTGCACATCAATGTATAAACAAAGGAACTTAAAAAGAACACCAAAAGAAAAGAGGGAAGGCACACACAAAAGGCAATAAGTAAGAATCAGGACTCGCGCTTGGATGACAGCTCGGTGTAATTCGTGTCACTACTCCTTGTAAATATATATCTATATATTTGCTCTTACTTTAATTGAGCGACAGCAAGTAATAGTTCTAACATCGAGCGGCAATCTATTCCAAATATCGAACCAAAGTAAATAAGAGAGTGAAGACCATAGTTTGTTCTTGGCGTCGGAGCAACGATTGCAGGCGCACCCCTGAGAGAGTAGTTTGTGCTGTGTTGGCGAAGTGAAAACGTATCGGTGGGATTGTGATAAACCAAGTTCATGAAAACGACAATCTTGTAATTATTGAGGGTAGAGATATCTGAGATTCTTAACAGGCGAAATGCATAAGTGATGGAGTCTTGAGGACCATGCGACAGTATTGTTGGAACCGCTCGTTTTTGCGTTTTGGATTAATGATGGTATGGTATGTCAGACCATAAACCTCAATAGCGTGTGAGATGTGAGAACGTACTGGAGCGTAGTATACTGCAATGACGATGTTAATAGGAACTAAGTTCCAAAGACGCGCCAAGACGTAGAGACCGATGTTTTCAGAACTGCTATCGCGAACACGTTCAGATTTACTAAAACTTTCTATCACAAAGTATTTTTGTGTCCCTACTACATTTTCAATGACTAACCCACATTCTAATAATGATTCGTGCCCTTACGTCCTGACACAACTATGACAAAGGGCGACGTCACAGTGGTCGGTCCGTGGATTAATTTCGCCCACTTGAGGGTTCTTTAACTTGGGCCGAAAGCTCAGCACGCGGCACGTCTTATTTAACGTCCCTGGGCAGAAGACTGAGCACATATTTTAAGTTACATTTTCTAACTCACATTTATCATTTTAAAATAACGCCCCTACTTCCTTCCTTGTCCACTTTTTTAAAAGTTAATTTTAGTGTGTGCTGTCTCTTTGAACATCTTTATTTAATAATGGTCCAAATTATAATGTAGCTTTACCAGCTGAGTTAAATATTCGAGAACCGAATTTCATTTAATCGATCGATTGTTTGATTGATTGATTGATTTGTAAAAGAAAAAAGAAATGAAGATGTTAGTCTCGAGCCACTCGGGGCTGGCTACTCCAGGACGCGTTATTCAGAAAAGAAAGGGAAACAAAACAGATCTATACACTTTGAAACGGAATGGATGAAAACATCACCACAGAACTTGGCACCAAAAGCAACAGTGTAGGAGAGTCCACGTGCGAAATCTCAATGCACCCACACACACACAAAACAGTGTCACAATGTGTCAAAGAGGTCCGTCGAGATGAGGAATTGCACAAGGGCGCGCATTAATCGAACTGCGCAAAAACAAACTACTACTTATAGCGAATTCGGGTGGTCATTTCGTAGCAACACGGCCGGGCGCTCTGAAATTGCTAGGTCGGCGACCGAGCCCGATCACGTGACCGTTGCAACCCGAACATGATTGCTAGGAATCTAGCGGTTTTAGGCACTTGGATCACGCTAGGGGCGTCGCGGTCGCCCGTCTTCGAGCTCTGTCGTCTGCTAAACCACGTGATTTCAACATGCGGGCCAATGAGGGCACTCGCCACCGTTGCAGTGCGGATGTGACGACACCGGATACAGTAGAGCCAATCTGCTGCTCGATCGTGTTGAGATCGGACAAAAAAAGTGCTAGGTGGCAAATTCCGAGCGCTCGGAAAGCGCCACGCGAACATTTCGAGATTGCTTCATTTTGACCAAGCGAACGTGACTGCTCGAGATCCGGCAAAAAAAGTTGCTACGAAATGACCACCCGAATTCGCCATTAATCGCGGTAGCTACAACGTATTTTCACGCTTCTATTTAATCCATTTTGACCTTTAGCCCCAGCGCTATCTATACTGATCATTTTCTTTATACTACGCGGATGCAGATTACTGGCCGGAAATTACGGCACGCGCGGTAGCACTCCCTCTTTTCTCCATAGTGCCGCTGTTCTATGTATTCCAAACTGAAACAGGCGAAGAAAGAGCGCAGATCCGTCTCGATCATTTGACAGGTCCTTGATGGATCGGGGAAATGCATGGGCGCTGCTCCGAGAGATCGTAATGCTCCAGAAAGTTTCGGGTTACGGCACTTGACAGGAAATCCATTGGGCATTATCGTCGTCACCAAATAGGGGAGGACGGCAGACTGGAACGTTTCCTCCGCGTGAATGTCACGGAAACAAAAGAAAATGAGGAGCCGCGAGTGGAGCGTTGGAAATTGATGGAGTTATATACAGGGTGTCCCAGAAAACGTGTCATTGAATTATAATAAAAAAAACTACACCACCTACAGTCATGCGGTCAATGGCATTTGTTCTTACTGGGTTTTTGCCACCTCCTCATGTGAATGTCGTGTAACGTAAGTTTAATTATGTAAATAATAATAATAATAATTGGGTGTTTACGTCGCGAGACAACTGAGATCATGAGCGACGCCACAGCAGTCGGTCTGTGGATTGCTTTTGCCCATCTGAGAGTTCTTTAACGTGCGATGAAAGCTCATCACACGGCACCCCGTATTTAACGTCCCTCGCGGAAGACGGCGTGCCTAAGCAACTTGTACCCTGCCACCAAGTTCCTGGCGTCCTCGGCCGGGTTCGAACCCGCGATCTCGGGATAATTATGTAAATTTTTGCGAGCTTAAGTCGGAAATTTGCCTACTAAAGGTCACTTTTTTACCCCACCAATGTAAAGAGCGTCTATAATTTAGTCAAATGGTCTATAATTTAGTCAATGGTAATTGACAGGGATATTCAGGAGCTATCCCATCGGAAAAAATAGCCGAACATCATGGTCTACGGAGGTCGCACAGAATAGCGCACGATGAATTTTTCAGCGCAATCTTTGTCAGTCCGACGAAAGGAGGTTGGAAACCCAGCCCTCCCCGACATTGCAGAAAGAGATAAAACAGGCACGGCTTATCACGTCCGACTTTCGCTGGAATAATGCTTTCCCTCTCCAAATTTTAGGAACTGTTACTGTTTCTACTATCACTCTGTGGGCTGGCTTCGGAACCTCCTTTCGTCGCACTGCGAGCGATTGCGCTCAAAAAGTCGTCGCGCGCTATGATCCGGTGCTCCGAAAAGCATGATATTCGGCTATTTTTTCTGATGGGATAGCTCGTGAATATCACTGTGAATTATCATGAATTTGAGTGAATTCGGCACGCTCTTCATATTGGTGGGGTAAAAAAGTGACCTTTACTTGGCAAATTTTCGAGCTCAGTTCGCAAATATTTACATAATTAAACTTGGAGTACATGACATTCACACTAGGAAGTGGCAAAAACCTAATAAGAACAAATGCTGTTGACCGCATGATTCTAGGTGGCGTAGTTTTTTTATTATAATTCAATGACACGTTTTCTGGGACACCCTGTATACAGACGTTGTGATCGTCTTCGCTTCTGCGGCGAAAACAGCGTACATGAGCGTTTGAGGAAAGGTTACGAAAATGACACTCGAGAAACGAAAACGCTCAGCTGAGAACCGACGTTTTCTTTTCTGCTTCTTTATTATTATTATTAGTTGTTCTTTTTTTTTTTTTTCAATGTTAGCAGAGACGTGAACAGATACAGGAAAATGTGTGAGAAGGGCAAAAAATGACTACAGCTATACATGTATGACGATGGGATGGGGTGTCTCACCGCAGGAATTGCGATACCCTCCTCAGTGCGCGTGAGGTAAGATATGAGTGAGATGGCGATGAAGGAAATGAAACGTACACACAAACACACACACACGACAGAAGACATATAGCAAGCGAGATACTGCACGTTTAGAAGCTGTCCGAGTTATCAGTTCATCCAGTCGACCACACGCGATGTAGTACGATGAAGTCACATAGATCACACGTCCGCACTCATGCAAGAGTCACTGAAGCTAAAGGAGCTCAAGCAGACCCGTGGACGCCAAACAACTGGTGAACTGAGTGCAGAGACTACGCAGGGTTAAAGCCAGTGATTTCCCCAGAAATTCACTACTGGGGGGGTGCCGAGCTTTCAAGGGGTGGGGGTGGGGGTCATGCTTGGTGAAGGTTCCACTTACGGAATTTTTCTTAGACACGGAAAGAATCGTGGCACAACGGTGGCATATCTGCACAGCTTTCCCGGTTTATTTGTACATGTCATTACTTTAGAACACAGTACATTAGAATAGAGATTCATTGTGAACGGCATTTCAACATTAAGATGCATAATCACACGACCGACAAAGTTACGAGACTACCATCTTGTCAACGAACACCTAGCAATCAACGGTGAAAACGTTAGAATACCTCGCTTGGTTGAGTTGGGCGCAAATGGCTCTTGATGATCCACATTGAGTTTGCGTGCCCGCACGCATTTTTGCTCGTACATACGCGCAATATATGCATTGGACAGTCACTTTTAAATGATTTTGGACAAATGCATCGCACGATCATCTGCGTGACTGTGGTCCTACAGCCCAAGTTTGACAGCACAGGATGTAATTCGCTGCTCCGGACTCACTACCAGAACGTGTTGGTGGCCGAGCTGGGTGGGGTCACCTGAGAAATTTCAAGGGGGGTGTTGCAAAAATGCAGGGAGGGCCCCCCCTGAGGGGGGTGTAGGGAAATCCCTGGTTAAAGCAAGGGCCTAATATTGCTTCAAGGCTGAGCGGCAAGCGTGCTAGTGAGGCGAGTGAGTTGAGGCTGCAATAGAAGGGGGAGGTTAGCATTCGTGACTGTTAAAACGGCATAGTCGGAGGGAAGCGATGGGAAATGAACTTGATGCTGGAAAAGGCTGAGCGTGGAGGACGAAAGGATTAATGAGGCAGGAAAAGCTCAACCAGCAATCAAATTTATTAAATTGTAGATGGTAATGGGGACGAGGTGACGTACGCAAATTTTAGAGTTGTACGCTTCTCCACATTCTCCAAATAGTACCTGACCTTACGCATATACTTCTGTGCAAATTACTGACATTTTTTCTTACGATTATTTGTGATTTCTATCCCTGCTCATACCAGAGAACTCATACTGGCACAACTCATACCGGGACAAGCCATACCGGGGCCGCCCATACCAGGCTAACTCATACCACACTCAACTCATACCGCGTTCAACGTGTATATACAAGGTGGTTGGTACCCCAATCTGAACCGTCATTCCAGTTACAGTCGCGCAGAGACAGGGCATATCAGCAATTTTAAAAAAATCACAAAATATGACTTGCACTGAAGGAAATGTACGAATCCCACGAACACATCGCCACTAGGCGTCGTTTTCCGACTTGGATTCCGAAATTAATGCGCAAAAAATTGGCAACAAAGTGTAAATCTGGTTGAACGGAGATCTCACTTTGAGATTACACGTGAATACACGTGTCATAAGATAGTAGTGAACCGACTGGTCGGAAAAATTCGTGTCTGTTCGAAAAAGATTATCCGACAGGACCCCTGTCACTGCAAAACAGCCAATGGACCCCTTGCGCATATAGTATCGTGATGAGCCGGGTTGGGGCAAATTCATGTGATTAGTGTATTGATATTCCACGCGACAAGGAAAATGTGGGACAGGTTCCATTTTGTTTCTTTTCAAACTTCCCTATTTCCCACAATCATTGTAGTGCGTTTTAATGATCCTTCAATATTCTTCAGTAATTGTTATTTATAGGAGTCGTACATTCCCTTCAGTATAATACCTCTGTCAGACGGGCACATATTCGGCCCTTAAAGTTACGGCATTAAGGAATGGCCGTAAGTTACATACGGCCCTAAGCTCTGGGGAGCTGCCAGACGGTATCCGTGAAGGCATTTTGTCGGTGATGTCCAAGTCGATAAACAAGGCTGTGAACGTTGAATGTAATGTAGCGAAATCACGCTTTTTCTTACTGAAAGTACACGAAAACAACGTTTTGTTGGTATTTTCAAAATACAACAGCAAACTATATTTGCTTTTAAGTGCTTTGGATATATTTTTTAGTGGCGTCTGACTTTTTGGATGGAGACGACACGGTGCGATGCCGCGTGCAGTGGTTCGAGGGTGTAACTACAAACGTAGCACTTGTACAGGGATAAAAAGTGAAGCAAAGTGCAAAAACGCCAGAAAACGACGAAAAAAAAAAGATGACAACATTACGTCGGGTAAAAAGCATTTTATTTCGAATTGAATTAAATGTGCTAAATCCTGTTTATGGTATGCTTGGTGACGAGGCTTGGGCAGTTTCGATGGGACGCCGTAAACGGTCTTGCGGGAACGCCGTTGCCCTTGTACCTCAGTTTTGTCGCAAAGGCCTTATTGCTGACCGTCTGGCAGGAAGTTAATGACAGTATGCATTTACGGTCGCGACCGTTAAGGCCGTATACGTGCTCGTCTGACAGGGGTATTAGTCACACCGTGTGAGATTTGTTCCTGATATGACCTTTACCGGCGCAACCGGAACTGGAATGAGTACAGATTGGTACAAATTGAGTGCTGTATGAATTGAGTGTGGTGCTAGCTGTCCTGGTATAATGTCTCGGGACGAGCTGCCCTGGTACGAGTTGAGTGTGGTACGAGCTGTCTTAGTATGAGCTGCGTGGTCGCCGTGTAAAGATCTACATGTTCTCAAAACGCCTCTTATGTAGTAAAGTTTCGTTGACTTGCAAAGGTAATGAATGATAATGATCACAGTCTTAAACGTACAAACAAGCCAAATGGCTTAAAGGGGCAATAAACAGGTATACGAGGCGCACTTTTTTTTAAATACATTGTGATACGTTGCCGACGGTGAACGTTTTCAAAAAATTGCTGTCGCGAAAAAGTAAATAATGGCTCCAAACGGACTGAATATTCACTGGACTCTTTCGCCCTCATGCCCCGCCCTGCGATGTCCTGGCGACAATAGCGACACGTCATTTTGACGTCACGCATCCTCAGCCATTTAGAATGTGCGACGCTTATACATTAATTTTGTTGTAATATCGAGAATTGAGGTCAACTCTAAACATATTCCCACTTGTCCAATCCAAGATAGCGAGTTCAAACCGTACCAAAAATCCTCAATATTCTATTTCATGTGCGCACTACCTTTTCAGTGCTGTATTGCTCCACGAGGTCACCGCTGGGCAGTATTTATATACATTGTAATTAAAATACTATTTAAAATATAAATACATGTATTTATATTTTGTATTTAAATACAGACTTGAAAAATGTATTTATAATTATATTTAAATACCAATTTTCGGGTATTTATTCTTGTAAATACTTTATAAATACTCTTAAATACAGAATATACTGACTCATATGTTAAAGTTGCCCGCATTTGACCTTTCGGGAAGAAGGGCGAGTTTCGGGCGCAATTATGCCGGGTTTGCGCTAGCATGCGCATGCGACAAACCATTTTAGATGGCGAGTTTTTCACTGTTGTTGCGGACAACGGTCGTGACCACCCGATTACATTGTTCTACGAAGCATCTTCGTCAAATTTAATACAAGCATTTGTTCATCGGCACCTGTGGAGATGCTGTTCTCCTTTGCGAATCTGATTGTACGGCTGAACAGAAGATGCATAAAAGAAGCAGTCTTCGAGAAATTTCTAATATTAAAATCGCCATGATAATCTAACAAATAAATGCTATTCTTTCTTGCTGATTTGTCCTTATGATCATAATTATTTCTATAATTCCAGATGACATCTTCCTCACAGTATTTATGGTAGTAGTTACGGTATTTAAATACAGTATTTATATTTTGTATTTAAATACTCATGTTGAAAACTATTTATGAAGAGTATTTAAATACCCCTGTCAACAAAGTATTTTGTATTTATATTTAAATACTCAAAAAATTTATTTATGCCCATCCCTGGTCTCAGTGGGGTCCGTCATTGGCTAGGAGAGCGAAAATCTCCTCCACCTCCAGCGCCTAGAATTCGATGTTGCTATACGCTGGAATATAGCGACGTGACCCGGTTCCAAGGATAAGGAGAGACTCGCGCGAATTATGCTCTTTGAAATGCATTGTTTGGTGTTAAAGACGCTCGCTAGAAGCAAAAGAATTTCATATTTGGATATCGGGAGCTACATTCTTTCATTGGGCATAATAATTGGAGAATGTTGGTCGACCTGTTTTGTGACGCACGTACGCACGTACGACAAAATGCGCGACGCGTCCTCCGACGCGTCGCAACGCAAAGTATCCTGGGCCGGTTTCTTACGAAATAAGTCGTGGCAGCAACTCTCCACGACACGTCGTAGCGCGACAAAACTGCTTGGATATCTCCTCTCCGTCGTGTTGTACGAAGGTGGTTACATCAGCAACCACGCAGCCAATCATGGTGCCTCCCTGGTAAATGTGGTGGGCCCGAGAAAAAACGGCGGACAGTGTGCGTTCGGAATGCAAACGAGTAGCTGATTTCGTCGCGTTGCTTATTGAAAGACAAGTGAAATCAGGAACGAATTGTTCTCGTTTACTGTGTTTTATTATGGGGGCAAATTTCGTCACGTTCAATAGAGCGTGGGCGAATGTACCTCAGGCTGCGCTGTTCTAGCAACACGGCAGTTCACAGTGATATGTCGTAGGGATGTCGCCGTCCATGCGAGTGAGGCATACGACGAGTGGGGACGCGAAACTGTGCGACTCGTCGCACGACGTGTCGTTCATTTTGTCGTACATGTGTTTCACCCTTTAAGCACGTCATTATTGATGCATAAATGAAATAAAAGTATTATTATTATTATTATTATAAGCATAACGCGTCCTGGAGTAGCCAGTCCCGAGTGGCTCGGGACTAACATCTCCATTTTTTTCTTTTACAAGTCAATCAATCAATCAATCACCTGTCGCGGACCCTCTTCACAAGCGCCATACTTTCCATTTCATTTTTTCTTCCATCAAACTACTGAACTACCTGCTGGAAAACGAAGAGGTAAAGCGAAAATAGAACTTTCGTCAAATAAAGAGGCATCAGCGACGTTTCATCCGTCCATGGGGCACGTGTTTAATGATGACGATGATGATGATGATTCGTGTTTTAATGGCGCAGCGGTAACTACGACCATAATGCGCCAAGACCATGATAAAAGCATTAACAGTTTAAGAGAAAATGATCCAGTGATTCATTAAAAGGTATAAGCATTTCATTAAAACTAACGAATTACCAATCGAAAGGCATAAAAGAAAGCTGTAAAACTAGAGTGTATTTAAAAGACCAATGTTTTGGAAGAAGTTAAAAACCCGTTCAAACGGTACGAAAGCTTCATCCCCTAGTAAAAGGGAAGGATGGAGAGGTAAATGGTATGTGTAAAACTCATGGAAATGACGGTGTCGGTGGGTTTCATACAATGGACATGTGATGAGAAAGTGGAGGACGGAACTGTGTGGGGCACGTGTTTAACTTGTCCTCTATTCACTAATTCTATTTTATATATTATCATTTGCAGGAAAAAAAGCCGTTAAAGAAACAAATAATGATACTAGACGTGTTTGAAATTCAAACTTACAGATTAACATGGCTTCTATGGCTGCACGCAGAGAAACAGATACTCATGGAACGATGCGGCAGCACCAGAGGACACGTGTTTCGCCGTGTTTGCGGCTCGTCAGCCCTGGGTATAGCTGCGCATCGTTCCGAATTGGCAAACCAGGGGTCACTCAGCGAGCGATATACACCTGGGAGGGTGACTGAGCACTCCTCAATGCCACAGTGCAAGCCAGTGAATTATAATGCAGGAAAAAAAGCCATTAAAGAAGTGACAGCCATTTCGAGTGACCCCTGGTTTGCCAATTCGGAACGATGCGCAGCTACCCAGGGCTGACGAGCCGCAAACACGGCGAAACACGTGTCCTCTGGTGCTGCCGCATCGTTCCATGAGTATCTGTTTATTTTATCATTTCATATATTTAGTTGGCGCAAGTTCTGTTTTCACTTTTCCTCCCTGTTTTTCCGTCGGGGTTACTGTATATGCTGAGTGACTTCGAAACAACATTACCTGCTTCAGAAGTGTTACGAATATTGTAGATTTACTGGAAAGCGACGTCTAGTGAAAATAATCTTATTTCCTTGTTGTATGTGCCTTATTTGTGGCCTGCTTTATAGAAAGTTTTTCGTTGTTTCTACATCGAAAAACTACTGTGTTCAGTGCTCGTGCTTTGACTGCTAGATGACAGTTAGCATTCAACAAATTCTGCGGTCTTGAGCGCGGTAAAGTTGATTACTCGTTCGGACTGTTTCCGTGTCGTCCATCCTTTAGTCGCCCACACTCAGGTAATTTCATCATGGAATTACCGCACCTTTTTATCCGACTTCAGAGAAAATTGTGCCCACGTCTGTCTGGAGAGTCTGGCGTAAAACTCAGGAAGGGCCTCGAACAGCGCAGACGGTTGCAGAGTCGCTTGTAGCATTTATTCAAATTAGACTTCCTTGCGGGCACAACAAACAAACCCTCCTATACCTTTCCCCCTCAACAATCAAAATATGGATGGTACTGAGTTTTCCAAAAGCCATTATTAATGTTAAAGGCTGGCCATATGAGCTGTTCATCGCTTCAAAGAGGTTCACTGCCTCCAGTCAATATTACACTCTATAAATGCCGCTGCATTAGACGTCGAACACAGGACCCATAAAATGCTCCGGATATCCAATTACTCCGGGTGAACGTAACGTAAACGTCATTACCGTATGACCAGACGCGTGGTATTGATGGCATTGATGAGGCAGTCTGTTCAAGTTAGGGCTGGAAGATGACTATATATATAGGGGTCGACTTTCCCCCCTTCCTTCTGGTCGTGAAGTCCGATGTACAGGTCGCCTTTCGAGTGTATTTTGTGAGCAAATATTAGGGCGAAACAGAGCCCCCAGAAGGAGTACTATATTTACCTCCCACGCCGTTCTACTCTATACTCCTTACACGTCTGCATTACGCTGTAGTGGTCACAGCGAGTCGTTTCTCTCTGTTAAAGGTACTGTAAAGTATTAGAGCTGATATCTGCTGATAGCTCTATCTGTTCGATACCTCGAACCATCAGTATTCTCGCAACGCAATTTTCGCCCCGATTGCACTCATAGCTTTTCAGAAAATCAAAATTGGAAATTACGGGCAACACTGTGTGGAAGTCGCCACCAACTGCGCATTGCTGGTCCTTCGTCAAGTACGGCGGCAGAACTACATTGCATGCGCATAACACTGCGTCCAAAACAAGAGAAGTCGGCTAGGTAGTCATCATGAGCCAGTCGGGTGCACAGATCACCGCTGCTCGACAAATTGGGGTTTATTTGCCACCAGATGTCGCCACGAGCCGTTTTAGCGCAATTTAACTAGCGAAATAAAAATATTTTGCGTCCCTTGCCACAAGTATATAACTGGGTTTTACAAGCAACAAGCTGTAAAACTACGCCGTGAACATAACCTGTCCGTCTGATGCTTTACGGTACCTTTAACTCTGAATGCAAAAGAAAATATTTATTATATAATATGAATAATATAATATATAATATTATATATATGTACATATACATTTTTTTACATAATAAACGTATCTCCCCCCCCCCCCCCCCCCGCAAAAGAAAATACTCGGAGACGGTCATTCTGATGTTGGTACGAGGGTAAACGGCAGTTACGAATACGCAGTCGTGGATCAGTTAGAAGTTCTTATTGAGTACTTACTTTCTAATAGCAACAGATCTTTTTTCTTTTTTTTTAAATGATCCCGAAAGAAATCCGAAAGAAATGCGCTAAGCGTCATTATTTCATTTCAGCGTCATCTCAGCGTATTTTCGGGCGCCATTTTAAGCGCTATAATTTTTCTCCTGCTTTTTTCCACGCTTGCTAGCTCGCGATCCACGTCTTGAAGACGCCTGAGCTCTAGCAAAGGCAGTGTTAGCAGTATCAAAATAAATCGCGAGATTTTGACTGCTCCAAAATACATTGAAATAAGCTAAACAAATATTTTCAATCGCTTTTTTTCTATATATTTTTCTATTGAACAGGAGCGGTCTCGACAGGTGGTAAGTAATATTTTGTGTATAAAGGTATATTTTCTCTACTGCAAGGTTGATACAATTAAAAAAATAAAACTTAAAACTATGATCGAAACTCCGAACACTGTCTCATGCGTAAAGGTAATTGGAATTGGTAATCGGTAAAATTAATTTCCACGTACGGTGTGGCAGCCTATTTCTGCCTTGATACGCTGCGCACGTGCCGCAGGGTATAGGACTGCGATTAATTTCTACCGCCTGGGGTTCTCTCGGCGTTGCGCCGGCAATCTCCTGCACACGGTGCTGGGAACTAAACCCCCCCGTACACACACACACACACACACACACACACGCTGCACCACCGTTCTTAACCGGGACCGAACCCGCGATATCCCCTACACTTTATTATTATTTTTTTATGTCTATGAACTGTGGCTATGAGCGTCATTACCCATACAGCCCAGTCATGATACAACCCATACAGCGAGCTATCCACGACGAGGAGTATTTGCGACGAGTCGTGATGACAATTATGAACAATAGATAATGTGCACGTGTATTTAAACAATGAGTCACCATTACAATCTGACCGTATACGCATACATACAAATAACTTATGTGTCTAGTAGAAGACGATATCCCTCATCAGCTCCTCCACTGCCGGCGTCTCCTTCGTCAACGGGCCGTGCTCTGGCAAAGTCTCTCAGAGCTTGGGTGCACCGACGCTGCCCTCGCAACACTCCTTGGTCCCGTGCAGCGAGCTAGCCAGTGGAGTGTCACAGAGGCGGTGCTCCGCTTTCTACGTGATACGTGCCTCCTGGACTCCCTGTGAGCCGGGTGTTTTTTCTTTTTAATTCTTTTTCATTTTATCTTTCCTGTACTTTTGTTCTCTTTTTCTGCCAAGAAATTCCTCCCCACGTCACCCCCCCCCCCCTCCCCGATGGAAGAAAGCGGTAGTACATACCATATGGCATAACATCCGAGAGAGTATAGAGACTGCTGCCAGACGCAACGAAACACGCAGAAAACGAGACAGACGATGTCGCAACTTTCAACATCTGTTTACTGAATAACAACGAATGAATCGAAATACATCAAGATAACCGAAAAACGAGACTACCCAAGCAGCACAATGTACTGAAAGTCGAGTGCAATAGGGGTGGACGGGTAGGTGGAAGGCCTTGAACACACTCGTGACACTGAAGAACATTGATAAGACACATCCCGCCCACCCCTATTGCACTCGACTTTCAGTACATTTTGCTGCTTGGGTAAATTTCACCAGGTTGTCCCCTCTCCCCTTTCATCCAAACCGCGTGCCTTTATTTATCAGGTCTTCCAGTTTTTTTTATTTTATTTTCTTTTTTTTTCTTAACATCGCAGTAGGCGGGCTCATTTATCTTTTCCTTTCTTTGTGCTCCAAGCTTTCAACGACTTGCCTGATATGCGTATCATGAGATCGATAAATTACCTGGGTGGCCTCGAACTGCGGATCGCATCCGCACGCCAAAACGTGATCCTCCAACTGAGAGTATATAGAGTTTTATAACATCGTACTATATAGGCGATCGCCTCTGCGCACGTAAAGAATAGCATGGCGGTTCTGCGCACTGCGCAGGCGCAGGACCACCAACTCCGCCCCTTACGTACACAAAGACGACAGCGTACGACGCACTAAAACTCACTACTAAAGTTGTGGCGTACGCGAGGAAGTAGCGAGTACACATTGCGCACGGGCTCCATGGGAATGTACACCCGCTATTTTGTTGCGTACGCAGTGCTAAAACACTATGATGTCTCCGTTGAGCTCACGTACAAAACACAAGTGGGGAGGGGTTGAGGATTGGGCTAGTTGGTAATGAGACATCTGAACTGAGAGCGCAAGATACACGGACAAAGAACGGAGAAACAGACAGGACGGGCGCTAACTTCCAACTAAGTTTATTGAAGAAAATGAGTAAGAAAGCATAAACCCTTCACAGCACACGTGTCACATTCTGGGCGCACCGGTTCTGAGCACACCGGTTCTGAGGAAGATCAGTTCCTTTTCGGTTAGAGATACAGAAGGTGTGCTAACGCATACATCTTGATGGTTATTTATCTTAATAGAAGCAGAAAAGATAAATAACCATCAAGATGTATGCGTTAGCACACCTTCTGTATCTCTAACCGAAAAGGAACTGATCTTCCTCAGAACCGGTGTGCTCAGAACCGGTGCGCCCAGAATGTGACACGTGTGCTGTGAAGGGTTTATGCTTTCTTGCTCATTTTCTTCAATAAACTTAGTTGGAAGTTAGCGCCCGTCCTGTCTGTTTCTCCGTTCTTTGTCCGTGTATCTTGCGCTCTCAGTTCAGATGTCACAAGTGGGGAGGCTAACCGTCACGTTGACATTTAAAGAGTGAGCTCTGGAATCATGCGATACGTCAACTCTAATGTCAAGTTTGAAAACTGAAGCGTGAATGGTGCTCGTCGAATAAAAGGCCCCTTTGCCTTTGTACCACGTGCTTTCCACGCAGAGAGGTTATTTTTTGGCCGCCAGGGAAGCAACGCTAGTTATTTGAAACATTATCTGCGTATGACATGCCTGTTTTCGTTTCTTTCGGGAATCTAATTCTAGGGACTAAAATCTAGTTAATAGAGTTTCTTCTCTCAATTTACATCGTACCTGTTGACTAGATGAATGTTCAGGAAGCAGAATGCTAAGCAGCAAAGTAACTTTAGCCTAGAAAGAAACAAAGTAGAAGAATAAAAATCGAACCCTGACATTCGGTGATATTGTCACTGAGGATCTACCATTTGGGCTAATTCGATTCATCCCACTAACCCGTTTCTCTGGCGAAACAACGGAAACCTCGTCAGCTCACATTTCTCAACAACAGTCTCGTTCTCCAGTATCTTCATTTGGCCTGAAACTTTTTCGAATTTAATTAGGGAAATTATCTGTACGTCGCGCTGGGCGAGGTAACTGTCTCCCACTTTCAGCCTATATATGGCCAAACTTCATTAATGTGCTGTGCATTAGTGGCGAGGGATATTTGATACATGCAGCTCTTGTTGCAGAAATAAACCTTGGCTTGTCAGTCCAGCGCTCGTGTTCCGTTTAAATTGCTTTACCCTGCACTGGAGTTTTATCGATTTTAATTTCATTAAAACTTACCAACTTTATACACATCAATATCCTGGACTAACCTAAACTAATAACGAATGAAAAGCCTGGCGTCTTTGAAGCACCGAAGAACCGCCCCACGTATTGAAAAGAAGACTCTTCCATTCACGCAAATTTCCGCTCAGGAGCGCATATGAAGCGCAGCAGCGCGTTAAGAGGACTTTTTCGAGAGTACCACTGCAATTTACGTGCTATTCATTTTACCCTCCAATACTTATATTTTTAGAATAACCTATCTGGCGTGCGGCCACTTTTCGTAGTTTGAAGTTTAGCATTCATGCAGAACTAAGCTCGTGTAGAAAGACGTCTAGCAGTCCCAAATGTCGAAAGTTGAACGAAGGAGAAAAAAAAAAAGCAGGAAAAAGCAGGTGAAAAGCCCACTCATTTGATTGCGCAGCTGCGACTGAGAGGGGCGTAATTAGTTTGACACTCAAGTTTGAAAACTGAAGCGTGAATGGTGCTCGTCGAATAAAAGGCCCTTTTGCCTTTGTACCACGTGCTTTCCACGCAGAGAGGTTATTTTTTGACGACTTATTTCTATTGCCTCTAGAAGCTTACGCCATGAATGAAAGAAGGAGAGAGAGAGAAAAAAAAAGAACGATAGGAAGCATAGAAAGAAAACAAGCAAAAACGGCAGCGTATTGGAAGTGACGTGGTGTGATAGCTGATTGTGATTTTAGCGAGATTTTTCTCTGAAGTCGGCCCAAGACGCACGCACAGTCTCCCCTAATTTTTTCAATTTTTTCCAATTTTTTGTAAGTGTTACGTTTTCTATTGTCGTTACCTATCGACTATAGACTCTAAAAACAAAAGAGTAAGTTGGGGAACGATTGCAGTTTTTGACTTCCTAGATTGCAGTTCCCCCTTCCCTCCATTTTAGTCCCCTGATTCCAAAGTTTATTCCTCAGCACTGCATTTAGTCCCCAAACTACAGATAAATTTCCACACGTTTACTCCCGAAAGGTCTAATGGTGGGGGTAATGCAGGCCCCCAAAGGACTAAAATGTTTGAGACCTTGTTTGTGTTTGTCGTTTTTTTGGCCCCTAGTCTCGGGTTTTTAAGTTATGGATCTATACCACCAGCTCGCTTGCTACCTCTCTATCCTCTCGACTAAAATTACTTTCACTTTTCTTAGAGTTTGCTGTTCACGCTCACCGAATACCTGAAAAGTCACGTTTGCTTGCAGGCAATTCTTGTACTAGTCACAGAGCGAAGAGCGCAGCTAACACGAGGACAAAGAGGAAACAAAACAAACACAAGTGCACATTGTTTCAAGGGAAGTGCCTCAGGATGAGTGCCGCCGATCTTTCGAACACAGATCGAGACTGTTCTTCTTCTGGGCACCGTCCTGAGGCACTTCCCTCAACATTTCTTTACCGGTTGGTTGGGTGTTTTTACGCTTCTACAGGTGCACAATGTGGGAGGTGAGCGCGGATAACATTGCCAGCATCCGCACCGTACCGGCGTATGCGAGATCCGCGACCGCATCCTCAACCGTGCTAGTTGACATAGGTGTAATCCGCACCCGGAACAGCGCTGATATTGAGTACAGTGAACCCTCGTTATTATGACCATGGTCGCTCCCGAAAATTTTGGTCATAATGCGGAATTGTCATATTAACGGGGGGATTTGCAGAGGTTTCACTAAATTGTTCCCCAGGAATATGGTCGTAAAGCGCGTATGTCCGATTATCGGGGGTCATATTAACGAGGGTTCACTGTATATCTGCACATCCGCAGTCATTGTATTTACGAAAAAAAAAAAAAAGAAACTACAGGACGAAAATGATGTCTTGCAACAGTTTTCACTTTTCAGCATGCAAACTACGCGAGATCAGTGTGTCACGCGAAATTCTCCAATAAAATTGGTCGACGACACCATTTCGGATTATTTGCATCAATTGTGGCTCCACCTGGAGGACATCGACAGAGACACTTATGCTCATTTGCGGATAAAGTGTCACTGTATATACCACTGTCATTCGTTGTATGTTATTAACCGGTTTCACTGTCATTCACTGCTTACACTGTACATATCATCTGGTTAATGTAATAAATTTTCCTTATATATAAAATGCGGATATCCGTACGAACCGCAGAAGCGCGCGGATCCGCGGGGATATAACCGTATCCGCACGCAGCTCCCCCTCTTCGTTCCATGATTTATTACCAACAAGCGCAACCAAATTTTTCACATAATTCCTCATTTGGTGCAACAGTACGAAGGATCGAACATTAATTGTGCGACCTTGTTACAGCGTAGCTCCTCAGCATGCAAACTTTCTTGGAGCAATTTAAGAGCCCCAACAGAATGTTCCTACAGAACAAAAACAAAAAAAAAACTAACAAAAAGAAGCAGTATAAAAAGCAGCCTCGATACCGCGTGTTGCGCGCGGCAACCGCCCACAAGAAGAGCTGTCCAATTTTACTGCTTTCTTTGGAGGAATGGAGGGTGGGAGGGGGAGGTCATTAAACCGAATATGTGGCCTGAAGCAAAACAACCGCTGAGAAGAAACAGCTGGGAGCCTCGTCATTAATTAGAAGCACCTTCGATCGCCACACATTAGGCTTATGTTTACTCACACTGCTTATGGCAGATTGATTGATGATGAAAGGGTCAAGAACGATGCGTACACGGTGGAGCGGTCGAAACCATTAGAGGGAGGATGCGCTATTGCTGTTTGCGAGTCTGGGAACGCTAGCCATGCTGCTGCACATCAACGCACAAACGATTACCGTTTCCGTTTTTGTGTACAAAATGTCTAGACCTCATTGCTCTTATAGGAGCCTGGCTGTGGCAGCGAGAATGGTGGGAGTGTGGACTAGGGCTTTACTTTTTTGCTTTCATGTCTACGCGCTATAGATTCTTTGGCGACAGAAAACTAATAAAAAATAGGAAGTAAATTAATGGGGAAAGAGACAGTAGCCTTTGTGGTGTAATGTCAAGGCAAAGTTTTTTTTTACGCTGTAGCTTTGCACACTAGATTGTTGAAATTAATTCACATATTTCATTTGCATGCGGTTTCACATGTATGAGGATGTTCGTTCCATCTTTGGGCATTCCGTCCAACCTGCTTAAATGCATTACCTTTACTTTTACGCAGTCGTTGCGTATTGTAACATTGCATTTCAACGTTAATTTCAACGTTGTCCTTCTCTTCTCTCTCGCTCTCTCTCGTTCGCTCTTCAGAACTGTTATGGACGTGCCTATGCCGCTGTCGACGTTGATGAGCCGTACAAAGCTATCGCTTTATATTATAATGAAAAATAATATATATATATATATATATATAATGCAGGGAAAAAAGCCATTAAAGGAACAAATAAATGATACTAGACGTGTTTGTAATTCAAACTTACAGATTAACATGGCTTCTATGGCTGCACGCAGAAAAACAGATACTCATGGAATATATATATATATATAAATGAAGAAAAATAGCATACGCTCTTTGGCTGCACTTTGAACATGTGTTTATAAGTCCCAAACGTCGCCACACCAGCATTGGACAGCTGTTTCGGCTTTATCGGCGAAACAGCTGTCCAATGCTGGTGTGGCGACGTTTGGGACTTATAAACACAGGTTCAAAGTGCAGCCAAAGAGCGTATGCTATTTTTCTTCATTTAATACTTTACTGGCTTCGCACTGGGCTTTCAGAGGTGAGTCACTCACCCTGACGGGAGGACATCACGTTCCACGTGACCTTCCGACGCCACTCGCTCAAACGTCGCCCACCTACGCATTGCTGATGAAGGCCCAATAAGGCCGAAACAGCTGTCCAATGCTGGTGTGGCGACGTTTGGGACTTATAAATATATATATATATATATATATATATATATATATTGTGGAGAAGAAGCAGAGTAAACAGCAGCAGCAGCATCGCCATTGTAGCTGCCACATTCATTCGAAGAGACGATTTCAGGAAATCCCAGTGCTCCTTTCGCACGCGTTGCATACAGGGAGAGTACTGCCACGAGGAAGGGAGAACAGTTATTCACGTTTCGTTTTCGCTGACCTTGACACCACGTGGACAGTTGGCCGAGAGAGGAGAAATCGAAACAGTTTGGAGATCTTCTCCTTTCTGATCAGCAAGTTCCCATAGTTCAAAGCAGCGCTAAGCTTTCTGGGATTGCCGGGAAAAAAAGGATCCGTTAGAGGTACGAAGTTGCAATCAACGGGTTTCGCCTCGTTTGTATCGCCCATAACTTTCTCAGTGACATTTTGGCTCTAATCTTTATACTTAAAAAAAACTGACTAATTAATTTCACTAGTTAATTAATCAATCACAAAAACAAAAATAGTTTGAGTGTCCTCACACCACTGGTAACACTTTGCAGTCCGTCTTTCTCGTGCGCGATGAACCATTCTATTTGTAAACTTTGGCTCATTTTTCGTGAAACACCCTGTATATTACACAAAGCATGTGTTGACATTTGATATTGTTACCACGCCCTGCAAAAGCTTCTAAGAGTGACGTCATATTACAGTGATCTTATAAGTGACATTGCAAAAAGATAGCTGCTACATTTTTCTCCTGCATTCTTTATCAATCCAGCCTCATTGCATGCGGAATTAAAACCTGAATCATCATCATCATCATCATTGCATAACAAAGTGTCTATTGCTTTCCCTTGATATAACATTTCCGTGCCAAAATCTCCATTTTATTTTTTCCTTAAAACCAACCAACCAACATTTCTGTGCTTTTGAAATCTGCTTTACGATACGCCTTACGTACTTCAAAGTTGCAGTCTAGGATACCACGACAACAACAACAAATAAATCGTGACTATAACATGCGTTGGTTCACCGCTGAAGAGCAGTACACTACCCCATTACACAAACTAAAATACTTGTTGCTGTCATTGGCATATTCTTCAAAGAGCAAGGTGGGGCAAGATGAGACAGAAATTTGCAATTGAATATATTTTTTATTTTTCGTGTTTTTTTTAAAACTAGCCATATGCACATTCTCAGAGGTCTAGAACTTCTGACCTGTAAATGCAGAACGGACGTAGCCGGTCTAAAATAGACACAGAACAAGAAATTCAAAAATGCAGATTGTCTCATCTTGCCCCGACCCTCGGGGCAAGACGAGACATCGCGTGGGGCAAGATAACAGACACGCAGTGGCAATGCACTATACAAAATCGTTTTTGCAATCTAAGCAGACAAAGTAAAGCCCGTAGGCCCCTACACAACCCCCTTGAGCCCACCGCCCACATGATGTGCAGTAAAACCGCACAGAAGCCTGTGCTATTTTGCTCCACCGTCCTTTGCAAAAAAGGCACCGCATGCCACTCGCTTTTGCCTATTGCGTGCGCTTCTGCTTTGCCGGAAATATCCCAGAAAACGGGAAAATTTGCTAGAAAGTCCTACGCATGAAGAAAGCTCTGAGGAACAAGCATAAAGTCATCTGAGAGTTGACTTATCCGTTTTTAAATTATATTAAATTTAAAATGCATTACATTTAAATTACATTAAATTGTCGCGTATTGCCCCGTGCATATAATCGGACCCATTAATTTTTCTATTCAACACCGAATAACCAAGAGTGCCCGTATTTTGCATATATCTAGACGAATGAATAAAGAAATAGGGTGTGGACTTACATTCACAGAATAAGCCTGCGACACGCTGCTGCACAGCTGACAAGAAAAAGGACTACCGAAAATCGCGCCTTTGTGGCGGGTCTTTACATTCCAGGCAAAAGTACCGATTTTTTTTTCTCTCTCTTCAACGCATACACCAATCCGGAAAATTCTCATGTGCAATAAAGCGGACATGCAGAGCCACCTATGAGTAAAGTTTCAAGCGCATGAGAGCAACGCGTGTCTGAGACAGGCGGCGTCGAGCAAAAAATGTCGCGTCTTCCCCCGTGTCTCATCTTGCTGCATGGTTGACTTTTCCTCTTTTATCCTTCATTTTCCTTGTTTTTTGCCAATAAATCCCCCCCCCCCCACACACACACACACCTTACCCTGGTAGTCTTAGTTTTTACTGATTTTAAGGAAAAGCTTAGCCAACCAGACAAAATTTTAACCTTGATGGAGCGTAACGCATGGATGGACGGAGGGACAGACGCTGGAGCCTGGAAGCTGGTATTACGATGGTCGAGAACACGTTCTACGTTAAAACACGCACACTAACTGGGAATGCACGAAAGGTATCCCAATTTTGGTCAGTTCGAATGCAAACGCATCACGTTCTGTATCTCGTCACTTCGCCTTTCACGGATATCTTGTAGATTATAGATCACATTCCTCAATGACGTGAGTATCATGTACCCGGACACAAGCTGTCCCTGAGGTTGAAACGATTATCACGGTGTACTCTGCAGGATTCATACCCCTGTCACACGGGCAGTCTTCAATGATCATTTAAACCAATTACCATTGAAAATACGTGTAGTGACACCAAGCGTGTGACGTGTCAACTTCCCAAAGAGTATTGGATTCAATGTTCCCCGACAGGTTGACACGTTACACGCAAGGTGGCGCTACACGCATTT
Organism: Ornithodoros turicata; assembly: GCF_037126465.1. Lineage (NCBI taxonomy): Eukaryota > Metazoa > Arthropoda > Arachnida > Ixodida > Argasidae > Ornithodoros > Ornithodoros turicata. The sequence goes on along the minus strand of NC_088202.1, from coordinate 135,744,346 downwards.
TCAATGACGATTGGTTTCAATGATCATTGAAGACTACCCGTGTGACAGGGGCATTACGTACAAGTGCTCCTCTTCTAGTTCCCCTCCGGTTGTATACACCCTAGCGGATTGAAGGGGAATAGCTGCATCCTCTTATCCTTTTAAGCGTGCAGAACAACTGCTATCACGTTTGCAGGACGTGCGGAGAGCCAACGGGGGAAATCTTACTAAGTGTGAAGTAAAGTCACTTTAACTCTGTGCCGAGTTCAGCCGTACTTTTGTCGCTGGGTTTCAAGATACTCAAGTGGGTCTGTGCGTCTATATTTTTTTTTCTTTTTGTGTTTCCTTTCCTTCTCGGCTTCGACATCTATTGAACAATTTCTTCTGGAGTTTTAAAATAACCGTGGAAGGTTTCTCCAGTGATGGCCACTAACTACTTCTACAGTAGTTTAACTATAACTACTAACTACTTCATGATGGAGTAGTTTGACTAGTAGTTCAACTACTTTTCAGGGGAGGTAGTTAAAACTACTGCAATGTATTTTAACTACATCTGTAACTACTTAACATTGTCCATCGACACCAATCCCATTCTATAGTGTTCTTGGACACCTAAATGTGCAGCACAAGCAGCGATAAATGTGAAGATTTAGTACACATGCACGGCACAATTGCTCTGCACCTCCGTTCTCATCAAACAATCAAGGTACCAAGGTAATCAATCATCAATCAAGGTAAAAGTCGGAAGCACAATCATGCCGTAAAGCTTGCGGCAAAATCGGAAGTAGTTGGCGCCTGCAGTAACCTAACTACTGTAGCTAACTACTTGAAATAGTAGTTTAACTAGTAGTTGCACACTACATTTCTGCAAGTAGTTGATAACTACTTTTTAACTACAATCAGGTAGTTTAACTAGTAGTTTAACTACATGTAGTTAACTACTGGCCATCACTGGGTTTCTCTAACTTTGTACTGAAAAGGGCTCCGCTATACTACGGCACACATACTTTCGGTTCGTGCTGTTCGGTTTCGGGTTCGATTCGGTTCGGGTTTCGTTTCAGTTCCACACCTGTTTCGGGTCGTGTCGGTTCGGCTGTTGATACACGATGGGAATTAACTAAGGCGATGCTGGGAACAAACAGAAAAACACAAAGCCCCCCAACGCATGAACAATTAAGATAAATACAATATTTCATCGTGTGCCTTCACGTGTTAATTATTACGATGTCGGCGTAGTGTAATTGGTAGCGCACCTGACCGGCATTCAGAGGGTAGTGGGTTCGAATCTCCCCCCACCGGCACTACTTGTGACTTTTGTCAACTACCGTCTTTCAAAGGTGTAAATGCAGTCCTTCTTTACACGCTAAGAAAAAAAAAGGGTACACGCGTGAACGATAAGATGTCACGATATAATAAATAATATGGGAGGCGTAAATTATGAGTAATGTATAGAGATAGTAAATGCTAGTAACATAAATATCAACGTAAGAAATAAGACAAATCAAATACAATATATCTTCGTTACATTAAACGCACTTCTCTCGCTTGCATTACCTGCACTGCGTTCCGCTGTGTGATAAATTCACGTTTGCATTTCAATCATAACGTTCCGAAGCTTTCAGGCAGGGAACCACCATATCTTCGATGCGTGCGCGTTACGGCATACTGAAGCCACGTTATAATAGGCGCGTGTGTTTCGAAGATAGCGCGGATTTAATGGAAAATGAAGTTGCCACGAAGCAGCCACACACGTGCAGCTGCAAATCACCATGATGATGATGATGATGAAAAAGAAAAATGGCCAGGAAGTATTGCCAGTGGACATTAGCGTGATTAAAACAAATTACGTAATTGTGTTACGATAGCTCCCGATGGAAGAGAGGTTCGAAATGAATTAAGATGGCAAGAATCAAGTGGAGAGTTTAGATTGGAATAAGGGCACCCAAGGCGCTTTGGGTTACGAGATAAGGGGAATTCAAGAAAACTAATATGAGGTCGTCACTGCGCATACCCAGAACCCAAACAGTGCTTTGCGCAATCGTGCTCTGTGACGACTCCTCCGTTGTTTGTGTACCCAATCTAAGTTTATCTAATAGACGGTCTTAGATTTGGGTACTCAAACGATTTGGAGCCTCACAAGAGAGGGGAACAAGGAGTGGTGACTGCGCATGCTCGGTGCCGAAATAGCGTTTTGCGCAATGCGCAGTAACGGCTCTTTATATCGTTGAGTCACCAAAGCACTTGGGTACCTCATCCTGAAGTTCTCTATATCTGAACCTGCAGGACGCAGCGCAACGCAGGTATCACGCCTATGAGGCTGCAATACAGAGCAAATACAATTCTATAACACTGCCTAAGCGAAGCTGAACGTCGATGCAAATGTTACTGCTATTTATCCTCTCACATACAGGTCTGCACCAGTCTCTTCGACAATATATTGTTCTGTCGTATTTTGCAAAATTAAATGAATGAAACAGAACACAACGAACGGCGAGAAGGCTTTTTCTTTCGGTCAGACGTGTATTGTCTTTTACATAAAAAAAAGAAGAAGAAAGAAACAGTTCTTATTCTCTGTAGGCAATTATCCACCGCTGTACATGACCAACATGAACCGCTAGCAATGTCCTAGCAATAACTAGGAACAGTCACAATCAGTCAGCAACGCGCAAGTAAAATTACATTCGTCCATTATGGCACGTCTGTGGCACACCAAGCGAAATTACATTAGCACACGGTAGTGGCGATAATGTGGACGATGAGTTTCGAGTGCGACTTTGAGAAGCGCCACATACAATACTTTCGAGCTGTGGTGTTTTGGGTTGTAACTTTTCGCTTCTGCTACGGTGCGCGTCTTCAACACTCATTTCAGCTACATAAATCACGTCTCCTTCTGTCTGTGCTGCGTGGAATTGAAATAGTTCTTTGAATTACGTCTACGAGCAATCCAGTGCATCATACGTTGCTCGATGCTCGTCGTGGTGGGGAGTAGGTGGATGTGATGTGATAAAGGAAAAAAATGGGGATGTGAGTTTCGACGAAGTCGAACTGGCTACCCCAGTACACTTACACAAACAGATGATGAGGTGATAAAAAAACAGATGATGTCCAGAGAGAACAGAGATGGTAATGGAGTTCAACAAGTAATTCAAAAGTTCAAAAGTTTCGATCAAGTGAGAGTAAAATGTCGGAATCGCTTGGGGCCCACACAGGACACATCACACATTCAGCGTGTCATAAGATGTCCATAAGCCCGGTTGCATGTAGAAAGTCTTCAAGTGCCCTTAGCGCCTTGTCGGACGACGGAGGACCTAACAGCTTCGTGATATCGAAGGCTAGGGAGTCCACACGAGACAGGTGGAAAGAGGGAGTAGGTGCAAAATTTCCTCATTCGCCGTCATTACATGTATTGGTTGTTCTTGTTGTTGAGAGTCGTGTTACAGAGCTCGGACATTATGTACTGTAGTTGAGGCAGAGCCTCTGTTAGGTCTGCGATTCCGTCGAAGTACAATTTCTGTCACTTCACTCACCGCCTTTGAACGCAAGCATAGCTCCCACTTTTCCACCTAAAGTCATATATTACACTCTGCTGCATCGCGCAGTTGTCGCGTCTCCAGGCAGATTTACGTCATTTTAGGAAACCCAGTAACAAAACGTTACTTAAAATTCATATAACTATTTCTTCAGGTGTTTCTGAAATGCGAGATAAGGCACGAACATCGTTTTCAGAGGAAGACTCGTTCCTCTTTACAACCCTACATATTCGCTGAATATTCGTTGTTGCTTTTTGTGTCGAGAAAGAAGTCATAAAACGGGCAACAGAGGCCTTGCAGCAAAGCTAAAATGAAAGGTTGTCCACGGTTCGTACTAACGCCAGGCAGAACGATATTTTCACAGCGTCAGAATCAAGTAGAAACTGTCAATGATACTCTGAAGGTAACGTGATTTAAACTGATGTCTCAATTTACACATTTAAAAGAGAAGTGAGCACCAGAATAGAAGTTGAATAGAAGTGAGTGAACGCCATTGTGATGATAAAGCGATAATGAAGTAACATCGTATTGACCTATTCGTAATGCTATCTCCTATATCTTTTAATTGTAGGTAGTCTCTTTTATGTAGGTCAATTTCTTTAATGATGTGTAATGTTTCGACATTACTTCATGAGACACCACCAAAGCTTTCGTGGAAATCAGCAGTCCGCGTTAGGAGCGATTTTATAGGTGGTGCTAACAACACGCCTCAACATTCCAGTGGTTGTGACAATTTATATGGAGTGTGTGCGCATCGCAAAAAACTGGTAAAAAACATACCTTTACCCAACAACATAACAAGGTTACGGCTACTTCCCGAGTGGGTATCCACGCTAACGTTACTCTTTCTCACATCGCTGTCGCCTTTTTGAATTTGTGAAGGCTGTCGTATCTCACACATGACGGAGTGCCCAAGAACACTTTCCACAGATGCTCAATCATATTTCTTTTTCCTCTTTGCAGGTAAGTTGGCTGCTTATTCCTCTTGAGTGAGTTGGCGACTTCGTTCACTCGGTAAGTGGTGTAACTTTGCTACGTCAGCTCTTCATCGGGCGTCGGAAACCAGACTTGTACGTATCTTGAGTACGTACTCGAAATACAGTATTTTAAATACTTTTTCCGGTATTTTGGTACTCTACTCAATACTTTTTGCGACAAGTATTTTTAATGTATTTAAAATACTTTTTTCGGTATTTGCTACTCAGTACTCAAAATACTTTCCTTCCTCGTCAAGCCATATCCAGCACACTTCCCGCCGTGCCGAGATTTTCAGCTCACTGGAATTCCGGGAATTCGCGAATCTGTCATTTATCCTCTTGTACAATAGACTGGTCCCACACTTGGCCTTGCTTGTCAATAGCCAACTTCGCCAGAAAACCGTTCCTATTCATATTGCCAGGTGAATCACCAGGGGATTAGGTACAAGAGAATCCCGGCATTTATTTCCTTGGTCACCAAAGCAATAAACACGTGCCAGAGGTTGAAAGACCCGAACGGACATACAGGAGGGATTACGAAGTTTTGGGTCAGAACATATCAACAAAGTTTGCTTGGGTTCACTAAAGTTCACCAAACATTACTTGACACCAAGACGTTGCAAATGAAAGATATGCTTAAGCTTGGCTTATGAAGTTTATTGCCTTCATTTGTAAGGCCACGTTCAGAATACGCGTTTCACTTACTGCTAATACTAAAGTACTTTAAAGAGTATCTTAAATACTTCTTAGAGTATTTAGTACTCTACTCAAATTACTTTCAGTTTTGAGTATTTTATACTCTATTTTAAATACTTTTTACGTATAGTATTTAGTATCTTATTTTAATTACTTTTGCGCAGTATTTTGTACAAGTCTGTCGGAAACCGTAGTGCAATATCTGTGCCTCAGCAGTGTGCGCTTACTGCGCAACGTTGTTTCTGGACAGAGTTTCTGGAAATTGCAGATGTGGCATGACATGACATCAGCGCAGCTTTGTGGCATCGAAGCGCATATTATTATTATTATTATTTTTTTTACGCTTTATATCTTGTAAGGGGAGGTGATATGTTTAATACTGATAGGAAAAAAAAAAGAACGGAAATGTTACCCGCGATGTAGGCTTTGCTATCCCAAAAGCAAACACAAACAAACAAAAAGTAAGACGCAGAAACAGCAACTAAGGAAATTAAGAAATACAGAAAAAGACAGCTCCTTCACTAATTGCTCCTTCACAACACACCACAGACAGTGCGCGTCTGTCTGTGGTGCGTTGTTCGGTTATTTGTGTTTCCGCCGTCTTCATTATGAGTAGAGTATAGCGACAAAACCACACACAAGACAAGACTTAAACAAGACTTGTGTTTGGTTTTGTCGCTATTCTGCAATCAAGTACCGACCGGCCCCGTACTTCGTCGATTCATTATTAGTTTTGTACCAACATGCCCAAATAGTATTGAGTACTTATCCGTGGATTGCCGACGCTGCCGCAGCGGCCGCTCACCACCAGGGCAAGTGTGTCCCGACTGTTCTCCCAAGGGGGGACCGACGGTCCCTATCTTCGTGACTGGGCTGCCTCCTCATCCGTCGAACAATGGCGTCGGGATGTCCCGGCCAGTACCATACTGGGAATTGTAGACCCAACCTTCTCGTGTCGCTTACCGGCATCTTTATCGCGCGTGATTAAGTCCCTCCTACATCGCTTACGGCTGAATGTTGCCTTTTCGCCGTACTACCGTTACCAGATAGGGTGTGCCAGTAGTCCCTTGTGCCCGGAGTGTGGTGTGCCAGCGACCGCGGACCATGTGATCATCGCATGTGCCGCTTATAGGAGGGAGCGTCACTTGTTGGCAAACGACTTTGCGCGGGTTGACAGCCGACCCCTTGACCTCAGACTCATTTTGGGACCGTGGGACACACGAAAGCAGATGTCCGCCTTGCGACCCTTCATCAAATTCCTGCAAACTACCGGCCTGATCGACTCTCTCTAAAACCCAGTCAGCGTCGTCAGCATCATCCTCATCACCATCCTCTCATTTTTCCCCAATAGCAATGGGGTAGCATTCTGCTCAATGAGCGGAAGTCATCCCCATATCATCGTCATCATGTATTTCTCTCTCTCTCTCTCTCTCTCTCTCTCTTATCCGTGGATATACCCGGACTGTTAGTACCACGTGTGCCGTCGGCTGAGGAGGATATGCGTGGAACTGATTGACGTGTGGACTATATTATAAACCCACATCCTAAATACTAGAGCACAGCATTCAAGAATTCACCACATCTGAACGGGCATCTGGAAAATGCTGCGTACAAAGAAAAAAAGAAAAGAAAGAGAACTGCACGAACTTTTCAATCTCATACAGAAGACACCCGCTGTGGGACGTATTACAATATAGTCCTGCATCTATGTCCACATGAAAGTCCTCGATAACATTAGATACTAAAGGTAACAATATCGAAGTCGCATTACAATGTTTATTTGCTTTTCGTGCAGTGTCTTTCACGTAAAAGCAAGATGTCCTATGTCCTCAAGCACAAAGTTTGTTCGCACTCTTCGAAACAATTGTCCCGATAAATATTGTTTAATGTATGCAGTCGTGTCAAGGATGCTTCTGAATAATGATTGCGTGTGGTCATTTATTCAGCGCACTCCTATGATGCCCGTGTATCTGGATAGCTTTGTGGCACTTCTCGATTGGAATTCATGCAAGTGTATCCGAAAGCGGTATAAATGTGCTGAACAGGTATGAGGCGCCATAAATACGCAGTTTGCACATATGATATTAAGACAGGGTTGATTTAATATTCGGATTACTTCTTTTTTATTGTTGTTCTCGAGAGGAGGGAAGCAATGAAGGGAGTGCTGCTCTGAGCAAATATTTTATTACATCTTGTAAATTTGGATGCCAGTTCGAAACGTTGAGCGTCGCGAAAGCAGGAACCATTTTAAGACGTTATAAAACGTAAACCGCGCAGAGTACGGTCGAGTTGCGTGTGCACATACGTGAGACGCGAGTTCACGGGTCTGCCAAAAAACAGACTTGTGCGTAAAGCGTTACTAATAATTGCGTTACTTGTAATCAATTACTTTTTGAAGTGATCGATTACTCAGTAACTGATCACTTTTCCGGCAGAGATTAACTTAACTTTCAGATGTTCTGCCCCAAGTCAAGCCCCTCGTGCCGTCAGCCTTTGTTGGATCGTTTTACTATAGGAAGTTCAGGTCACTGTAATAGTGCTCTGCAATTTCAGGGTCTCTCTCCCTAATCTCTTCCTATACCAGTGTGGTGGTACCTGAAGCTTTGGAGGTTTAGGCGGAAGTTCTAGGCGATGTTCTTCCACAATCGGGTCAAGGTCTTCCCGCATGATAAATGCAGTAGACGTAGAGGTCTGCCGGTCCCACGCGTTTTTGTGTTTAGTGTTATTTCAGCTGTTCGGTTGTTGAAGTTTTCTGTGTATTTCTTTCCTTTTTTTTCTTTAAGGCACACAAAAGACGGGCATAATTTGCGTGAATGCAGAGTAGCGACCGGAGTAACGCGATACTTTTTTACTCTTTACTCAATTACATTTGGAGTCGAGTAATTGGTAAAGTAATCAATTACTTTTTGCAGAGTAACGACCGGAGTAACGCGCTACTTTTTTACTCGTTACTCAATTACATTTGGAGTCGAGTAATTGGTAACGGCTATCAATTACTTTTTTCGAGTAACGCGTTACTCAAACAAAAAGTAATTTGGCCGTAATTTGGTAAAAAGTCTTTTTGGCCAGACTTTTCTCGCCGGGCACAAGTCTCGGCACCCACCCCCAGCAGCGAATTTCTGCGGAAATCACTACGAACCACATTCGTCTACTAATGGAGCCGGTGAGACGACCGAGCTCATCGCGAACATTTCATTTCACATTTCATTTACTGTAATAAATATGTACTAAACTGGAATAAAAGTAATATATTATGATATTGAGATTATACATAGTTTATTCAAATCACTATCTTTATTTGAACTCTCCCCATTCGTACCACGTATTCACGTTAAAAACCTGCGGCTCTCTTCCGACGCAGTCTACCCCCCTTTTATTCCCGTCATTCTCGATATATTTTCGGAATACTGAGCGAGAAAAAAAAAGAAGAAAAACTTTATCCAGGTCGTCTGTACTCAGACAACGCATACTCTCGTATGCTACTAAACCTACTGACTGAAACTCAGCAACCCATTTAATGACACAAACACCGACACTCCCAATGTCCGTGTCATTAAATGGGTTGCTGAGTTTGAGAACGTGCCGTGCGTTATCTGTTCCTTGTCTCAGGTTTTATCGCCGTTTTACAACCTACCAGCGCTCGTCTGCACCCTTGCACTTCTACCATTGACTTAACAAGTGACGAAGCCAAACCAGAAAGAGACAAGTAACAAAAGTAGCCTTGCAGTATATAAAAGTAACATTCGGATCTCTGTGTTCAAACACACCAGGGTTGCGGAATGGGGCCACCAATTCCATTCCAATTCCATTCCGAGGAATGGAGATTTCTGATAATTTCATTCCGAGGAATGAAGATTTCTGATAATTTCATTCCGAGGAATGGAGATTTCTGATAATTTCATTCCGAGGAATGGAGATTTCTGATAATTCCATTCCGAGGAATGGAGATTTCTGATAATTTCATTCCGAGGAATTGAGATTTCTGATAATTCCATTCCGAGGAATGGAGATTTCTGGTAATTCCATTCCTTTCAATTCCTCGGAATGAAAAGCTACGGCCAATTCCCACTCCTGGAATGGGCTTGGCAACCTCATTCCACTCCGTTAATTCCATCAATAAAAGAAAAGGGACCGGTAACCGTACTGGCCAGCCCAGCAGCCGCCGGCGCGCCCAGACCATTCCATTCCAATTCCATTCCTGCGAAAAAAAAACTGCCTACTGCCATTCCCATTCCATTCCTAGGACCAGTTTCCGCCATTCCATCCCAATTCCGTTCCGGGCTCTGATAAATCTGGAATCATTCCGGAATCATTCCAACTCCGGAGTGGCAACTCCGCAACCCTGAAACACACTAAGAACCAATAATCTCTAATTGATCGCCCGAAATCAAACAACGTGCCTAGAAAAATGCACTTGAAGTGACGCGTATATCCCATTCATGGCTCCCCTTTGTTCCTTGTCGTGTTAGCTATTCTCGTCAAGAGCAAGACACGACGACTGAAGTTGGCGCCCACTCTCGTCTGGCGCCACAGGAAAGAAATGAAGGACGAATGCAAAGAGGGGAGGAAGAAGCATTTGGGAGATTGCCTTCATTTGGCTCCGACAACAACAAGAGCGGAATCGGCAATCGCATCCCATTGATTGAGAAGGGTGCCGCCTTTAACAAGTCTCGAGGAATTTCATTTGAATAACGGAGAAACGCGCTTGAACGTAGGCATCCGGATTGAACGCCGCAGAGAAATACGGACTTGGAAAGAGGCGAGGAGGTATCACGAAAGAATTGAAAGAGAGAAAGTGAATAGGTAAGCTAAGTGAAGTGCAAGGCGGCACTGAACGATAAATGGCGTCTGTATTGAAGGGCCGCTCCCCCCCCCCCCCCAAAGTAAAGGCGGTCAGTAATAAGATTTACAACCATTCTAGAACTCCTTTTATGTGCCTTGCGGTAGAGCCATCTTTGTACGAAAGGCGTCTTTTACATTTCCATAGAGTGTTAGGAACTCAGTGTGGCTTTACTGCGTGTCAGGCATAAATGGGAAGACGACGTGGCGTCGCTGGTCGCTGAAGGCCGAGGACAGTAAAGGCGGTGGTCGTGCTGGCGTCAGCGTTTCACCCCACGATGTGTTATGATTACAGATTGGACCAGCGGACAAGTTTAAGAAAGGCAGGACAGAGGTTTATTTGAGCTTTAGGATCGTAATGGGTCACGTAACTCGTCCACAGTGTTCGACGATCTCCATGGCATGTGTGGTACCCGTCGCTTCTAAGTAGGGTTTCTGGTCCTCGGTATTTACCGGAAATAGTCTATAACTGTCCGCCGGCAATTGTATTGTACGTTCGGTACAAACACAAGTAACCGCCGACAACCGCCGCGATAAGGGCCAGCGGCTTGTCGCCCTCGATGGTCCATATCAATACACAGGCTGTAGATACATGAGCCGAACTGACGCGGCACTCATTCATCTTCTCCGACTTGGCACTGCTTTCACGAGAGCTTACAGGTATAAGCTAAACATGACCGACGACCCTACATGTAGACGACGCCACACAAGCGAAGACGACATCCATCTACTACTGCACTGCACGAAATATGAGGACGAGAGGAAGATCCTCGAGAGGTGTCTCTCCACACTGGACAGCCGGCCACTTACCATTGCAAAGATTCTGTCTGGGTGCATGGTCTATAGACGACAAATGCCCCCGTGACACGTGTGCTTCCGCGCATCTTCATTTCCCTGTGTGAGTGATTTGTTTGTGTGCGTGAGTGTGCGCGAATATTTTTTTCTTTTGGTCCGGGTGAACGTTTCCCTTTTTGTTCTTTTGAAGAGTAGCAAGCCAAATATTGGCTGACCTGTCTCCACACTTAACAACGACAACAACAAGGGCAAGCGCTGTCACCTCCACGACACCGTGGGACGTCATTACGTCAAAACAGGGCCAGAACAAGCCATAGAAATCTTAAGGAGTATTCCAGAAGGAAACCTCCGAAACTGGGACGTACGGGCGAGGGGAGCGCCATATTGAATCAGCTACTGTTGCCGTGGTGCATGCAAAAAAGGAATCCAGTAAGCATACAGCAAACATAACGCCAAAATGTTTAACAGTAACACACAGCCCGAATCCATGAAACCGTGTGATATACGAAAACACACACGACACGGCACGGCACGGCACGGCAAAAACCAGAGCCGTTTATAGGGAGAGTTTGGCCATTAGGAGGAGCCTAACTTGAGGCGCGTCCTGCGACGTCACGGCTAAGCCACCTCCCTCGCCGTGCTCTATTGTTGTCCCGTTGTCAGCAGGTCACCGACGCCATATTGATGCTGATCGTTGTGTACGATGCAAGGCGGGAAGACACGTGCGTACATTGTCCTTCGAAAGCCCTTCGTCCTTGAACTCTTTCAGTTTGGCAACAAAGCCCCCCCCCCCCCCCCCTTATCACAGCCGGCTGTGGGTCATAAGCCGGTTATTCCTGTAGATTGCATTCATTGCGACAACAAAGGTGACGAACAGCATCAATATGGCGCGCACCAGATGGCTGATAAGTGGATTCTGCTTGGATACAGGCTTTTTGGGCGGCGCAACGACGACTCTGACGTCAAAATAGACTCCACCCACGAGGCGGCAAAAGATCAGAGAATGGCCAAACTCTCCATATAAATGGCTCTGGCAAAAACACGACACGGACGCCACATGGGGACGCCGTCTCCGCCACTGCCTCAATCAGCCTTGACTACAAGCCTGCATAGGGACGGGCACTGACAAAATCCGTAGCCAACGGAAGCAGAGGAGCAACCGAATAAGTATATTGCAACAGTTTTCGGAACTGTGGCTGCTTTCACGGTCTAGAAACATGCGACGTTTCGCTGATTCGATATGGCTGACTCAGAGCGCACACACTGAGAGAGGGAAGAGCCCCGTTCAAGTTATTTGCTCTCCTCCGATCCTCCTCCCCGCCTTTCCTTCTAGACTCTCTCCGTAAGATTTCTATGGTACAGGCTAAGCCGATCTTTGTTGCTGGTAACTGCCCAGTTATCTTAGACGCAATTAAGGTAATTGAATTGGAGGCGGATCTTGTGACAGGCATCCTTGATGCGGGCTTGCTCTCTTTCGCATTGTTTCTTTTTTTCGGTTAGAAGCGAGGTTTTAGGAATGGTCGCGAAAGACTTCGAATCCAGATACTGATGCAAATACGACGACCCCATTGGCTAGCGTGTCAGGCCACACAAAACGCGTGACGGAATTTCTGCAGTTTCATGACGTTGTTCGCGACAAGTGAGACTCTCTAAATGAAACAGATGCTCCAGTAACGATTCGCAGTGGGCGGTTTCGGGATAAGGCAAGGACATTGCATCCTGTCAGGAAGTCAGAGATAGCAGAACGATGTGGAAGAAACGTACAATTTTGTACGACTGTATCAATGTGCGCACGGAAATCTACTACGACGAACAGAAGTTCAAGTTGGGTTACCTCGCAGGTTATAATAGAGTGTGTTACTGGACCGTTGATGAGACAAATCAAAATGCGTTGAGGGTGACAAGGTCACTCTAACATACCAAAAACTGATAGTTGACAATAAAACGTGTACGAATGGAACAATGAGACCGGCACGGAAATTGAAATTAGTTCAATTTGACAAGCTAAATCTGCCGCATCATCTCCTCCCGCGACTATAGCATTAATAACCTTCGGAAAGTGGAGAAGCTGTTTCGTGTGTGTGTGTGTGTGTGTGTGTGTAGGGGGGGGGGGAGCTGTTTCGCCTCTAAGGCGGTACCCTATCCCATTGCATGAGGGGGAGAACACATGGGCGTTCCCGGGATTTTTTTCAAGGGGGGCAAAGCACTTCCAAAGTGGGGCAAGCGTGCAAACCCCCACTCACCTACCAATATATATATATATTCTCTCTCTTTTTTTTTTTTTTTTATGGAGGCGGACATTGTGCACTGTGTCGGTGTCCAGAGGTTCCTATTATGACATCTGGGAATAATCATGACTACATATGACTACAGAGTGCACTATTTTGGCTAGTGAGCTTGGAGTTCCAGGCGGAGCATCCCCATCTTGCCCTCCCCCCCCCCCCCTCGGTACGCCCATGGGAGAAGATGGTGAATGGTGCAAACCACCGTTACAAGTACGTCAAACTGCCAGAGATAAACCATTCGTATGTACGCATGTCAGGCAAAAATCGACTGAAATTGGTTGCGATTATTTACGCTATTTACATAGACTGAATCTCTTGTTAGGAAACGAGGTTCCTTAGAGCAACACGCCCATGTTCACGCTTATGTACCGATTAGACAAATGACGCAGGAGTTCTTTGCAAGCTAGAGAAAAGATACGGTGCTCGAGGTAGTCACGGACCACACACATAACAAGAGTACGGATACGGCTCGAATACGTCGATTCTGAGCCACAGCCCGACATCGAAACTTCCAAAGTATGTACGACTCAATTATTATAATTAGGTTGCCAAAATTACCCACTGGCGCTCACTGCGTCGTCACGCCTTACAGCAAAGCGGCGGCGCCCTAAAGTCCGCAATGTCGACAACAACAACAACAATAAATGAAGAAGTGATGATGACATGGGATGTTTCCCCGTGGTAGCCACATGACACTACCCCATTTCACAGTGGTTAATGTGAGAGGATGAATTATGGTGAGAATGAGGCAACGACAGGTCGGAGTTCTGTTTAGAGCTCTTCAAGGAGTCCAGTGGCCTGCATGAAAACAAAAAGGGAGCGAAGAGCCCGGCACTGATGTTCAGGGGAGCTCCATGGGCCAAGTACTTTGGACAAGCTGAATGGTCTATGGTGGAGGAGTTCAAGTTGGCGTCGAAGTACCCGGCGTTCACACGTGTACCGCTCACAGTCCTCGATGATATGGGGGATCGTAGCTGGGGTGCGGCAAGCTAGGCACAGCGCCGTGTTACTGTAACCCAGCTTAGCACGGAACGCAGGGGTGAAGGCGACGTTGAGTCGTAGACGCCGCAGGAGTGTCGTAAAGCTGCGAGGGAAGCCACCTGGCATCCTAAATGATAATGACGGGTCCACTGCATGGAGGAGCGACCATTGAGTGATGTCATGCAGCCATTGCTGGCGGGCCAAGGGTGACACCAACGCAGACAAGTAGGAGCGCCTATCCCCGTTGGAGAGGATAATGGGCAGGGCTCTGGAGATACTACAATGTCGACACTACAACACACTCGTATGGAACATCTATATTTGTTTCATTTGCACCACAGTTAGGGCAAGTAGAATTCCTTGTAGTTCCCCATTGGACCAGCCGGTCTTTTGTTGGAAGTATACCCCGGCAGGCTTTCCAGTGAAAGTCCGCAATCTCCTGCGGCAGTACAACCGGACCGGGTCCCTCCTACCACTTTGCGAGAATGCAGCACTGATAGTCCCTTCTTCGAAGCATAAAGCCTCGCATATTCCGGATACTTTCTCAACATCTATATCCGGAAGATGATATTGTACAAACTTATAAGGGAAGGCGAAGCAAGATGAGACAAATTTTCAAGTGAATACGGAATGTATATTTTTCGTTTTTCTTTTTTTTTAAAGTAGCCATGGGGAAATTCCGAGAGGTCTGCAGCTTCTAATCTGTAAATCAGAACGGATGTAGCCGGTCCCAAAATAAGCTCAGAACGAAAAAAAATTCAAAAATGCAGATTGTCTCATACTGCCCCATACCCTCGGGGCAAGACGAGGCATCGGGAGAAAGAACACGCCGTCGTAATGAACTATACAAATTAATTTTTGCAATCCGAGCACCTTCACGGCCCCCTTGAGCACATCGCCCACATGATGTGCAAAAAAAGAAAAAAATATGTCCCTCTACCGTCCTTTCAAAACAAGGCACCGCCAGCCTGATGTGTCGCTGGTCGCTCGCCCTTGAGTTCGCTTCTGCTTTGCTGGAAACATCCCAAGAAACAGGAAAATTTGCAGGGAAATACTAGGCTTATACGCAAAAAATAAATATCTGAGGAACAAGCATAAAGCTACCTAATAGTTGACTTATCAGTTTCTAAATTACATTAAATTTAGCGTCTTGCACAGTGCATATCATCGGATTCATTATTTTTTCTGGTAAACACCGGGCAACCAAGAATGGCCATATTTTGTATATATCAAGATGAGTGAATAAAGAAATAGGATGTGAACTTACATTGGACAGAATAATCCTGCGATACGCTACTGCACGGATGACAAGAAAAGGGATTACAGAAAATCGCGCCATTTTTGCGGGTCTTTGCATTCCAGGCAGAAATAACCGACTTTTTGCTCTTCAACGCAAATCCCAATCGAATAATACTCATGTACAATAAAGCGGACATGCCAAGCCACCAATGAGTAAAGTTTCAAGCGCATGGAGCAGCTAGTCTCTGCGACAGGCGGTGCGGAACCCAAAATGTCGCATCTTGCCCAGTGTCTCATCTTAGGCCACCTTACCCTATTGCCTAATGATCCCTTTATAAAACTCTGGTTGATTTTCTGATGAAGGATACATATTGCAAAGACCCCTGGGTACAAGTGTACTGCGTCCCGGTCCCAGCCACAGCCAGTACATGACTAGAGGGCGCCGCAGTGAATCGACTCGGTTTCATATGCCTAAGGTGTTCCTGAATGCAAACAACGGGCTGTTTTCACGCGTGAAAGGCTACACCCACCTTTGGGATGACGCCGAAATAAGTCATGTAAAAATAAAACGTTCAAAAATAAATCTCTTAAATATCAAATTTGCAAAATAAACTCTTCAATATAAATCATGAGAAAATCCACGCTGTCGAAATAAACTCCGAAAAATAAACTTTGAAGAATAAACGCTTCGCAATAAATCTTTTAACATCCATCGTCCCTGATTGGTGGACAGCCGACGTCTCTACGTCCGCCGCGGAAAATAGTACCCTCCTCGCGCTTGGGGCTAGCCAGGGCTATAACTGTGAACGAGGATTTCGGTACACCGGAAGTAGGTTGTCTGTCTGTATGTGATCCGTGACAAGTTTTGGCTCGTAGAAGGGAATTGACGTTCCACGTGCCGATTGAGTGCGTCACCGTTCATAGTGCTGTTGGAATTCTTTTCACTTGCCAGTCCCCCAACTCTCTTTCTGCCAAGTGCCAACACAGAGCACACACTCGATTCTTTTGTAAAAAGTAATGCGTAATGTCATTAAAATTACAGCCCAAATGTAATTAAATTACATTACAAATTACCTAATGTCAAAAGTAATGCGTTACATTACAAATTACCAGAAAAAGTAATTCATTAATGTAATTTCATTACAATAATGCTATTACTACCCAGGTATGATCAAGTGTGCGTGTCCTGTATTCATACGCGCATCGTCGTCATCTTTTTTAAGCTGGATATTTCGAAATCCTAAGTTATGTAATTGATAGCAATACAAACATGAGTAAGAAACATCATAATAGCATGTTTCGCCGAAAAGAACATCGTGTCGCCCATACGGCTATCACTACTATGATACGGAGCATTACCTTCCTAAGCCTAACCATGATTCATTTTAACAGCGTTTATTTTGAGGACGTGTATTTTTAAACGGTTTATTTCAGAAAATGGATTTCGAAGGGTGGAATTTTAAGTGTGGATTTTTTAATGTTTTATTTGAAAATATTTATTTCGGCGTACAACCCCCACCTTTTACTTTTGGCCTCCTCAACACATCGCGCGATAATAGGATTTTTCTGGTCCTTCCAGAAGAAGTTAATGATAAACGTGTTCACCTTCGGAATGATCTTCGCCGGAGGAATTATTATCCTTCCGACATACCACAGTTTACTGCAGAATGCGCACTTAATAAACCTCTACCCGAGAAACGTCATCATGACGTTGGTAGACACACCGAAACCAAAACAGATCGGAATGGGAGAACTGGGTTCCACGCGCTGCCTCCCATTGAAAGAAAAGTAGGACCGAAGGTCGCGTCCTTCTCAGAGACCATCGTAATCCCCTCAAGGCCGTGGCCTTCGGGCGCGACCTTGTTCGCCACTAGCTTTGAACGTAGTTCAACTCTACCAAACTCGTGGCGCTGTCGAACATTATGACGTCATTTGTTTACGAACAGGTAGAGGTCTATTAGACACGCACGGTCGTGATAAGAGAGTTCGAAATTACTCCCAGTTTCCATCTGCCGTTCCAGCGTTTTCACAGCAGTTGTCCAGCTCCCCAGGGCTGCACCTGCCTGAGTGAACTTTACACCACATACAAATATTTTGGTGTCATCCTGTCCGACGACATTACACAGAACACTCACATCAACTCCATCATCGAAAAATCATGCAGCACCTTGGCTACCTTGAGACGCAACCCATACTTCGCATACCCGGAAACTAAATACGCTGTTTATACCAGCATGATCCGACCTCAATTCGTGTATGTCTCATCTATTTGCAACCCGTCTCAGAAATATGTAATAGAGAAGCTCGAAGCCGTTCCATAGTGCACGATTACTCCAAGTATAGCAGCATTTCCCACATTAAGCAGTATCCCTCTCTCTCTCTCTCTCTCCCCCCTGTCAATCAGGCGAAAGATCACAAGCCTAGTCTTATATCATAAGATATCTTAGATCGTGCGTGTCCAGCTCCTACCAAAAGATTCCTTCATTCACCTCATCAACACATCATAGATATGTGGGATACGTTACCATTAGAAGTCGCCTCTCAATATGGTATTAACATATTTTATAGCACCTAATTCTGTTTTGCGACTGTGACTTCGTGTTTTGCATTGCTTTGTTTTTGAACGTGTACAAGTTTTTTAAAGAATGTAATCAAACTTAGGTACTAGCGCGTGCATTGCTCTTTGCTAGTATTGTAGACCGAATAAATAGTCCCTTCGTTCGATGGATAACCTTCACCTGCAATATTATATATCCCCCACTATATCTCTCCCTATATGTATATGTCCACCAAAGCCCTTAGAGCTGGAACCATCTATACTAAAATGCTTTCAATAATACACGTAACACTTCAAGTGCGGTTCTTTCATCTCGTTAGGAGGTGCTGCAGAATATTTAACCCTTTCCTCTGGAACTTTTCAAAACACAGTGCGAGAATCGTAAGAGGATTATCGCATATTACATAGTAATTAAATGAATTGATACATGAATCACTATACCTGTAAGCCAATCCATGCTTCAACTTCTGCGTTTCATTTTTTTCGCCGCGTCAGCCATAATCAAAAATGTTTTTGCCGAAAACCATCGTGGTCAGTTTAATTTTTTTTCCAACAAATTTCGGAGAATAATATCGTCGAAAACTAGAAACTCTCCTTTTCAGCATTGATGCTGATGGCACGATGCACGGCGGTGATGGTGATAACGCTGCCGCTAACATGTGTTTTGTGTAACGTAAGGTCGCGTCTGGCAATTAAGCTAACGCTGTTTCTGTGCCGCTTCCAGACTTCGTGCCCCTAAGCAGTTCGTGAAGACATTTTACGAGAACTACCGGAGGCATATTTTGTTTATGCGCGCACGCGATTTAATTCTCAGCCTACTCGACTCATCCACGTGAGGGATGTCACGTTTAATTGAAGAGTTGCAGTGAAGACGTTTTCTTTTCTCTTTCGTTTAATAGAATTGCCTTTAAAGAGGGCTGTCTCCTTTTCTGCTACACTTTTGCTCGAACGCCTCTAACTAGAGAGTCAATTAATGGTAGGTGAGTAATCTCTTCGAGACTAAACATACACTAAAATATAGGGATGTACCAACCGAATCCGCGAATCCTGGGTAGGGATTCGAGATTCGCGAATCCGAATATCAGTGCCCAAAACGACGAATCCAACCTTTCGAATCCACCAACCAGGTTTGTTTGTTTATTTTTCAAATTGGCGCCTCCGGAGTCCGCCGAAAGCCTCATTGGACGACATACGTTTACTTGTTTGTTTGCTTACATTGCTGTGAACTGAAAGAGAGAGATAACTGATGTTCTGAGGCTGGAACAACATAGAAGGGACAATCACATACAAGGCCTCAAGTTGCCTAAGAAATTAACGGTGAAAGATGAAAGTTACTGAAAAGGTTAGCCAGCTGTAGGGCTCGAACCCACATCTTCTGGATTACCGGTCCAGGGCTCTACCAATTGAGCTAAGCTAACACGCCTTCTCAGCGACTTCCAGGGTGCGTCATCTGAAGGGACAAACCAGTCACTCTCTCCTACTCACTCTCCTTTCACTCTTACATTTTTACACACTCATACACACATTCGTACGACAGGGATCGACGCAAGCGGCAATTGTTGAACATGAGATAACCGATGTTCTGAGGCTGGAACAACATAGAAGGGACAATCACATACAAGGCCTTAGGCAGGAACTGTTACATTACAAGTCTAAAAGTAACCTGGTTTTGCAATTTGATTGTTGCTTAGTTTTATGGAAATGATCCACACTCGAGAATTTATGCATTTCTTGTAGTCGACGAAAAACATGTTAAATAACCTACTTTTAAGAAGAACCCTTGTGCAATTTGTAGTTTCGACGGACCTCTTTGACACATTGTGACGCTCTTTGTTTTCAGTGCCTTGAGACTTCGCTTTTGGTGCCAAGCTAGGTGATGATGTTCTCATTTATTCTTTCAAAGCGTTTCAAAGCGTCGAGGTTAGTGTAGTTTCCCTTTCTTTTATTAATAACGCGTCCTGGAGTAGCCAGTCCCGAGTGGCTCGAGACTACCATCTCCATTTTTTTCTTTTAAAATCAATCAATCAATCAAGAAGAACTATGTGGGTATATTATCTCCTGAAACTGAAGCATTATTTAGTTTGTTTTCCATTAAACAAAAGTGTCATAATCTGCTGCAAAACATTTTTCACTAGAAGTGTTTTTTTGTTTTGTTTTGTTTTGCTTTTTGACTTTTTTAAAAGAAAGGATTCGAAAGATTCGAGATTCGTAAGATTCGTGGATTCGTAGAACCTTCCTTGGATTCGGATTTGGATTCGGATTCAAAAAATTTTGGATTCGTCCCATCTACACTAGAATGCTTTCAATAATACACGTGTAACATTTCACGTGCGGTTCTTTCATCTCGTTAGGAGGTGCTGCAGAATATTTAACCCTTTCCTCTGGAACTTTTCAAAACACGGTGCGAGAATCGTAAGAGGATTATCGCATATATTATACCGTAATCACACTGTCATAACATATTTTCCGTGCCCGACCCGTTCATATCCCTGTCAACCCCTTTTTGCGCGGGCCAGCAGGGAACATGACGGATTGGAGACTTAATGAATCTCGAACACCCGAATGAATGCGAGGGCGATAATCCTGGAAACTTGGATAATCCTGTTAGCCGGAACTTGTTTTCCGAACGATATGACAAAGTAAGAGCTGTTCCGTCACAACCGGGATGGGATTATATGGGATTGGACGGCAGCGCTGATTAGACGGAGGCTCGCTACGGCCAACAACGGCTAGCCCATTCTGTCATTACCTCCCCCTTCCTCCTCGCTACGGCAACATGTCCTCGTCCTCTTTGGCCTTTGTTGCCTTTGTGCCATTAAACATATAATCAATCAATCAATGTCCCCGTGAATGTACAAAGCAACGAGGGAATGACGGGGATGTAGAATGTCTACAGCTAGGTAATATAATAGTCCTATGCTTCAAAGGTAAGGCCGGTTTCACGTTGCATATGCGCTCTTGCAGGGGAATATGTCGGCAGCAATCGACCCTCAATAGGATCAGACAGCGTGCTGTGCGTCATGCTTTCCCACACAAGCAATCGATATGTGGTGAAGCACGCTTTACTTCTGAAAGGTTAGTAGGGTTGGGAGATAAAAAGATAAAAACGGGTCTGATGAAATGCAGACGACTGCATGAAACCTTGTGCGACGGTAAACAGTCGTTTCGATGTCTTTACCTTTTTATCACTTGCGCTGCTCTCGTACTTGATTCAGTTTCGACGTATCCCGGTTGCCAACAGGGCTGGGAGAGTAAGAAAATGCGCCAACGATTATTAGGGAGTTTTAGTAGTCAGTTTTAGTACATCGGACGCTATCGCCGTTGCGTACGTAAGTGATAGCGTTGGTGATTCTGCGCACGCGCAAAACATAGAGCTTCGCGCATTGCGCAGACCCACCACGCTATCCCTTACGTACGCAAAGGCGATAGCGTTCGATGCACAAAAACTCCCTAGTATGTCGTACGCTCTCGCCTTTGCGTACGCAAGGGATAGCGTTGGTCGTTCTATGTATGCGCAAGAAGACATAAATAGAGCTTTGTGCATTGCGCATGACCACCACACTATCCTTTACGTACGCAAAGGCGACAGCGTACGATATACTAAAACTCACCATTATTACTGAAAATAGGAAGTTTTAGGAAAGCGTAGAAGGTTCACGACATCGTTTCCGAAAACCTGATAAGCCAATCGCCTGATTCTTTTGCAGTGGCAGACATCACGTGGCTGACATCTGATTGGCTGACGGCGATACGGAGTCGGAATCGCAGGGGGTTACGATTTCCCAAAAGCTCCCTATTGTCCGGTTTATACTAAAAAAAAAAAAATTAATAAATATACATATATGCTGATACTGATACTGCGGATCACTACGACGTGTGGATTTTGTAATTTGACTAATGAGAAATCGAACAAATATGCCCTGCCGTTCTTTTGGTTCTTTTTGTTGCACAGGAACGCTCTCTTGACTTATGCAACGCTCCTATTTCGATGTATCGGCAAACATATTCTCATCTCTTGGGAATAGACATGCAGGCGTCCATGGATTACTGAAAGTGATGAGTCGGATTTGTCTAATGTCCTCTTCTGAAGAAAAATAGCATCACATGGAACAGATGATAACGCTGCACAAAATATACTTTCGTAAACGTTTTTTATCATGCAAGATTCGTCTTTTCCGTTGACCGTTACTATTCTACAGCTCACTTCCCGTTTCATTACCGTCCAATAATTTCCGATTCATCCATAAGAAAACACGAAGTCCCGAGCATAAGGCTTCACCAATGACGAAGCAAATCCCAAAATAAAAATGCAAGTACAAGTCTAGCACAAAGCGATGAACTCGAAAGCAATCACTCCCTGGAGCTTTTAATCCGAGGAAGTGCATTGACTCGGCTCTTAACCGAAGCATTTTCCTTTTAACAAAATTAGGGACGTGATTCCTCCCTCAAGCAACCATGGTCAGTTGAGTGGAGGAGAGAGAAAAGGTGAAAGCAAGGTGATTCCGATTTATTCAGACAACCCTGGAATTACGCTCAGCGTGTTCCAAAATGTTATCCTGAGAGGAGCACATGAAAGAGAGCTAGTGAGATAAAAAGAAAAGAGGGAAAGAGAAATAGGGGAAAGAATCTAGGCGGTCTGGGGTATCTCTTTTGCGCTGCACACATGCAGCTCCACGTCCTGAGCACAATTTATGCTGAAACGTTCCAGGAAGACCAAGGCAACCCGCGTGTATGCGGGCCCTTCCGCTCGATAGCAAGACAGAGGACGAACATCGCTGGTTTAACACAAAGACAACCTGCTTAGTCTGAAATAGAGCGGACGGTAAACAAGAGGCACTAGCGTTGCGAGACCTTTTAAGAAGGACGTTTAGCGATATGAGTAGCTTGTATATGGCGTAGCAGAGACGTGCATTTTGAAAGGCTTTGCTTGTAGGGAGAGTGCGACGAAAAGGTTTAAAGTTTGCTCACATGTATGAGTTTGTACGACAGTGCACGGGAAGAATGAAAGAAGAAAGATTGGTCGTGATATAAAAGCTATAAGGTGTTACCCTTTCAAGCAGTGAAGTCCTAAAAGGAGAAGTCGAATAGGACGAAGACGAAACTTAGATTCTGTTTATTTTTTATTTTTCATTGGTTGAGGTGCCTTGTTCTTCCACTCTGTCTTATATTGGGCTGCGTAGGCTCCAGCACCACGAAGCAGTTGGTAGCCATGAGCTGCGTGGCACACGTTGTCTGGAAGACAGACGTCAGAATTTTGAATGCCATAGAGGCACACCTAACATTTAATTAGTATTACGAAAACGCGATAATTCCACTGCCGACAGCGCCGCCTAGTTGAGAGGTTTCATATGTGATGCGCAAGAAAAACAGATTTTGAGTGAGCGTTCATACTATCTAGATATCTCTGTAAGTATGGAGATTCGCATGATGTAGGGGGATAGCCTGAGAAATTTCGAGGTGTAGCGGCACTGTGCACTCACAAACACCGGTGCCACCACCGGTACCGAGATCAAACTACGCAAATAATTGATCAATCACCGTAGCCAACGTAAATTGGCCATATCCAGGAGCAGTGAGACGACCAACTCATTTAAAGTTCAATAGATCAATGTGACTGCGACATTCCTTCCAACAATAATGACATGAAAGCTTCCAAGGAAGGACATCCATTCTAGCCCTGAATCCCTGAATATATATATCTTCCAGAAGCAAGCAAGTAAGCAAACTGAAAAACGTGTAGAAGCAGGCCTCGCTTCAGACTGTATATCTGTGGCATAATTTATGACCAACACTTTCAAGGCTCCCTAGTGCACAGCTACACGTCTCAAGTAAGCGGTGCTTATGCATGCACATAACTTTAACCGTTTTAAAGGTCTCCTTTTCGTGCAGCCTTCGTCGATGCATCTTAGTTAGTACTTTGTTCTACGTTTCACAACTTTAGTTAAAGTGGGTAAGAAGCTTTGGATCTGATATTCAACCTTCGCACGAGATAGGGTCATCGATAGCTCTTCCACGGGGGGTAACGTTGGGTAGACGACCGGTTTCGAAGGCAGTCGATATTTCCTTCTCTATAGCTTCACATTGACAATGGCTATCGTTTTAGCTGACAATATGCTATCAGCGAGTGTACAACTGGAGAGAGGACAAAAGAAATGACTGGAAAACAAGGATTAGTTTGCGTCCTGAGCAGACTTCAAGAGGTACTGCGCTGATGGTTTCCTTCGTGTTCTGACAGAAAACACGAGGAAAATGTCGCAGAGCTCAGCCTAGGATGGTATTCGATGCCACAAACTCTTAGTCTGACACCAACTTTAGCACGCGAGGGACCAAATGTGCGAAGAAAACGAAAATAAAATGAACCAGGCAGAAGACTTTATGAAAGTACGACATTGGTTTAGCAAGACAAATGAATGTATTAGCTAGCAAAACACGTCAGGCTATATATTGGAAGGTCCCAAGGACGCGAACAATATGCGGAGATGAGTCGCTACCCCCCCATAACATCGCAAAGCTGTTGAATTATTGTTTAAAACGGGGAATTGATCTTGAATTCATGTCAGGGGGGGGGGGGGAATATGTTTATTGCGAAAAAAAAGAGGCAGGTAAAAAGGAAAGGTCAGCCAGGCAGGAGCCGACTTGCTATTCCTTGTAAAAAGAAAAGAAAGAAAAGGAAAAAAAAAACAGAAAGGGAGAAAGACGCAAGCGGCACATGGGCAGCAGAGGGGCATGAGTACACGACCGCTCAGAGGCAGTCCAGGAGCCCAGTGTCACCCAGGAAGCATATGAGCGCTCTGGTAACAGCCCATTGCTTCTGCCCTACGGGGCCCAGTACGGGCCATGTTTAGTGTGTTAATGATGTCTGCGTTTCTTTTGTTTTTTTTTTTTTAGTTTGTGTGATGTAGATATGTATATTTATCTCGTTTCCTTGTTTTCATTGTAGTATTTTTCACGCTTAAGACTGATTATCACAATTACTGCATATTGCTTGCTGTTGCTGCAGTGAATGAGGGGCATGCGCTCTCGTCAAACAGCATGATGCTGTTTTTTGGTCACCCACTATGTAACTCTTACACTTGCATTGCAATAAAGTTAAATTGAAGAGAAGCCGATGCTGACCACATCATATTCGGAAGAAACTAATGCGTCACTACCCAATGGAGCTGCATGTTCCTCTCCATTGGTGCAGGGGATATCGAATATGGAATATATCTCATCTCATGGAATACCTTATCTGATACAGCGATTACGAGGCAACAGAAACAATAACAACAACAAAAAAAAAAAGACTCTTACTTCGTTACGCAACAGTGTTAGGTGGCCTCTTGGGAACTGATTAGTCTGTTTAACTTGTTACCGTTCCACCTCGCCGAGTTCGCTTCTTCTTACAAACGGACGACGTGTCTCCAATAGACTCGAGATTAAGGCAGGACGCATCTGGGAGCCTCAGGGACATTCAGAAACGAGGTCGTGTAATCAAAGTCGAATCCCTTCCGTGCCCGACTCTAGGCCGGGGGCCACGTTTCTCATTACAGCTCTCACGTGGGCCCCAAGAAGAAAGACAAGCGCATTGTCGCATCTGGCCATTGATTATGCAATTTCCCCCGAATGCCTTAAGGCCATGCCTGGAACTTCTTTGCTCTACACCGACGCGGAGAATTCCCTGCTGCACGCTACTCCGAGATTTATTGCGGGAGGAATGTCTTTTATTGGAGGCGAAAGAAAATGCATTGCGCGAATGCACGCTCCCTGACCCTGCGCGCTGAACGACACCTAGGTGACATGATAATACGCAATAATGCTGACGTGTGTTCGCACATGTGTTCTTTGTTAAATTATTAATTTTATACTAAGCATGTCGTGGCATAGCCTTCGACGAGTTGTTAGATTTCGCGGTTGCAACTGACGTTTTAATAACTCCGGGTTTTTCTCAAGGGGGCAACGATGAGCTGCACCTCGGTCATGCCTTGCAGAAGACAGCGTGTCTAAATAATATGAACCCCGCCGCCATGGTGTTGGTAACGTGGGATAGAGTTTAATCCGGAGCATCAGGTTCAATAGAAAACACATTCACCCAACGAGGAAGGTGTAATAGCAATAGCTTGCGAAGCCATTTTCTTCAGTTCACCTCGTAGGTTATGATTCGCGGTGAATAGCTTCGTTAACTTTGATGATGCCTATGTACGTACCATAAGTGAAAACAGCCTGGCTGTTGTAGACAAAGCTGCTGATGTGGTATGCAGCTAGGACGTCCAACGAGCCCGAGTGATACGCTGCTGTGAAACAGTCACGGAGGGCATCCTAGCGTTACCTGCGTGTGTATGCTCTGAGGGTAAGAGACATCGTAGACCTGAAGACAGAGTGAAGTGACAGGAAGAGAAGAGCCAAAGGAGCAACACGACCAAAGCGCCACCCGCTTTAATTATCGGACTATTATATTATTTATATTATCTGACTATGACCACAGCCGTCACTCCGCAGAAAGTTCTTTCGTCTTTTCCTTTTTTATAAGCTCCGCTCCAACTCACCCATCCGTTCCGCCTTCTTGGTTTCTGCTCACTACACATCACCTAGGATCGACCATTCCCGCAAGACCTACCTCATCGGTTGTCGTACACTTCCATCACACACGTTTTTCGTGCACCATTGTTGATTGGAATGACCTCCCTCCAGCCACTCGTAACACAACCCGACTTCATTGCATATCATACCCAGCTTATGTAGCTTCCTACAACTATGATGCTTGCCTCAGTTGCCTGATGGTGCCTCAGTTGTAATGCTAGTTTTTCTGACCTTCGTTGTTTAGTTATGGTGTCTGCCTTCTTGTGTTCTCACGTTACCTGTTCCCCCACGTCCCTGTGGGCACTTGAGGTATAAATAAATAAATAAATAAATGAGGCAGAGTTACTCGTGACCGCCTTCCAACGGTTATGACTTACTGTCGCTCCTACGAGCTGTTGAAACACGCGATTTCCAAAAAGCTCCGAGATGGCACTGGCTCGTACCGGCGAAGCGGAAAACATGGCACGCACCTTACTTGAGTGCTGCCCAATACAGTCTGTATCGAAGTGACCTTCGAGCTGAATCACAACGACTTGGCCATCGTCGATTCGACCTGCACAATATACGGGTATATATATCTCTTATACGGGTATCTTATTCCTGCATCAAATTTAGATGTCACGATTGGAGAACGTCTGTATTATGTGGCAACCCTCCCTCATGAAATTCACATTGTGCATGACACAACCTCTCGCCCAGTGATCGACGCCGTACAAGACGACGCGCGCGCACAGTGTTGCCCACACAATACGAAAACCATGCCAAGTAAGCGCAACCGCACGGAATTCCACAGGGAGCTCATTTCACATGCATCCTAGGTTCGATACTTCCTCTTTCTTCTGTGCCCTATCCAGAATGCATCCCTTGGGAACGTCTTTTCCTTATTGCATCGCTGCATTGTTTCTGGCTGCAGACGTTTGTTGCTGCGGCGGAAAGAAATAGGTCGATCTTGCTTCTTCGAAATGCTCGCGGGCTCTGGAATCTGAATGTTCTTTATGTCCAGTCATGGACATTGGCTGACTTCTCTTTTTTTTTTTTTTTTTTTTTTTTTTATGGGAGCTAAGGTCACGATTTCTTGTGCTAGAAGATTAGGGATTGTCCTCGGGATTCGTCCTACGTGATTGGATGGCCGTCGAGATTGTATCCATCGGGAATCTAAGCTCAATGCTCGACATGGCCTGCTGGTGGCAGTACTTGCAATCAGTGAACAGAAACGAATTACTTTTGGACGTATAGCGACCTCGTTCCGATTCCTTCCAGTCTCCTCTATATCATGCCTCTCTGTTCCGCTATACGCTTTCATTCCTCGCTACCGCGGTCATCGCATGAAAAGCAGAGGGTCAGAATGTCTCTCGCATCTTGTGATTCTTGATTTGGAAGCTGTGGATGATAACGATATGATAAAGTGATCGATGGAATTAAGTGTTCTGGAACGTTGGTGTACATCTCGTGTGAAATTAGCGACGCCAACGAATACGTACGTCACACGCGATAATTTAGTGCCATTTTCGTGGAGTGCACTCCTACAAAGGAATAAACGGTCGCAAAGTGTTTAGACGTGCGCCACAATACCCTCCGCAGAATGTTTTTCGTTGATTTAGAATCACTTCCTGCAAATCTTCTTCCAACCCTAAATAAATTGGCCTTAAACTAGGCCTCAAGCCTGTATGTAAATATGTATGTATTTTCTAATAGAGTTGACTAAGTGCCACAACAAAAATGGCCGCCGCGGGATCGCCGAGACCGCGAAGTTCTGACAGGCTGTTAACGGGAGTAAGGACATGTTTTTTTTTTTTTCCTTTTTCGGCACATTGTGACACTGTGCTAAACTAAAATAAACACGCTGTAGAAAATATTTGTTCAAAAACATTGTGGTGTCGAGGCCCTTCGCTTTTTCTCGATATTTTTACCTCTACCACAAAGCCTGCCGTCGAGGCTACGCACTCGGTCAGCCGAAGGAAAGTGAAAGGAGTTTAGGAGCTCACTAGTTTCTGCCGAGTGTCACTAAAAGATGACAGCACACGAATGACACGGAGTGCAAGAGTGACTCGTTGAAAGTGACACTAAATTAGTCCGCATGACAGGGGTATTACTCGACAGCAATCCCACCCTCCCCCCACCCTAAATAGTCCCTAAACTTGGCCATACATTCTTGAAACAGAACTTACCGTGACAGAAACAGAACAGTGACATAACACGTCGAGGGTCAACCGTTGCGTGGAAAGCGCCCTGCGTCCGCCTTTTTGTGACAATAGTGAGTTTTAGTCAGACTTGTACGTAACGCGTTACAAGTAATTGCGTTACTTGTAATCAATTACTTTTTTGAGTAATTTTTCGAGTAATCAATTACATTTTTGAACAAGTAATTTTTCAAGTAATTGGATTACAATTTTGAGTAATCAATTACCGAGTAATCAATTACTTTTGAAGTAGAGTCTGACTCAAAATAACAATGCTCTATGACAAACTTCCTAAGCCTTTGTTGGTCTATTCTACTGTGGTAAGCGGAAAATATTATTGCTATTTCTCACTCTCAAGTCTTTCGCGCTATTTTAGCTTTCCCAATCACTTGTGAGTTGGGGCTTTTCTTTTTTTCTTTTTTTCGAAGCAGACAGGGACGGAAGTTTTTGCATGAATTCAAAGTAACGGCCCGAGTAACGCGTTACTTTTATACTCGTTAATCAATTACATTTTGAGTCGAGTAACTTGCAACGGTAATCAATTACTTTAGCTAGAAGAGTAACGGTAACGGTAATGAATTACTTTTTTTTTTGAGTAACGGGCACAAGTCTGGTTTTAGTACACCGTTGATAAAGTTATCGTCCCTATCGGAACCAATCGCACTCGTGCGTGACTCAGAATCTTATCCACTGTTTGGTTCCGGTTGATACGGTGAGACGCTAGCCACGTTATCAACGGTCTGCTAAGACTCTCTAATTAACACGAGGGCATCGCGTCACAAAAAAGCAGTGGTGTACCCGTTACCGAAATATGGTATCGCGATACCGATACTTATTACTTGAGTAAAAAGTATCGAAATACCGATATCGATACTTCTTTTTTAAAGTAACGGAGTACCGCTACCGTTACTAAAAAAAGTAAGAGACACTTTGCCCGATCCTCTTATTGGAATACGAAGATGATGCAACATAAAAATCTCACTTATGTGAACGCCCCATTTGTATAATAGCAAATTGGGAGAAGACAGGTTTGCAGTAAAATTTGCAGTAAAGTAGTTCTGCAGCATATTTATTATAGCTATATATAGCTATATATATATATATATATATATATATATATATATCTTGAAATTTTGGAGTTGGATCGGACGGCTACGTAATTATAGTTGAAATAAATGGGAGACAGAAGACGAAAGTAGGGGAAGTAACAAAAAAGGGGTTTATTAAAACTTTATTGAAAATCATAAAAGTTAGGGAGGAAGTCTACGTTACGGCGGAAGCTCCGCCTTCATCGGGACAAAAGAGCTAAATGTGGCCACATTTAGCTCTTTTGTCCCGAAGAAGGCGGAGCTTCAGCCGTAACGTAGACTTCCTCCCTAACTTTTATGACTTGTAAGTTTTAATAAACCCCTTTTTCGTTACTTCCCCTACTTTCGTCTTCTGTCTCCCATTTCTATATATATATATAGCTATCCCGAACGATGCGCAGCTACCCAGGGCCGACGAGCCGCAAACACGGCGAAACACGTGTCCTCTGGTGCTATCACATCGTTCAATGAGTATCTGTTTCTCTACGTGCAGCCATAGAAGCCATTTTAATCTGTAAGTTTGAATTTCAAACACGTCTAGCATCATTTACTTATTTTTTTAATGCCTTTTCCTCCCTCTTTATATATATATATATATATATATATATATAGCTTGGACACTTTGCTTGACTTTTATCAATAGCTGGTTCTCAGTCTTCTTCTGCCATCCTAGCAGGCCATGGTCTTTCCGGCAGCTGACAGAGCCCAATATGACAATTACGTTAGTGTCAGGCCCACACATACCGTGGCGTCCAATGACCAAGGAAACCTATCAAAAGTTAACAATACCACAGTATATGTCACCGTGATTCAGTGCAACACGGCAGCTTACCAGTGGAATCCAGAGTGCACTGTCAAGGACTTGACCTTTGTTCGTTGACCTCAACTCTTTTGTTGAGAGCAGCTTGTTGTTGTTGTAAACATGTGTTTTGTGTAATTCCGGTTACGTAAGCGTGTCCACAGATCGAGCGCTAGGCGGACCGGTGACAGTGAATAATAGTAAGAAATACGGTCGGTGAAGAAAGGATGGGGCACTAGAAAAGTATCGCTATCGGTAATGATGCGGAGATCGCGTTACCATAAATTTCTAACAGAAGTACTTTTCCGATGCAGATTTCAAAAAGTATCGCGATCCGCACTCACATACCGAGAAAGTATCGATTACTGTAACGGCGTTGCGTACAACGCTACAAAAAAGCGTACGCGCCTCTTAGTTTTGTATTGATATCGGTATAGATATCAGTCAGATTGTAAACTTCCGTGCCACACTTTCCAAGCAGCACAATGTACTGAAAGTCGAGTGCAATAGGGGTGGACGGGTAGGTGGAAGGCCTTGAACAGACTCGTGAAACTGAACTACTCTGATAAGACACATACCGACCACCCCTATTGCACTCGACTTCCCAAGCAGCACAATGTACTGAAAGTCGAGTGCAATAGGGGTGGACGGGTAGGTGGAAGACCTTGAACAGACTCGTGAAACTAAAGAACATTGATAAGAGACATACCGGCCACCCCCATTGCAGTCGACTTTCAGTACATTGTGCTGCTTGGGTTTCAGTTAGGGCTGTGCGAGTACTCGAAATTTCGAGTTCGAGTCGAGTCGATCTCGTGCTCGACTCGAACTCGACTCGACAAATGATGACTCGACAACTTTCGAGTACTCGATATCGTTTCGAGCTCGCGTTAGATCCACATTAAAATCCATCACATGTAAGATATAACCTGTCACAACGATTCTACCGTTTGGAAACACGCATTTTGCGCAGCCGTGATTGCTGCCACAGTTCCGCCATCTTGTTTTCAGTATTAGCTTCGGCTAACCTCGACTTGGCTACAGATTGAGTAGTGGCTATGAATGGCAAACTGGCTTCAACTGGCTACTGCTGACCATGGAGGAGGCGCGCGCGCGGAAGCGTATCCGACCTGGGAGGAGCGCATTTCATAGTTTCGTTTCTTCGACGGGAGAGTCTGTTTCGGTTCTGATAGCTCATAAAACTCGGAGACGTCTGACAAGAGTGAAGAAAGTGCATCTGCACAAAACCGAAAAGGGCTGGAAGCCTTGTGTAGGACTACTTTACGAAAATTTTCGGTACGAACGGTGCCTTACCTCGCCCATAGAGAGTCGATCACCGGTGATTGACGCTTTATGAGCGGCGCTACTCGGCCCCTAAAGTAGATTCGGACAAGTGGTCACATTTGTTGGATACTATAAACACTACAGAATGAGTTCAATTTTCACTTTTATCTTTTCTTTGTGGTAGCGATTTATGAAGTTGGCCCTGCGCCAAGGAGGCAGTGTGGAGATGTTATCTTGTTTGCGGCGTAGCGCTCCCCCGGCAGACCTCTTTCACAAATGCGCAATACTCCCATTTTAAGCATATTCGGATCCGATTTCGTTTATTACAACGCAAATAACGACTCTGAATGCGTTAGACAATCAGATTTTTGTCCTGCATGTGTGGGCATATATAACTTGCACTCTTGCTGTTCTTTGCTGTTCCAAAACTAACCGGGAGGAATGGAAGAGTGATGAAATAGCAATATGTGGTACAACAGGAAAGTTAAGCCTGAAACTAATGTTTTCAGCGGAAATTACGATGTTAATTTCTGTTTTACTCATTCAATGTACTCTGTTACTCAGTTACATGGACAACATGCAGTGTTCATGTTATTTTTCACAACTCATTAACTTCTTGATCCAGAGTGTTGATATTTTCAGATATTATTTCTGACAAAGGTTGCCACATTTTGTGAATTTTAGAACTTGTAGATTGATATTTTTGTTCAAGATACAGGCGTATATTCATAAGGGTTTCTGCTGTTCGCACCAATCTTTTGGTGTCCCAAAATCAATTTTGGAAATACATGGATAGCTTTGTTTATGAAACTTACATCATTAGATAGGGCATTGATTTGGCTACATTTTCCCATATAGCAACATATTTTGAAGTGATACTGTCACCCACAAAAAATATATTTGTAAAACCACCCACAAATGGCTATTTTTGTGGCGGTAAGGAAAGTGTTAAACCGCACGGTTGTAGAAAGACCAGTTTTCCTACCCATAACTTGTAAATGCTTTATGGTTGTAATATTCATTTAGCAACGTTCTCCTTAGGTGGCACATTTGTTTTATAAAGCTCTTATTTTTTGTTGTCAACTGTAGCACAAAAGAACATTTTTAAGGGGAAGTTGGCCAAAAAGCGGCGCTAAAGCATCTTAAAATTTTCTACCTTCCTGCTTCTACACATTACCTATCATTTAATGGAACGCCAACTACTCGAACTCGACTCGATACTCGAAACAGTGATTTGGTATTACTCGAACTCGACTCGAACTCGAAAATTTTGCTACTCGCACAGCCCTAGTTTCAGTGCATTGTGCTGCTTGGGTTTCGGCAAAGCATCTAATCCCCCAAAAGGACTAAAACTGTTCTCTTTTTGTTTGAGCGCATCTACGTGCCTCCGCGTAAACCAAGCGCCACCGGTGGCACGCAAGGGGTCATGGGAACTTAGAGCGCCTTGAAGCATTACGAGACGGCCAGAGGCGGAGGTAGATGAAGAACAACAACAACATTCCCGGCGTGCGCAGCAGCAGCGTCAGCCGGGGCAAACCATAAACCGAAGCAGACGACGGAGCAGTGTGCCTCAAAGTTCCCATGCTGCTTTGCGCCACGCGCTTGGTGGCGCCCGCATCTTTGTAAAACAGTCTATAGCGCCGCGGAAAACGCGGCTACTTGATTGTCTTCAACTACTGAGGGGGTGGGGGTATACATTTACTTGAAAGAAAACAAAAAAATAAAGGAAAAAGAAAAGTACTAGGTCGAAAGCAACACTGAAGCACAGAGCGTACTTAGTATCTACTTAATACACGCATGCTGCAAACAGAAGGACAAAGAAAGCGAAAATAAAATAACAATAACGTAAAGGTCGCTATAGTGACTCTCGTTAGCGATCCCTGCAAGGCTGGCTTAATCCTGGTATCAGAACTGCAAAAGTTTTTCCCATTAGCTCCTATCATAGAAGCATAGATTCTCGCATTCTTTCGCTTCTCTTTCTATCTCTGGCGCTCTATCTCTTGTAGGATTTCCTTTTTGTTTTGTCTTGTCTTTTTGTTTTTTTCACAGAGCCATCTAAAGAAGTTACGCGACTGAAATTCCAGTTCGGTTTCTACTTCAAAAGTTCGCAGATTTCTTTTTCACTGCTGAATTTGCTTTGTCATTCACGCTTTTTCTTTTTCCGTCCTCGGTTTCGTCTCGAAGTACTGCTGGTTAAAACTATCTCCAAATCATACCTTCCATGGATAAAGACTGGAGCACAGGAAATGTCGAGACCCGGGAATGTCCGCTTGGGTTCACAGGTACGCATGAATGTGATCACCATGTTCTACATCTGTTATAAAACAATGTCGTTTTTCTTGCAAGCGCTGTGTGGTGCATCTGTCTTCCGTTTTTGTGATTCCCATTAGAGCCCTGCACCATCCGCGGATGGAAGCGGATATCCGCGGATATCCGCAAGATACTTGCGGATTCGGATGAAAATTTAGCACTTTCTGCGGTGTGCGGATCGGATGCGGATGGCGCGAGGTCGGATGCGGATCGGATGCGGATACGAAGGCAGCGGATCGGTAGCGGATCGGATGCGGATATACCGCGTGCTGTCATTTTTCCACCAGCAATTTATTTGTATTGCGCGCTGACAGCCGACAGTTCACCTTTGTCCATGCACGGCGCCAAGACGGGAGAGGAGGCATTCTGGCGTCTCGAACCGCGCGAGCACAGACGAGGTAGCGTTCCACGCGTACCAGAAGTCTCTCCATATCGCGTTTGTTGAAAGGTTTACCTTTGCTTGTCGTCATGACTGAGTCCTTCCGTGACAGCATGGAGGCATCCGAAATTATACCAACATGCTTCCGGCGGTCTTTACGCGTCTTTCGAAACGTGCGGGTTTTGCGGATCGGATGCGGATGGTGCGTTTTGCTCAGCGGATCGGATGCGGATGTAAACTGTTGTGAATGGTGCGGATGCGGATCGGATGCGGTAACGTGTGCGCGGATGCGGGTCGGATGCGGATGCCAAAAATCTCATCCGCGCAGGGCTCTAATTCCCATTAATTTGAACTACCACTGCTCTCTACTTGCTTTCCTCGTCCTTTCTTTTTTTTTTTTTTACGTACGAATGTACGTCATTCGAAACGTTTACATGGCTAACGCTTAACTTTCGTGTAACACTTTGGCGTTGCGCTTTGATGTACCGTTACATTAACTAAGCTGATGTAATTTACTTTTCCTTTAATATGACGTTAGTAAGTAATTTAAGTAAACAAAATGTATTACATTAAAAAACTGTGCCAAACTAAATTGTACACCTCTCTCCCACTGGGCAAGCCCCCTGTGTTTTTATTTCTTTTTTATTCTAATTTCTTACCAGCTTATCTAGTGTAAAGGTGCTGCGGCGTAGCCAGCCTGAGTCTGTCGCGACTTGTGTACTCATTATTTATTTGTTCTCACCACTACCACCTTCACCATTTTTTGCGCTTCATCATCTACTTCACCTTCATCATCATCGGGGGCGTAATTAAACGGAACGATGCAAGATAGAAGAATGTTGTACCCGTTTGGGTCTTTCACGTATTCTAAATAAATAAATAAATGTGGGCTACGAAACGACACGTCCACGTCAGTCGAGCGTCCCTCGGCAATCACGAAGGGGCTGTTGTACAGTCACTTGGGTATGGCACGGTCCAACAGGCAAATCCTTAATGAACGGCGCGCGAAACGGCTGTCCAGACGTGCCAAGGTCGATGTCAGGACAGCCAGCGTCTGGCCACATACCGTGGAGCGTAAACATGCTATTAACACTCGTCCGCTGTCGTCTGTGTACGACTGCATCTCAGACGCAACGGCTTTGCCTTCACCGCTGTCTGTTGCCATTATACCTGCGTTAGCGAAACTAAGACTCCTAATGCCGTCGTTAAGGTTCTTAGTTTAACGCTCTTCGAATGTCGCTCAAGGGATCACTTAGTGACGACCTGTCGTCTGCAAACAAGTCGTGGGTCCTTCTGAGTGTGTGTGATAGTTCTGTGTCACTCGCACGGTAGATGTCATGTTACGAGCGACATATCATGGAATTGAAGGCCACAGACAAAAAAAAAAAGTATTTCTCTTCCCACTTAAATGATGTGAAACTGTGCCGTGTTAGCGCCGCGAAGCAACTGTGGCTATGAGCGGCGTACAGACGTGGACAGATGGAGAGAGGACAGCAGGAAGGAGTGGGGGACAGAGGGATTAGTATGCGTCCCGGGCCGACTTCGGGGGAACTGTGTCGACATTCGTCTGGAAAGTCTTCGGAAAACCCAGGGAAAGCCTCACGGCGGGTGACAGGATTCGAACCCGTGTCACCTCCCAGGTGAGGCGTGGAAAGCGATCGTCCTCACCACTATGCCACGGGAACTATTTTTTTTTTTTCAATCAAACTGATTTTAATGTGTCAATGGTATATACAAGATGCGGTGTAGAACAATAGAACCTACCTATGAAGTGACGGAATATATACAGAAAATTTATTTACATGTGTTTCAAAATGTTGACGAATGATTCATGATAATTACAGTGATCACGGTGATACAACGTTCAATGAATTATGAAGCGCTGTAGACAACCGAACAATGTATATGTATGTATGTATGTACAGGGTGGGTGCAGATAAAGTAGCCCCACATTTAGACACGTAAGGCGTTCCCTGCTCACCGCACGAACATCCGGTGGCGCGGGGTGACAAATTAATCCGATGAAAACGAACAAAAGAATCGTAGTAACCAAACTCCACGTAACAAAAACTAATCCACGCAAACGTTGCTCTCCGCGCATCCCGATTTTCCTATGCAGGAGTCAATATGACGGTCACGGCACAGTTGCGTCTAGCTACCGCTAGGCGTACCAAATCTCGTTTTTTTTTTCTTTGTTTTTTTTTTTTTTTTTTCTGCGTGAGTGGCACCCCCAGCGGTAGGGCGATGCAACTGTGCTACACTGCCATGTCCCATTGGAAATACACAGAGCGAAGTTCGCGTTGCTAACGATTTTATTGCGCAAAGATTGGTTACCACGATTTTTTTCTCGATTCGCACCGCATAAATGCACCGTCGTGCGCCGCCGGAAGTTGGTACGGTATGTAGGGAACGCGCTCGGTTCGAAAATGTGGGGCTACTTTACCTGCACCCGCCCTGTATACGTAATTTTGAGGTCAGTAATGAGGTCTAAAGGTTATCAATACACACCGAACAAATTTCGAAACAGTGACAGAATACACAAACAAAACATTGCTGTTGGTTGTCATCTGACGTGATATTTTAGTTGAAAACGACGCTGTAGTATAGCAACTCTCGAACCCCTGTTTGAGGCAGGGACATTGCTGCACCTCAACCGCAAACGTTCCCAAATATTTTCTGATATGAACACAACCTACTTGAATACACACAGGGCAATCTAGCCAGATGAGAGGTGCGTCCCGCTACGAAGCCGCAATGTCTTCCTCAAATAAAGAACCTGGGCAGTCCCTGGTTTGAGGATACCATCTCGAATAGTGGCGAGATTGTCCACAATGCACCTTTTCTAAATTGCTGCAACTCTGTCGTTATCACAGAACACGGCGACGGAACCACGTTTGAGGAGCCACAGCAATACGTTGATGGGCTGGATCAATAAAAAGCATCGATCACCGAAAGTTATTTGCCATCCCTGCATCGACTGCACCAAAGGCTGCCCTTCTCCCATGCTCCCTTCCTTTAGGAAGTGATAAACAGGTTCAATACTTCCCACGCGGATGGTACCAGGGCTAACCACATCCCAGGTTTGATAACAAGGCAGAAGGGGAGCAAGCTTAGTAATATTGATCTGCAACAGATATATGCGCTCTCAGGATCTTTGCAATATGGACGGTACGCTTACTGGAGGTCGTAGCGCGTCACAGAAGATACATTTGCGCTGTAGTGAGTGCAGCTTACGCAAAATATGTGTTCACAATATGTATTGTCCGGAGATGAGTATACTGTCAAAGATTATAGATAAGGAACTGCGACACTGAGACTACACAATCGGTTGTGTACGATGCAATAGAAATTATTGGGTACCAAAGGGTTGGCATGAGAAGAGCTGCCGAGCAGCACGTCATCATCATGACTTTTATCACCCATTTTATCCCATCATTCACTCATCATCGTTTACATAAAGTTGTTCTTGCTGCGGAGCAGACTCAAGTAAATGACTCGCTTCCTGTTAGCTTGTGGCCAGCTGTTTATGTCCTCGACAATTTTGTAAAGTCGATGATTGCTGGTTATATCATTACTTTTTCCTTTCTCTTAAACTTTTTCGTTTTTGACATTTTGTTCTTACGTGTTATATACCAGCCTCCATGAGGCTTATGCGTTACCGGACATATTTTCGTCAACACGGACATTTTTAATGTGTTTTCACAAAACGTACTAATAATAATACTTCTAGTCGTAAAGGCACATGGAAGCAATGTAGTACGAGTTTGAGTTTGCTTGAGTGACCATATTTTTGTGCGATAGGAAGCTTTCTGATCTATCCTATAAGAAGGTCAAGATTTCCAACAAATCGACGAATTTATAGATTTATTGAACAAAGAGAAGCAGGGAAAATGATAGGTTTGCGTCGACAGTTCCCTTAAGTCGATACATCGAATGCCATTGCCGACACGCATATTTTGAACACATATAATCAGCATAACGAGAGCCTGGAGAAAGCCCATCTCAAATTATCTCACAGAGGACATCCGCCATGAAGGCCAATACATCTAAGTGCACAGACTGTGATGACAGCCTGTGCCATACGATTGCTTCGTTACATCGATTTCAACAGCGCAATGCAATGCAGGGCGAAATTACACTGCACTGCGCCTCGCTATACTTAATCGGAGAAACGAATGTTGTGTAGATTGCAAAATAATAATTCTTGGCCACGCAAGGTCACGCATAAGTCACGAACAGTCGCCCTTCACTAGACCTGTCATCGGCAACTGACGCATACACAGAGACGCCAAGCCTTAGCCCTAACAAAAGGCAAGAAGCAAGCCCTTTTATTCGTCAACAATGGTGGTGGTCGTGCTTCTGAAAGAGCTCGCCGCTGCCGGCCTCACAGAGGTGGGCAACGTCACGACTACGCTCTGGTGGAATGTGCGTCCTGGGCCAACTTCTAAGGGAACTGTACCGACGTATGTCTGACAGCGTCTGAAGGAAACGCAGGAAAAACACCAGAGAGCACAGCCGGCACCGGGATTCGAACCCGTGCACCACCCAGTCTCGACTTCCAACAATCGCTTATATCACCTCCGTACCGGTGTCTATAGTTACCGGCATCCAATCAGAGCAGACAGAACTACGTTACGCCTAGTGGACTCTCACTGAGGCCTACTAAGCTTCAGTTTGATTTCTCTATGTTTTTTTTTTTTGGCATTCGTTCGAAATCTTTCGGCACTACTGTAACACAAAGTGAGCAGAAGTGACCGCAGTGAGCAGTATATATATATATATATATATATATATATATAAGGAAAAAAAAATAGCTGGAGCTCTTTGGCTGCACGTATAGCATATGTTTGTAACTCAAACGTCGCCATGCCAGTACTGGACAGCTGTTTCGGCCTTGTTGGGCCTCATCAACAGTACGCACGTACATACAACGTACTGTTGATGAGGCCCAACAAGGCCGAAACAGCTGTCCAGTACTGGCATGGCGACGTTTGAGTTACAAACATATATATATATATGCTGGAAGAAAGGGGTTCGGGCGACCGCGAAATTAAAAAGGTACTAACAAAATATGAGGCAGACAACGAAGATGTAGGAAGTAGAAAAAGGGGGAGTTATTTATTTACTAGTGGAAAGTTAAGGGGGAAGTCAACGTTGCGTCGGAAGCTCCGCCTTCGTCAGGACTGTATGTATATATACATATGTGTGTGTGTGTGTATGTGTGCGTGTGCGTGTGTGCGCGGGCGCGGGCGTGTGTGTGTGTGTGTGTGTGTGTGTGTGTGATTTAACTGTTTTAAAGAAACTGCCTCTGTGTTCACGAAAACTAGAAGTTTGTGTTGCACTTTGCTTTGAAGTGTCCGTCCCTTGAACGTAAACGACTTCACTAACCTTGCCGGATACCCACTCCTTGGGTGGTAGTCCCTTCCACAATGCAGACCATGTTCTGACGTCCTTTGTCTTTGCTTGACCTGCCTGAAATCACGCTTTTCAAGATCACTAAAAAACCGTTTATAACCGAGCTTGGCTACTGTCCCTCGGAAACAGTAAAAAGCACGCCACGCGAATCAACGCCTCTTAAATTGTTTTATTCGCTCATTCTTGATATTTTTATTTCTTGTAAGCACTGGAAAGCGCTGCCGGGCAACTCTGGGACACAATGTGGCGACTTCCGTCATTTGACAGTGTTTCCGTATAAGCTCGGGCAACCTCCTGTGCTCGCCTAGCGCTCGTAACGGTGTGCAAGCCACCATTTCTCGGGTTTGATTGGGCAGATGGATTGCACTCGCGTTGCTTATGTCGATAAAGTGATGTCGATAAGGCGCAGTGACCTTACGAAGAGCGTCTCTCCATTTCCATGGCAACGATCCGTCGTATGCGTACGCCACACGTAAGCGCAAGCGTAACCGCAGCAATGTCAACCGACCTGAACACAACGCTCGAAACATAAATTAAAATGGCAAAACAGAGGAGGCTGTTTGTTTGGCACGCCGTTCTGTACCCTTCCAAATGTTTCCTTATTTTTGTCATTGCGTCACTGTTTGCTTTGTGCCTCATACATTTCCTGATTAATACCTAGGACAGTGGTTCAAAAACGGCCTATAAAAATATGACGACCCCGTCGCGAACCCCCCTCCCCTCCTCCCGGTTTCCCATGTCGCGATGCTGGAGACACACACTTATATTTCATGGGAGCTACATTCAGATCGTCTTGCACAACGGCATGCCTAGCTCACCGACAACGCACGCGCAACTGTTTTCTTAGGTTTCTTGGCATCCGCTCTAATCCGAGAAGACGCCACTGCGGGTGCACCGCAAATGCGGGGCGTCAGTGTATGCCGCGATAGACGCAGACGCTGTGGCCTTTAGTGGGAGTGAATGGACTCCACGACATAGATTTTGGCCCTCGTGGACAAGTGAAAGCAGGCGTTAAAGAGAGTCCGTGTGATGCTTCGAAAGCGTCGCGTACCCCGCATGCTAGCGCATTTATGAGAAACCTGCTAGGGACTTCCAGGTAACGCAGAGTGGCAAGCATGGCGTAGCATTTTTTTTTTTTTTTTTGTGGGCCGCTTCGCGACTGCCCTCTTAACCTGTCGCGACCCACAGTTCGGGAACCACTTCTGGAAGCACTTTGAGCTGAAGGACCTTGGACATGTCTGCAACTACCTTGGTATCGAGATAGAGAGACCACGTCACGACTGTTTCCTGCTACATCAGAAGAACAAAATAGATACATTGCTGGAGAAATATAACCTCAGTACTGCTAAGATCAGCTTCACACCAATGGATCCAGACTATCTGAGATTTACGGGGGAAGAAGATCTACTGCCTAGCAACGATCTGTATCTGAAAGCGGTCGGAGAGGTGCTGTATCTGAGCACGACGACACGGCCTGATATCGCCTGCGCAACTGGCATACCTTGTCGTCGAGTGAGCAATCCGCGTCAGCGAGATTGGGGAGCCGTGAAGAAGCTGTTCAGGTACCTGATGCATACTCGGGACTTTAAGCTG
The DNA here is from genome assembly GCF_037126465.1 of Ornithodoros turicata. Classification (NCBI taxonomy): domain Eukaryota; kingdom Metazoa; phylum Arthropoda; class Arachnida; order Ixodida; family Argasidae; genus Ornithodoros; species Ornithodoros turicata. The sequence continues at coordinate 135,702,864 of NC_088202.1, read as the reverse complement.
ACCCTTACAGGTCGACAAAGGTTGGATTTGACAGGATATGTCGACGCAGACTGGGCCGGCAACGTCACTGACCACAAGTCAACAAGTGGCTACATCATCCTGCTCGGAGACAGCCCGGTCACTTGGTCCTGCAGAAAGCAGTCATCTGTTGCTCTGTCGAGCACCGAAGCAGAGTACATTTCCGCGGCTTATGCTTCACAGGAAGTTTTGTGGCTGCGTCCATTGTTGGAAGATTTCGGACTAGTCATTGATCAACCGACACCTACGTTCGAGGATAATCAGGGCTGCATTATGCTTGCCCTTAGTGAAGGGATCAACGCCAGGACAAAGCACATCGATGTCCGTCACCATCACTTACGTGATCTAGTAGCACGCAACATCAACTTTCAGTACCGCGAGTCCGCTGACATCGCGGACGCTTTGACGAAACATTTACCACGACCGAGACTGGAAGCGTTAAGGCAACGGATGGGGCTCATCAAGGGATAACCTGTCGAGGGGGGGGTGTTAGAAGAAGTCGACATGCTAACCTCGTTGCATGCGCACCCATTCTGGCGCACCTGCACCACTTTCGTAATAAACCCGTCCCGTGCAGACGCACTGTTGCTGGCTCCCAGGTTTACTGCTTTCTCACACCCTTCTTGCAAGCGGAGATCCTAAGGTTTCTAGTCCATTCGAAGTGAATCGCAGATCCTGCTCCCTTCTGTCACGATGAAAGGCCCTCATCACAACGCGAGGGCACAAGGCCCCGCGGGATTTCTTAGTATCGTGTACTTCCGCGAGGATAGCAAATATCGATAAGGGTAGTGTGAACCATAGGTGGGGAGTAACGCGTTACAAAGTAGTGCGTTATCGGTAACGCGTTACATTCGAGTAGTGAAATATGGTAACGCATTACATTTGGGAGAAAAGTAATGAGTAGCGTAACGTCATTACATTTTTACTGACTAACGCGTTATGCGTTACTGCGTGTTCGGGAATATTTCTACATCGTCTAAACTTGAAAGCTTCAGCGAGGACCGTGCCTGCAGAATCTGGGAAAATCCACGATTTTTTCTATTCATCCTCAACAATGACAAGAAGGCACCCACGAAGAACGCAAAAGAAGTGTCACAAGATCAAAGAAGTAGCTCACAGATGAAAATTTTGAACATCCGCGTTGCAATAAATAGTACATGTAAGTTGTGTTCATGCATGACCCTTGTTTGTGCCCAACATTGCTTGTATTGATTTGCGGAATGCACTTATGTGACTCAACCAAAAATGGTACGTATTATAAGGACAACTGGTGAAGTAATGCAAAAGTAACGGCATTACTTATCAGAAGTAACGGCGTTAGTAACGCGTTACCTACCGCCGCAACAGTAACGATTAACGTAACGAGTTACTTTTTGAAAAAGTAGTGAGAAACGGTAGTGCACTACAAAATAAAAGTAACTTTCCCACCTATGGTGTGAACGTTCAAATGAAACAGTGTAATTATACCTAAATTGTCATAGTCCACGTGAATCATTATATAAAGAAATCAAATGAAAATTGGTCACTGAGACACACGGCCATAACGCAGAGTACGGCAGCCCTACCGTAAGTTCGGCTCCCCCACATACAAACTCTCAGTGCGGCAGAGCACGCTTCACGGGTAACTGTGGCAGTCAATGACACTTCAGAATGAAAACGTTTCTGACATCTTAGCCTGGCTGTCTTTGATCTATATGCGTTTCTCTTTTTGCTTTACAGCTGCCCTACGCCAAGCGCCTTTGAGTAACCTTAGGCTGAAACAACACGGGAAATCTTAGAATCAAAGCGCTAGTGTTAACGGGACCGAAGTCCGCGGTGACAGTAGGAAGTTTTAGTGCATCGTTTTCGGTCCACCGGTACGCGAGTGGTATGGACCAATAAGAAAGGGCAATGACCCAGAGCAGAATCCTCCGAATGAGTCGTGACGACACCGCTGGTGAACCGTTTTGAACCGTTTTCGTAGAGTCCTTCGGACGTACTAAAACTGTCATTGGGTTATGCAAAAAGAGCCTTCTTCAAAAATCTGACCTTTTTACACAAAGCATTTCAGAAATAGTTCACCAAACACTCCACGACTTCCAGGTAGCTATGACAACGTAGTCAAACTAGCGCATGAGAGCTCGCTACCGCTGTGCTTTAGAAGCTATTTCCATCACGACAACGTTGGCTACGTGAAGATTGACATAAAGCCTGTTCCAATGCAAGACATCACGCAGGCGCCATAGGATAGACTATGGCTTAGGTTGTAGGGTACGGTCTGGTGTATTTTCCCTGGAACCATAATCCTAACGAATAGGAAACGAAAAGCAAACGCACGACAACGGCAGAACATAGAAACACAAAAACTTACGACTCCCCTCATGGACATATGGCTTATCGGCTTTGGGCGACAGTTGATGATGACGAATGATAACGTAAGAACAAGAAAAATGATGTACACAAGACGTAAATAAAGACGTAAAAAATAAATGACGTAAACAAGAAAAATGACGTAAATAAATAAAATGACGTACGCATAAATATTAAAATAACACGTAAAACGAAACTACGCATTTTTCTGCAGAAGAAAGGGGGTGCATCACGTGTGGAGGAACAGCCAGCCAGCAGTAACGACATAGCAAGATAGAATGCGACAGAGCGTGAAGCAGACGAAAAAGCAGCCGCGTAGAAAAGGTAACGTAAACTGGAGGGTGGAAAACTTTGTGCTTTTTCTCATTTAGTACTGGGGTACATAATCTCGAAGGGCACACGGTCCTTTTCCACACGGGCCTGCTCTACAACTCCAATTGGAACGACCAACAGATTTTTACGAATTAAGGGAATTAATTATGAAAGCTCATTAACACTGGCGGTAACTCGTCAAACGACATTACGCTCAAGTAGGCCACCTCGCATATACGTAAGCGTATGCAATGCAGTTTTGTATACAATGTATGCAATGCAATGCAATGCAATGCACCATGTATATTGTTCGGCAGAAACAGGACGAGCTGAGACTTGCGTTTTAATCGCTTGAAAGATCGCGAGAAACTGACCCCGTGAGATAAGGGGACGAATATGATGACGAATGATGGTCCTGCAATACAAGAGTTTTTTTTTTTCTGTATCTATACCAGGTTTTTAATTTCAAAATGAGCTACGGGAGCAGCATACACGCAGTTATTTTTATTTATTTTTTTTTTTCAGTTGAATTGTACGATCATGCATTCATCCTCTGGAGGCGACAACTGCTAGAGGAATAATTATCTGCAATTCGTTAATTTGTAATTCTCGAGAATTTGTAATGCTCGAAATAAATAGAGTATGTATCTACTAGACGATTCATTTCCTAAAATTCATTAATTGATCCCCTAAATAGTGCCTTTCGGACAAAAGTGAGATAGCAGATTGGGAGACAGTCCTCGTTGGAAGCCAGCCGATTTCTTTAAAAAAAAATACTGAAACGAGCGCGTACGTTGAAATACCCGTTGCGGAACAGCAGCAACAAGTTCATTTCAATGTCGATAGTTTCATCGCTAGGGGCGATACTTTGCCCCATTGCCGTATTTCGTCATGCAAATGTGCCGAAACCGAAAAGCAGGGATCAAAAGCGCAGAAAAGACAGCGCTCGTTCCACGTCACAGGGTCACGTGCTTTGGAGCGATTGAAGCGGTTGGGGTAGGTGCTGATCTGGTGGAGAGATAAACCGCTTTGCGGCCCAGATAAGCTTCGACGGCGATCGCCAAGCGCTACTTTGTCGAGCGCTTTCGCTTCAGGTTCATTTGCATAGGAAAATTCAGCGGTGGATATTTTCAACGTATACCGCACACGCTCCTTTCAGGATTTAAAAATGAAAAAAAAAAAAAAAAGGATAGCTTTCAACGAGGACCTCCCATTCTGCTACCTCACTTTTGCCCGAATGCCCCTAATTAAACAGTAAATTATGATCTGCATGTAATTATTCATCTAGCACTTGCATGCTTTCCCTTCGAGACGATGTCAGCCTGGCCGTATAAAGTCAACCCCAAAAACGGCTTGTATGCTGCTCTCATAGATTTTTTCTTAAATAAGAAATCTAGTGCAGCTAAAAAAAAAACAAAAAAACACCTTGTATATTTTAAGAATGGCAAAAAAGCTGCCTTTGGTTACTTAGAATGCAGGTTCGAAGCCTGTGTTGTTTTACGCAATGCAAAACGTACAAATATCGGTGCTTTTGATTCCATAATTGTCATCCCCAAGAAGTCCACAATTCATTTACTTCTCCCCTGTAAGTTTCGGTCTAATCGACCACAAACGCTTCATATTTTATACGGCATCTGATCAGCCGCTCGCGATACATATACGAGAACTGTATTTCCCAGGGGAAAGATTAGTCGGGAAAAATTAGTCGGAAAAGCGGGCCCTTTGTGGCGAGGGCCATGCTTGCAAATGATCATTCGCGCTATTTGCACAGCTCTGATTGCCTCGTTTGTAATGATCCGTACGTCTTTGAAGTGTCTCTATACATGAGCGCGTCTGGGATGTGGATAATAAAAGTACGCGTTTGTGCGCGTGCAAGCAACATGTGCCGCACCACCGCGGTGAAACACCCCATCTCATCGTCATCATTTATTCTTGTTGTTGTGAGTGAGTGAGTGAGTGAGTGAGTGAAAAAGAAAAAAAAAATGGAGAAAATTGGCACCACAAACGTGGAAGCCGGCTGCTCCATACCACGTAGACAACTCAGAAAACATACCAAAAGTCACACAAAGTCAGAGCAGTAAAAACAAAAAAAAAAGAAAAGAAGAAGAAGAAAAAGAAGAGAAAAATAAAAAGAACACGTGTTGTCGTTGTTGTTGCTGCTACTGCTGCTAGTCAGCTTGTTTTAATGGAATTGTTTGCACCTAAACGAGGAAGCACCAAGAAAGCGACATTGCAGGAAGTACGATGCGGTTACAATACTTCACAAAGAACAGAAAAGAAAAAAAAAAGTGAAGCCACCTATTTCGAACTTTACAATATTTCGTTTTATGTGTTTCGTGTGTATCTGAGCTAATATAATTGTTCTACATTGTGTATTTTTATCGGCTTCGCGGTCAAATGTTACAAAGTTATCGAGGCTTTGCTATATTCTCACCGAACAGATCTACCGGTAAATATGAGAAATTCCAAGCTTTACAGAAAGCGCGTTATTGCTTGAGGAGGATATTATTCCGAAATAAACGCTCGAAATTAAAACAAAGAAATCCGCGCTTTAAATTCCACCCGTCACAACCCATTCGCTGAAATACATCATTTAAGAATCCACGCCTTTAAAATCCACACTGTGAAAATAGATCAGAAATAAATCAGAAATAGATCAGATAGAAAGGCCTAGGGTGGATATCTACCGTACGTTAGTTTATGGGTGACACTATGTTCTGTTCAAAGAAATTCACGGTATTAACTGTTTTTATACATATCCATACCATAATTAAGCAAGTTTCTTCCAATAATAGCTGAGGAAATCGAAGTACTCAGTTTGAAAATACAGAGCTATGAACGAGGCTATTCCTATAAGACGGGAAGCACTTTCTAAGAATGTAGTCATGACGTTCAAAAACGATTTAATAAAACGTTTAAAGGATTTCAATCAAAATTTAATAAGAGTTCGAACAAGGGTTGCGCCAACAATGCTCCTATAAAACTTTCGCATTTAAATGCGTTTTGCACGACGTTCAAAGGTACAACCATTTGTTTATTATTTGCTGTCCTTCTAATTACTGACCCGACAGAGGTGCGTAACAACGTGTTTAGTAACTATTTTATATCCATAACAACCTGTCTAGTAACTCCACGATAGGAAAGTCTGAGCGATGGGCGAAGACACACAAACAAAACACAACACATGTGTTTCGCCCATCACTCAGGCTGGCACATCCTAGAGTTTTTTTGTTTTTTTTTCGTCGTCTAGCCTGCATCGACACCATTCTGCCTTGTTTAGTAACTAATTTATGTCGAGCACAATGATATGTCTTGTTTCTTTCCACCGGTCTCTCTTATAAAACTGTAGGAAACTTTCCTTCATAACAGACAGATAAACTATTCACGCGGAGGTATCACTTTACGACCTGCGCAACATTCGAATATGCCAAAAGCGTACCCTGTGCTTCTAGACGTACTGTGTTCCATATCTGGAGTAGATTCGTAAACAGAAACAGTAATAAACTCTAGAGCTTTATGTTTACGCATAGCGCGCACGGAGAGCGCCAGACATGTATGTGCGCAAGATATATTCGAAAGCATTCTAACGAAACGACGTTGTCCAGAGAAATGGCCGAAGAAAAAAAAAATGCAGAAAGTGCGCACATCACCAACATACAGACACGTACACATGGCCTTGGGTATACGCGGTAGAGCACGTAAAAGATGTATAAGTCACAACGACGTCGTTAAACCAAAATAAAGACCACGTACGTGTGTCAATTTCAATAGGCTTGGTCCTCGGACCAGCAAAAAATATCTAGAAGATTCTATGATAGTTTACGATGGTCGCGCACTTTGTCAACGAAGTACGTATGTATTTATCTTTTCCTCTATTTTCTGAGCAGCAGTGCAGTCGCATGTTTATGATACAGTGTAATAGAGGCTCAGACTAAATTTATTACGGGCGGACTTGGGTTGCATTGTTCGGTGATATATTAGGCCAGCTTGCCCTTAAGTGCCTTTGGTATCTCTTGCGGGTATTTAAGCTTCGCCTCTCGTAAATTTTATGTGGATGGTGACCTTCACGAATTCTTCGCTTTTAGCGGTTCATGCTCTGCAGATGCGCGTTCAGTCTCTGATGATATCGGAAAAGCAACGTTTGCCATGAGGCGAGAAAGAGCAAAAAGCGTCTCATTGTAATACGGGGGCGGAGATATGACAACACGGATGCAAGTATTGAAATCTGTGGATACACATCTTTCATACTGAGTCTCCTCCCAGTATGACGGCAGTGCGCTACATGACATCCACATTCTCAAAAGGGGGAAAAAAATGAAGGTAGAAACGGCATGTTTTCGACCGACAACTTTTCACTTCCCTTTCAGCACACAGTTTTAGAAGTGGCAGACGTTGTTGCGCTCCCAGTCTGACTCTTATTGGGTATTTCTATAAACATTCGCCCTTCGCAAGTTTACCGAGACATGAACCTAGGCTACATTCACGCGACCGTGGCTCTTATTTTTTTTCTTTTTTTTTTTTGCGTTCATGAAAACCGGACGCGAAAACGGTAACATTCGTGCACCCCGATCGTTTTCCTCCAAAACGGTAAGTTTCCAGGGACACACACAGGGTCCGTGACAAAAAAAAAAAAAAAAAAAGAACAAGAAGAAGAAGAGCGGGATCTGTGTCCTGTGTCATGTAATCTAATGGGTCGACGCCGGTTGAGCAAACGCGAACAGTGCACCGAACAGGACTATCCCATCACTATCTAATCCTGTCACTTCGTAGTGCTCGAACAAGCGGGCCAAGCGCACATCCCATATCTCCACGAACACCGCTGCCGTTGTGTAAGAGCCAAGCACTACGCTCCATTCGCGGAGTCTCGGGTTAATCTTACATCACCATCAGTAAAGCTAATACGTTAAGACACACCTAGACAAAGAGCAAAATGTCCCCAGCATGTATACTCCCATCCAGGTCTAGGCATTAGGCAGGTCTAGAATGAGACACCGAAGTGCTTTAGAGCCTCAAAGACATCAGGGTTCCTCACTCCAAAAAACAAAACAGTCCATCGCAAAATGTACTGCGGTGACTCCTTCCTTATTTGTTTGGGGGCCCGAAAGCGGCTTGGGTGCACTATTATAAACCTCTCTATCATCTTCCCACGCAAAATGTTATCAAGGTTTCCGCAAAGCCGGCGTCAAACTGGCACAGAAAGAGTTTCCCTCGGTGCACGCTCAGAATATTTTCGAAAGGTGATATCGTTAAAAGCCCGAAGGGTTTGTATAGTCAGCGAGCGACAGTTAAAAACGTGTAGCTTCCGGAGACCTAAGGGACACAATTATCAGCGCGCCTCAATGCAAACTTTCCGCTTCAACAACACCGGTTTATTTTGAGCCCATGCCGTTGTTCCCCTTTCGTCGCAGGAGTATTTAGAGACGATGTTCTTCCCTCGAGAAGGCGTCCTAAAAATCTGCTCGAAAGGATCTTGCTTACCAGCTTGCTGTCTAAGTCAACGTCTGCGCAAAATTATACGCCTACGCGAAGCGAGGTGGTGTATAATTAGGGTTCAGCGTTTTCGGTGTTTATTTTTGAGCATCTTCGGCGTATATGTTATTCTTTGTTTATTGATTTTCACGAAATCGGCGTTTTTCGATGTTTTTCCCTGCGTGCACATGGTTTACCGGACAGTTATCGGCGAATTGAAATCACAATGTAATATCTCCGCACGACGCTTGTAGTGGATGACGACGACGTTACAGAAGATGGGCAACGAGCCGCGTGACGTGCTGCATTCTTCAGCTGGAGATCAGCTGTTTCCCAGCTGACCGCGGCAGTCGCACATTAAACGCTGCTCCAACAGGAACCCACGGTCTAATGTTGGTATTCGTTAGACTTTCAGCTATCACAGTGGCGACGAGATGACTAGGTTGGACGCAGCAGCAGCGGGTCAGTTCCAAGGAAGAGAATCGGCTACGCATCGATTTCATGGAACGGGGACCTTCGACCCTACAAAGGAAGACTGGAAGCTATATAAGATAAGGTTTCAAGCTTCATTGGATGTAGCCAGAATTGCGACGGACACCGACAAGAGGAACTTGTTCATAAAGTCGCTAGGACCTGATACTTTCAAGCTACTGTTACTCGCTGGTTCAGCCGAGGGACGTCACGGAAGTCTCGTTTGTGGACCTCGTCAAAAAACTAGATGAATTCTACGCGCCGAAACGCTTAAAAGAGTTCGAAGGAGCAAGGCTTTTCTCAGCAAAGCAGGCGGAAACGGAATCGGTGGCACAATGTTTGACGAGGTTACGTGCAATTATCTCGAAGTGTGAGTACGAGTCTGAGACAGACATTCGAGCTTCGTCTTCGTCGTTGTTAATGGCATTCATCGTCGGTCTACGGGACCAGAGACTCAGGGCAAGGTTAGTTCTCGAGAAGGACCTTACCATGGTTGCTGCCCTGAAGTTGTTGGAAAGCATACTTTCTGCTGAACAGGTGTCGCGACTGCTGGAAGAAGGAACCGCATCAAGCAGTTCATCCGTTGCTAAAGTACAAGATAAAAGCGAGGACCCTAAACCAGTTAGGTGTTCTCGATGTGGAACTTCAATCACGCTGAAAGCGCGTGTCGATTTCGACAGGAAGAGTGTCATTTGTGCAAGAAGAAAGGCCATATCGCTAAAATGTGCAAGAGCAACCCCAGGATGAAAAAAGGGAAAATCAACGCTGTCACGGATATATTTCTCGCGGAAAAGAGAGACGGCAAGTTTACACGATTTTAGGACTGGAGGTTCAACTGCAAGTTGACACCGGATCTAGACATGCACTTCTAAATCACCAGTCATGGATAAAGCTTGGGAAGCCGAAGCTTAGTCCACCTTCGTATGGCTTGCAAGATTTCAACAAAAATCCAATTGCTGTCAGGGGTCAAGGGCAGGTAGAAGTTGCATACCAAGGTCGAACCCATCACCTGGAGATTGTGGTCACTGAGTCTCTCCACAGAAATCTTCTTGGCAGAGAGTGGATTGAGAAGGTGGGAGTTGATCTTAACAAGCTGTTTGTGGGAACTGATTAACACCTTAGAGACTCATAGTGAATTGTTCAAGAAAGGTCTGGGTAGATGCAAAAGTCAAAGTGCACGTTCAGCTCAAAGATGGCGCGTCCCCGAAGTTTTTCAAACCAAGGTCCATTCCGTTCGCATTACGTTCCTTGGCTGAAGACGATTTGGAGAGACAGTTGGAGTTCTGGCGGAGAGATTTCGACCACTTTATTTCGAGGTACACGCGTTCCAAGGACACGCTTCTGAGATGGATAACTTCTATTTCTCTACGTAAACAAAAACACTGGATACATGCCCATGTCTATATACTGAAAATACAATCTGTATATCCATATATGACTAGAAGGCAGTCATATATCAACGATGCGCATGTTGCTGCGTGTTCTGAAGACAACCCATATTGTCTGAACGTAGGGATGAGACGTGAATATTCTTCAATTCTGGGATTTTGCTCCTGCGCTTCAGGCTTCCATCTGAAGTTTCATTTTGAACCTCCAGGTGGTCAATAGACGGAATATGTCGTAGAGAGCTTTGCGCACTTCAGTATAGGGTGGTGATGAAAAAAGCATTTGCGCTATGGAAGAGGTGTGCGGATACAGCGGAACAAAAGACGGATACCAGCACGAGCCTAAAGCTGCACGCTAAGGCGAAAGTTATGAAAGCATGCTAGGTCTCTATCGCAGGTCACAAAATCTACGATGTATCTTGCAGGAAATATGGTTTCTAGTTCGTGTCGCAAAAAGGATAGTTAGCAGAGTTATGGGCAGTGTTACATTGGATTTAAAATACTATGTCAAATATAAATGTATACATGTATCTATTTTCTTTCGTCTTTTATTTAAATACTGTTTTTGCGTCATAACGAAAAAAAGATAGAAAGCATGCGAGCTGGTGGCAGATATCCATAACGAAAACCTGAGAGTAGGGGGAAATAAATAAAAGGGGCGTACACAACACAAGTGGCTGTGTTTGAGACTTGTGTTGTGTGCGTCCCTCTTATTTATTTTCCCCTAGTCTCGGGTCTTCATTATGGATGGTTTTGGGTATTTATTTGCTTCGATACTTTCTAAATACATGTAAATAACACCAAATGCGCATGTTTCAAAATTACGGAGCTGCATTTACTGTCGTGACCGAAACTTTCCTCAGAGGCTGCAGGTTATTCACCTGGTTTGGAGGATATACACTTTTAGAAAAGGGAAGCAACTTTTAGCAAGGCAAAGGCACTTCGCAGGGCCTGTTTCACACCAGCAGTAATGAAAATATAAGAAATCGTAATATTTTCGCAGTGGGAGATTTTAGCGGTACGGGAAATGGCAGCAGGAGAGAAGGGTGCGAAATCCTCGGTAGAGCTTGCAGGGTTGGCGGATTTTTCGTAAAAGTGGGACTTCTTCGCATCACATGACGGAATGGCACATAACACATTCTTCTCTCATTTCTGTTTTAGTCGAAGATCTCGCGTGCGATTAAGCGCATACCTGATATTAAAAATAAAAAAAAACTAATCCCTGGTTGAGGGCTTCGTGCGCAGGGCCTATGCAAGCGCGGGGCCTAAGGCGGTCGGCTTACTCCCCCCCCCCCCCCCATATCGCCGGCCCTGGCTGCAATGCAGCGAACACTTTTGGATTGATATTTCTTCACTGTGGATGTGCATGTCAGTATGACAAAGAACTGTCCGCTCCTTGATCTGTATTACCAAGTGTAGGCAAGTGACGAGCTTTTTGTGATACTTCTAATGACTATACTATAATGTCTACCCAGTCTGCTGCAGAGTTAGCTCACTTCCGCAGGGGATGTTAGGTCCGCTGCGCCATGTGCCGATTTTTTAGTGCGCAACCCCTTGTGGCCAAAATTAATCTAGCATCCGACCTATGTGGCGTCGCCCCATGATCATGGTTGTCTCGCTACGTAAAGTCGCAAATGTTTTAAGGCGGACTCATCAGGTCTAGTTAACGTTCGCTTCCGGAGAGAGTTGGCTGCGCCGTCGCAAAATTAAAGTAACGTAGAAAGAAAGTAACGTAATCGCGCCAGCTTGCACGACATGATAGCAAACGACACAGCCATTATTTTCATTCGCAGGGATCTGGAAAGCTGCAAGAAGCTTGTTAAATTTGTTGATTGCAATCAACTCCCCGACTGTTACTGTGGGGAATGACATCATTTTGGCCCAAATATCGCGAGCGGGGTTCCGAAAGAAGCGATTGATTGATTGATTTTTAAAAGAAAAATGGAGATGTTAGTCTCGAGCCACGAGAGATGCGATTTTGTTGCGTCTCCCATAGACTCCCATGTATTGAAAATTTGACGAACTTTAATAAATGGTAAATTTATTTTTTAAAACTTTAGTAAAATTAAATGTGTCATTTCCTAGATAAACTCGAGGGGAACACGACTGTAACTGTTTCGTGTAGAAATTTAAAGAGGTTTACGACAACCCTGCGAACAAAAATTCCCTATAAACTTCTTAAGAAGTGAGTCCGCCTTAAAGGAGATAGATTCATGTTGGCATGCGTTGATCCGGAAACTCATGCGGTGGGTCAACAGGCGAGAATTCCGTTGCTTTCTTTTTGGTAAGGCAATTACTAAAGGAGAGCGTGGGGTATTTCCACCAGGCTGAGAAGCAGCTAGGAATGAAACAAAAAAAAACTCTTTTCGATTTCTATATATTCTTTGATTTAGGCATTGTGTTCAAAAAACAAGCGAAACATCTGGCACTTGCCCTGCACGGACGGGTGTATGCTGAAATAAACACTTAAACATAAAACGTTAAGAAATACACGCTTAAAATTCCACCGGTCAAAATCCATCTGCTGAAACAAACCATTTAAGAATCCACGCTTCTAAAATCTACACTGTAAAAATAAATCATAGTTAGGCCTGGCGGGGAACTCTGCCGTACGTTTGTCTACCGGCAACACGATGTTCTTTTCAACGAAATCCGCAATACTGGCGTTCTCTACTCACATCTGTTCCATAATTAACGATGTGTCTTCCGATAATAGTTGAGGAAATCGAAATGTCCAGTTTGAGAGTGAGACGATGACGCGTATGAATACAAAAATAACACACATGTTCCTGAGATGAGCTAGTGGAACAATGCCATCCCTAGATGCGCTGGAAGACCTGATGACGTAAAGGGATTAGTGTTGTACGTTTCTTTGTTCGTTCCCGTGTTTGTCCCCACACTCAGGGTATACTGCCTATGTAGTCATGACAAGCGGAAGTGGTGGAGGCATGGAAGACTACACGTGGGTTAAAGCTAGCTGACGCTTCGAATCCGTCCCCTTCTTGACTGTTCTCCTTTAGATTAGAAATACACATATTTGAAGTATGTTGTCACAGACAATGTGCACACAACCTATTTCCGGTAAGAGCGAAATTGTCGTTCAGAGATGAATGCTCATTCCAAGAGTAAAGAGCGTACTATTTTCCGACATGGACGTAGAAAGCTTCGGCTGTCCATCAATTAGAGAGGATGTATTATGAAAGGTTTATTTCGACGCGCTGATTTTGCGAAGTTTATTTTTCAGAGTTTATTTTGACCACGTTGGTATTTACATATAGTTCATTTTTAATAGTTTATTCTGGAAGTTGAATTTGTAAGATATTTATTTTTCAACGTTTTATTTTTCAATGGCTTATATCAGCGTCACCCCGCCCGGACACGCTCTGGAACATGCTCTCGCTGCTCTTCCAAATCGCCGCTAGGTGGCCGCGGCTTCGCTGGAGTCGCGATATCCGCGCGTTCTCTCGGACTTCTCTCTGGCCACTCTGCTTGGATTCGTCCTGTTCCCCAACCAATGGGCTGTCGCCAACGCTCTACTCAGTTTTCTCCTAGCCTGAGGACTGATGAACAGCTTGTGACATTGTCAAGTTGTCGTGGTCACCTTATTTTATTATTATTCTTTTCTAATTTCTTTTTTAATAGCAAGCCGGAAACCTTTCATTTTTCTCTTTCTTTTTTTTTAAATAAATATATCCCTCTCACTCCTTTCTTCATCTTTGAGTGAATTTACTTCCCTTTTTAATTCGACATACTAGCGAAACACTGTTGCCCGAAAAGGCGCAGAGGCCCCACGCGCACGATACGTCCTATGCGCCCTATTAGTGAAGGAGCTGTTTATTCTGTATTTTTTCATAATTTTCTGTGTGCCAGCTGCTTGTATCTTCTTTTGTTTGCTTGATAGCTTTTGGGAATAGCAAGCATACACCGTGGCTAACCTTTCCCTTCCCGTCCCTTTTTTGTTACTTTGCATTAAACATATCCCCCCCCCACCTCCCCACCCAAGCATTTTGGAGTATCTCTAGCCATTGAGCCTCACTCAGACAATTCGCGCCGTGGTCTGTTTGGGGTGGAATCAGACAGGTTTTCTTTTCTTTTGAAAGCGTTAATACGTGAGTGCAAGTGCCACGGCGTGAAGCACGCTTATACAGACAAAGCTTGCATTAATGCATTAAGCTCGCAGACAAAGCTACATTAGTGGATAGTGTTTGGAAAGCGGAAACGGTATAGCAACGTGTTATAAAGCGAGGGACCACGAAAAATGTTTACACTACTGATTTACACCGTCAGGGATGCACCAGCGCTGTCACGCTTCGACATAGAGGAGCGTTCGACGAGCGAGCCTCTGCAGAATAAATATTATTTTCACGACATTATCAACGCTAGGCTGCCCACTCATAGTTCTACAGTTTGCGCCTGTAAGAAATAAAAAATACAAAGAGAAGACGAGAGGTGCAATAAAAAAAAAAATGTTTTCTCCACTCTGATATCCGCAAGTATATCCTATTCGATAAACACGAAAAAATAGAACGACTCAGAAAAAATAAAATAAAAAATAGGATGGGATGGGAAAGACCTTCCACGGCGCAAAACGGAACAAAATTCGTTTCAACGCAGAAGGCAAGGAGAAAAATATCGTTACATTGTTCTTCTTTCTCGATACGATAAAGAAAAGTTTCAGCCCCTTTCAGCGAAAATTTTACGCTGGAGAAGACACGCGGACGTGTGAACGGCGTGATCTCTGGAACGTCTCCTGGAGGTACGAATTTCGCAGCCGGCGAAAATTCGAGGGAGCATCCTCTTCTCAACTCGCTTCCCATTTCCTTTTTCACGCGTCGCAGTACACACGTGAAAGACCTTGAGGAGGATTCATATATCATCATCGGGCATCAACGCGCTCGATAATGACGGGAGGTTCAATTTAATTTCCGTTCCTCCTCTTCGTATTCGTTCTCATTGCACCATCCCCGTGTTTGCGTTCTTCTCTGACACGAGAAGTTTTTCTTTTTCTTTTCTTTTTTTCCTTCTTTTTGCGCGCTGAAGTGCGGCGGCCTTCGAATGTCGATATGGTACAGGGAAAAGGGGTCGCTGAAGACCGCTATATTTGGAACGCGTGTCACGTATGGCACTGAAAAAATAATGGAGACGTTGCTCAGAGGCAGATCTCGTTTGATCCGCGCACAGCGTTGAAAGGCTGTTGTCTGAGTCTTAGGGCCCTTGTGATATGTAAAGGAAGAGAATAAGGAGCGTTGTCATGCATCGCGCTTAGAGCTGGGTTTAGCGTTAAAACAGGCTGCCAGTGCCAGCGTTGCGACGTGTAAGGCGCTTATGTCTGGGGTAGCGTGACAGAAATGGCAAATGAGATCTGGTACGAGAGGAATGAGGGATGGCGGTCTTTCCGCTTGAGGCTCGTGCAGGATAGCTCGTGTGTATCCAGAAATACATCGTATTCAAATGGCACAAGGCACGAATGTGCAAAAGAAAAACAAGAGCTAGTATAGGATGTATATGGTCAGGATAGTGGTTATAACAAGCCTGATATTTGTGCTTTCGAACAACCAATTCTTGCGAATACCATATGCCGTAGGGATGCCACATTACCCATCAGCCGTTTGGCTGGCCTTTCCCCCGTTTTTTTTTCCCTTCGTCTAATAAATATACCCCCCCCCCCCCATCAGGGTCAAGTTCTGCTACGTTCCCGCAATGCAGTCGATGAAAAACAGAATAACCCAAACACAGATCATCGAAAAGTGGGATACCCAGCGATCTGGTAAAGGCAGATTAAGGCAAAAATGGGAGTGGATATTTAGAACAGAGTCTGTTCTTCTCTGGGTCCAGTTGATAAGCAGTCTCTGTTCGAAATATCGGTGGCTTCGGACCTGAGGCTTCTGCTTCAATCCATATACAGAACATTGGACTTGTGTATGAACCCAAAAGATCTTAAAAACGAAAAATCATTACGCTTGAGACGTCTAACCGCTTTCCTTCCTTCTCTCTCTCTGTCTGTCTCTCTCTCTCTCTGTGTATTTCTTTCGCAATTACAGCAGACAGTAGGGTAGTTGTTACCCGTAATTAGTAAGTAATAATAGTTTATTGATACAGGCTACAGTACTAGGGTATTGTTTTTCTTTTCTAATGGATCACCGTAAACTAGACGACCCAAGGCTTCTGTAGAGATACTAGGCCTCAGTTCAACAGCTTCAGAGGCAGAACATTTGCGGTTATCCTTTTTTTTGGAGATCAAAAGGAATTCCTCAAGATAAAAAGAGAACCCAATTATTTTTTATGCATTGCACCACGATGGTTTACTCCAAAAGTACATTACAGAACCAAAGTCTGCATACCGGATAATTCGGGGGCACAGCTACCACAGTTTCAAAGAAAATTTGATTGATTGATTGATTATGAAAAGAAAAAATTGGGAAAGAAAATTAATTTTAAAAGGTGGAGTAGGGATACAGAGCTAAAACGTTCAGGTGTGTATTTGTACACCCTTCGGCAGTCGAATTATCTCTACTAGAAAAAAAAAAGTCAGAAAAGCAGTTCTTTAAGAGCGCCGGCTGGCACCGATCCTCGAGGAAAAGCGCCACGGTGATAGGGAAAAATGTCGCAAGCTACCGGACAAGTGTCGCTCAGGGGCTCAATCTTGATCTGCACATAGCGATCGTTATAGCTATTTTTCAAGATTTGCGCGCTCATTCCGTCACGCGCATTGGCCGTCAACTGGGGAGCACGAGCGTTTAGCAAGCGTTACGGGATAGCGAAAAGTTCAAGATCTAGCCCCAGAATATGGCACCCGCTTCCTGCCGCAGTCGTCTTCTTCTTCTTCTTCATTATGGGTTTATAGAGATGTTAGCCGAGCTAGGGCTGGCTTGCTTCATTGTGCAGGATTCCTGGCTAGGGTGGGCTTTTCAGGAACCGTTGTAGCAAGTCGTACCCGGCCTTTCGGGTCCCGGGTGAAAACTGGTGACACATCCCCTAGCGTTCGTGCAATGTCACCATTTTCTAGTGCTTGAATATGTCCGAACCATTCTCTGTCTTTCCAGTCACCTGGAAATGCGTGTGTCCCACAAGTCTGGCGTTTCAGTGGTGCAGGCAGGACAAGTAACAGCTGTGCAAATAACAGAAAAGCTGTACAAGTAATCAGGACTAGTAACAGGTATGCTCAACCGTCCAGTAATCAACTCTCCTCTTTCCGCACTCCTCCCAACACTTCCACGGGGACAATGAGTAGCCACATCGAAAGACTTCATACTGATGTACAGGGTCTGTTACATATTTTTCAACCATATCAACCGGAATTTAATAGGTAACTCAGTCGACGAAA